>NC_053161.1:123498762-123838762 GCF_016835505.1 Polypterus senegalus | reverse complement strand
TGAACTCAGGTGTGATACACCACAGTTAGGTTATTTTTAACAAGGGGCAATTACTTTTTCACACAGGGCCATGTAGGTTTGGATTTTTTTCTCCCTAAATAATAAAAACCATCATTTAAAAACTGCATTTTGTGTTTACTTGTGTTATATTTGACTAATGGTTAAATGTGTTTGATGATTAAAAACATTATGTGTGACAAACATGCAAAAGAATAAGAAATCAGGAAGGGGGCAAATAGTTTTTCACACCACTGTGTATATATGTATGTATGTATGTATGTGTGTGTGTGTGTGTGTGTGTGTGTATATATATATATATATATATATATATATATATATATATAATGTGTCTTTACATTGACAATCATGTTACATTATTTTTAAAATGTTTCCTTTTCTTTTTCATAACTTTAACACACTACTTCTCCCCTGCAAAGAGCAGGTATTTTGATAGTCTATACTAATAAAAGGCAAAGCCCTGAGTCACTCACTCTTCACAAATTCTCTAACTACCCGTGTAGGTAGAAGGCTGAAATTTGGCAGGCTCATTCCTTATAGCTTACTTTCAAAAGTTGGGCAAGTTTCATTTCGAAATTCTACACGTAACAGTCATAACTGAACCTACTTTCGTCCATATACTGTAAATAGCCTGCAGCTCGGTCGCCGTGTGAGGCAGAGTTGCGTCTCGCATCATCACGCCTCCCAAGTAATTGAGTGCCTGCCCATATAAGGTAAATATTCGCAGGTGAAGGACTGTGCTTAGCAGATTCATAAGTGCAGCTACTGCAGAAACCTTCCCTCTTTTAACTGCCGGGTCTGCGCTAAAATCGAATAAAGCCGTGGACATCGCAAGATCGCACAAGATATTCGTAAGATACAAGTTTAATGAGAAGACGCAGGGTATAAAGCCTCGATGCTAAAGACCTGGCGAAGTCATGCGTTCTTTGCTGGCCTAAAAAAATATCTGAATCACAAACTGATGTTAATTATATTTTTTCCATTAATACTTATTAAATAATTCCAAATAGTCTGTCCGCTTCCTATCATAGCTTTTCCGATGGTTGTGCTGCTTCCAGACATATATTTTCGTTTAATAAGCATTTAACCAATCATATTTCAGCCATCATTTGTTGCCAGACAGAGAGGCCTTCATAATTCGTTGTGCAGGCACCCTAACACAGAATAAATGTCGATTAACCTGTTGCTTCAACCATTCAGATTTTGAGTTGGAGTCAGTAGGTCCCTCTAGCAGGCGTACGGCAACGTCACCGTATTCAGACCCATTGATTGGATAGAAGGCGATATGAGGAACTCTACAAAGCCACTGAACGCACCGCAGGCGCTCCGAGCGCAAAATCCTCGCGCACACTATGGCAAACTCCATGGCAGGATTCTGGACAATATTTGCCAGACACAGACCAGATTTCAAGACCACGAAAACCTGATGTTTGTCACGCACCTCGACCCCCAGAAGTTTCGGGAATACAAGATAAATTTCCTGCTCTGTCTCAGCTAAAAACAGAACTGACTGTAATGTATGCTATGGATGATTTTGCAGGAAAATCTCACACTGATATCCTTGACATCCTTCATCAGAAAAATCTGAATGAGAGCATGGGGCAGCTGTTCACATTGGTATATTTTACGGTGACTATTCCCGTGTACACTGCTGCTGTCGAGCGGATATTTTCAGCCAAAAAGCAAATTAAAACTTCTGCCAGAAATACAACAGGGCAGGTTCGACTTTCAGCATTAGCTTCGATGGCGATAGAAAAGGACTTTTTGATGGAACTAAAGCACACGGATAATCCGTACGACAGAGTAATTGAACTGTTTTTGAGGAAAGAGAGGAGGATGGATTTTGTTTACAAATAATCAGAATTTTTGGTGAGTAAAATGTTGCAAGTTTCCTAAATAATATTGAAACTTTGAGTTATTATTGATGTTTTTCATGTGTGTCGCAGCTGTAGTTGCATTAGAAAGGAACTTGTTCACCCCTGGTTTGTCTATTCAATAAAGGCATTTATTGTGGCTACAGGAGTTATCTATCTGCGATGCAACGGCTCTTTATAATGTTTCTGCATATTAAGATGGTTTTTATAACCATAAATTAGTTTTTTAGGGGCGGGTTGATTCAGACAGAGCACTACTGAAGGCCTAGGTATGAGATGCATGGTCTGCCACTCGACCAGATGATATGTAAATTACAAACATTACAACCCTAAAATAAGCAAAATTGTAGAGAGGTTCAGATTATTCTTCTCCCAGTGTGTCTCTCTAAATCCTCCGTGCGGGAACATTATAAGGCTTAACAATCTTATTGTTACATCTTCTACGTGAACCGAACTGTCCTTATTACGAAGTCTTCCTTGCTTTACCGCTGGCTGCTTCTTTCCATTCACCTTCCTAGCTCTTTATTTAAACAGTTTTCTTTCTCACCTTTCTTTCAAAATACGCGCCTCCTTGACTTTTTACAGTCGGATCCCTTTACGTCACACCATGGTACGTTTAGCACAAGTTACATCTTACATTCACGAGTAGCGATTTGCGTAGTGAACACTTCGATGAATGAAACCTGTTATCTTTTCAACGGTTGACAAACACGGAATGTAACTTCATAACAACACGTCCTCCAATTACGAACCTGATTGAAAGAAATAATGATAATCAAATCCTTGATGACAGCAACACTCATAACAGTGACAAAACAATTACATTGACGATCAGGTTATGTTATTTTTAAAATGTTTCCCTTTCTTTTTCATAACTTCTTTAACACACTACTTCTCAGCTGTGAAGCGCGGGTATTTTGCTAGTAGTACATAAAAACAAAAATGATAGCACATAACCAAGCTAAAATGACAAAAATATCATAGTATATCTTACCATCATGAACTATGAGACTTTTTTGACCATCAGTTTGCAAAATAATACATTTCAGTTTGATATGCCTTACTGTTTAATAAGGCCATGCACCAGAGTCAACAGATGACTGTCTTGTCTTTTTTTAGTTTGTGATTTTGTGAATATCTGGTTGCTGTACAGCCTTTTTTACAGTTTTAAAACATCATTGTGTCAAAATAAACTGCTACTCACAACTGCTGTTTGTGTTTTTGTTTCTGCTTGAAACTTGCTTTAGTGTGAAATTCACCTTTAAATAGCATCCATGTGTGCCCCTATGCTCATGCTCTTGTTCAAGAGCCTAAAGTAACGGATGGCATTCACTATGCCAGTTACTATATCATAATTTTAATCACATTATGTCATGTCTCTGTATTGTCAAAATGAAAAGATTGCTACTTCACTCATTACTCATAGCTTATCGCTCTGCAATCTTGACATTTAGTCTTGGAATTTACAGATAAAATCTACTTAAATTTATACATGAACATAGTATTCTGCATGACCCCTCATTATCTCTTTACTGATTGAGCATAATCTTTGAGTTGTACGCCACAAAATGTCAAAAGCAACCAAATGCTATTGAGTCTTTTTAATAATTTTTGTGTACTTTAGTTGTGGCATCTTTTTTTTTCCCTAAGATGTATTTTCAAGTCTCAGGTTCCCCTGACTCTTTCTTAAAATACTTCGTTTTTGCCATTTAAGCACAGTTAAATCAGTGTGGATTGTGGTGGTTTGATTTTCTTTTAATGGATTGGGGTTTGAAACTGGTGTGGAGAATTTCTGGTTAGGTAGTTTCCTAATGCTAAATTTATCCTGTCTTTTAGGCATGCTCTGATCTGGGTTTTTTTTTTCTTTTCTTTTCTCCCCTCCTAGGGCCAATACCGATCACAGATTTCACTTTGACACTTATTGAGATGGCTTATTCCATTTTTTTTTTCTTTTATTCTTTTTAAAAAACGGTTACACTAATAGCTCCCACATAAAGGCATTGACATATTATCTAAATTAAATTGTTAAATTTGGTATTTTATTATTAAAATATAGACCACAGCTGTTACCTGTTCATTTTTTTATTAAAAAATACATTTTTATAGGCATATTGTTCACTGGCCATAAATTAATAAAATTTCCTCAAAATAAATACTTTTTTCAACTAATAAAATATGTACAGGAAATATTTGTCCATAATGCATATAACGTAAAAGAGAATAAAATGCTTCTCATATTGATTGCAAGCTTTCATACTTTGTAATTTATTCTACAATGTAGTTTTGTATAATTGTAGAAAAAAAGTAGTTTTTATTGTATGTCTAACATAAAATATTTTTCTCACATACTATCAAACACTGTTTAAGTGCATGTATATTTCTTTTTACAGGTTTTAATAATCTTTAATCATTAATTCCACTAGTTTGTTTGTCTGGTAATATAAGCATTTAGTTTTTTTTTTTTTTTCCAAAACTTACACTGTGTGATACACAAACAAATAAACACAGTACAAACAAAAGGAAATTAGTATAAGTCAGAGAATTTCATGCACACAACTCAAAAAAAAAAAAAAAACTGCTGCTGATATGGATCATTTTGTCTGTGCTAAAATTCCAAACAGAGAAACCTATCCTAAATTATTGTAGAAAGTCATTAAACACAAGTCTCACAGACCTCATTTAAAAGATTCAGCATATTGGGACAGGAAAGATTCCAAAAATTGTTTTTACAGAAGTTCTGAAATAAAAGTGAAACTAATGAAATAGCAACAATTCAAAGAAAAAAAAAATCTTACAAGTGTGTATCCAGAAAACCAAACACGGGGGTTGGCGAGCGAAGCCCCCTAATGTATATATCTTCTGATCCAGGCTCAAAAAGATAAAAAAAAATCCTCTAAAATGGATAAATTTCCTTGTTCAGTGATCTTACTTATCCATTTTAGATGATATTTTTTAATCTTTTTGAGCCTGGATCAGAAGATGTCATTTATAGTTCCTAAGATTTTTAACTTGCAATTAACCTAGCTGCAGTACTTCCAAAATAGCAAACCTAAAGCTCCACAAGTAACAAGTGAAAAGAAATTCAAACAATCCTACCCCAACTTACTCTGTCTTGCTCCTTCCCAATGTATCTTCTTACAAACCTGAGTTTTCAGTTGCACTGATGTTTTCAACAAAGTGTGTTTTCTGATGATTGCTCTTTGGGTATGTCATAATTTAGACAGTTTTAGAAATAAGTTACTTTCCATTAGTGTCAGGAAAGCAACTTTTGAGGTCACTTACCTATAGCTGAAGGTGTGTGCTACTTTCTTCTTGTTCTTACTTTTTTTTTTTTTTTTTACACACCACAGTTGGGAGTATGTGTTCATTAGTGCCTATATTGCCAACATCTGCTTTTGTTACAGTAAAGGACACCCCACTCCAAACAGAGATTAAGTTGTATTTGTGGATTTTTTTAGTAAGATAAATTCATGTGGAATTTCAAGGCCAATTTGACTGGCCTTTCGTACAATATTTATCCTTTCAATTAATTTTGTTTAGGTGGTAGTTTACTATTGAGCGCAGGGATTTGATGCTTTTCCATATTTGTGCTGGCCACAGAGAAGACCTCTTCCATTGCTGGGTAATATAAGTGCATTGTTGTAATGAATTCTGGATCTGTGTTCTGATCAGAGAAAATGCAGTTTTATTCTTTGATCTGGAGGCCATTTTCTGTTGGTTTGTGTTGCCTTCCTCAATGTCTTGTTACACCCAGTTTGTGGTGGGTTTAATTTCCATTGTTTCTCTATTTTTTTTTTTAGGAAAGGCACACAATATATAGGCATCAGTGCATGACTGCTAACAGTAGTAGTCAAATGTATATTGTCTAAACTGTACAGGGTTGTGTGACTGACAGAAGTTGGGCTAATAGGACTGCATGTAATTGATAAAAATTAATATTTTGATTATTTCTACATTGTGCAGTTGCAGTAATAAAAACTTAAGAAAACATGAAATAAAATTATGATTGAAAACAAATGTTTACAAGTGATCAATAATTTATAGATTTATTTTGTTACTGTTGATGTTTATATAAACTGCTTTATTAGCATAACCTTAGTAGATTTGTCATGCTAGTTTTATTTACAGATTTTGTAAATTCAAATAAATATCTCAACATCATTGGCCCAGAAATCAGTCTTATTTTCTGCACGAAGCAAATGGCAGTAATAAGTTTTGCAGTTTTACAAATTAAGTTATGTTTTCTTCATCTCTGTAGTGCCTAAAGAAGTCATTGAATATTTACACCCGATATGAGCAGAAGGTGCTTCTCAATCGTGGCTTTTCCATCTTTCACTACACCTTGTGTTTTTTTTTTTTATATATTTTGAAATTAATGTTTTACTTAGTGGTGTTTTTTATCCTTACTACTTTTAGAAAAAAGTAAAACTTCTGCACCTGTAAATGATGCGAATAGTACCGCAACACAGCCAGTCAGCGTGACGGTATCCTCTACTCAGGTGACTCCTACTTCACCAGTTAAGAAGGTATGTAATGAATTTATTGTTAAAAGTATTTTATATAATTATTTTGCTATACAAATTTTTCATTGTTATAGAACCTCTTACTGTAATGGTAAAAGAATAATGGACTTTAACAATTACATTCCATGTGTAAATACATTGTTAAACCATTTAAAACTTATGTTGTTCAGTCTTTCTGATTTTAACTTTAATTCTTCAGTTAATTTGTATTTTTTATGGCTTGATAAGTTTTTTTATATATAATTTTGTATAGCCAGTCTAAACAATGTATGTGTTTGTGTTTTCTACTTTCATTTTTACTGTTAATATATATTTTTTTTTTTTTACTTAAAGCAAGAAAGTCACAACCATTGTCATGGCATTATTTCAGGGCTTCACCTATACATTCACCTATTTTTTGTTTGTTTTTTGCAGTCTTTAAAAGTATTATAACCCAGTGCTATTGACTGTTCCAGGTTATGACCGTTACGCGTAGAATTTCAAAATGAAACCTGCCTAACTTTTGTAAAATAAGCTGTAAGGAATGAGCCTACCAAATTTCAGCCTTCTACCTACACGGGAAGTTGGAGAATTAGTGATAAGTGTGTGAGTGAGACAGTGAGGGCTTTGCCTTTTATTAGTATAGATGAGAGTAGGGCTGGGCAATAAAACAATAAAGATGATTTTCATGAAATAACTTTTCATTGATAGAAACATAAGACATGATTGATACAACGTCGATATAACTCATTCCATCCATTTTTTAACTGACATTATGAAAAGCCAGTGCTAATGAGAGGAATGAACCAATCATGTGGATGGAATAGAGTTATAGCCACGTCAGGTTAGGTTGATCCACACAGGATTTAGTGTAGGAGTAGCACCTAACAGCAGTACATGTGTTACAGCAACCTTGCAAGCCAGTACGTTAGGAGAGAGAGCAAAATAAATGAAAAAATGATGATAGTATATGTTAAAGAAAACTCATAAAAATCAAAGAAGACACCCCAGCAGACACAACCCAAGGCTCAAAAGATGAGAAAATTGTTGAAAAGAATGGTCAGAAGAATTTGGTAGTGTGGACATATTTTGGCTATTTAAAGTCAGACAGGAAGCCGAGTAGTGTGCACTGCAAATTATATAAAAAGCATGTTCCCACAAGGGCAGGCGATACCACTAATCTTTTGTACAAAATAATAGTGCTATCCTTTAGAGCACATGCAATGCAAGATTTTACAGACCCAGACCCAAGCAAGTACTGCATTAATGGGGATTTATTTGCTTTTTTGACTTTGAGTAGAGGTCTGCGCTGGACTGATTTTTATTATACCCATGATCACCCGCTCCCACAGTACTCCATCCACTTGGCCTCATTTGTCCCACTCGCAAACTAATGGTTTTGTCCTACTCCTGCCCGCAGAAACGTATTGCTTCAATTAAGAAAAAAAGTCACTCATAGTTAATAAGCCTTTTTAACATGATCTTGTACATGGAGGTGGCTGAAGGTTTCCCCTCTTTGGGTCCTGTTGTCCTTTTTGCTTTTTTTTTTTTTTTTTTTTTTGCGATGATTCTGCTTCATCACTATTTTGTATAGCTCTTCTGATGGGACTGAAATAAAAATTTCTGACCACAAGTTTGCACATTTTTTTTACAGACAGGATCAAAAAAGAGCTGTGTAAGCAACATGACTTGTTAAAGCTTTGTAAGAAGACAATCAATTATTATTCTGTATTGAAATACAGTAATCCCCCACTCTATCGCGGTTCAGCTATTGCGCCCCCACTACATCGCGGATTTATTAATACTATTATTATCAATCAATCAATCAACATTTATTTATATAGCACATATTTATACAAAAAAATGTACCTCAAAGTGCTTTACAAAATGAATAGAGAAATAGAAGACACAATAAAAGATAAACATAAGTCAACATTAATTAACATAGAATAAGAGTAAGGTCCGATGGCCAGGGTGGACAGAAAAACAAAAAAAAAACTCCAAAGGCTAGAGAAAAAATAAAATCTGTAGGGGTTCCAGACCAAGAGACCGCCCAGTCCCCTCTGGGCAATCTACCTAACATAAGTCAAACAGTCCTCTTTGTATTTAGGGTTTTCATGGAAGGACCTGATGATGATGGTCACGTAGACTTCTGGCTTTCAGTCCATCAATGTTGGTGCATCATGATGCTTTGAGTAGGTGGTGGTGGCGCAGGCCGCCACCACAAAGAAACCGGAAAAAGAAACGGAAGAGAGAGTAGGGGTCAGTATGGATTTTGGAGCCACTGTAAATAGTTATTATGAAGAATTGAACATACAGAGTATCAGTATTAAGTTAAAGTGAAGTTATAAAAAGGCCATGTTAAAGTAATGTGTTTTCAGCAGTGTTTTAAAGTGCTCTACTGTATTTGCCTGGCGAATTCCTATTGGCAGGCTATTCCAGATTTTGGGTGCATAACAGCAGAAGGCCGCCTCACCACTTCTTTTAAGTTTAGCTTTTGGAATTATAAGGAGACACTCATTTGAAGATCTAAGGTTACGATTTGGAATATAACGCATCAGGCATTCAGATATATAAGATGGAGCGAGATTATTTAAGGCTTTATAAACCATAAGCAGAATTTTAAAGTCAATCCTGAATGACACAGGCAACCAGTGTAGTGACATCAAAACTGGAGAAATGTGTTTGGATTTTCTTTTCCCAGTTAGGATTCTAGCAGCTGCATTCTGCACTCGTTGCAAATGATTTGTCTTTTTTGGGTAGTCCTGAGAGGAGTGCGTTACAGTAATCTAGTCTACTGAAAACAAAAGCGTGAATTAATTTCTCCGCATCTTTCAGTGATATAAGAGGTCTAACTTTAGCTATGTTTCTTAAGTGAAAATTAATTAAGTGACTATTAATAGGGGGTTCTGCCCCCTGCTCGCTTCTCTTGCCCACCCCATCATTTGGTTTACTGTATGAACAATTTAAAGGGATTATTTTCATTGGAATTGTTACATATGCATTATTTTCATTCTTACTTAAAAACTTTTGTAAAAACAATATTTGTCCTTTATTTCCTGCACTGGGCATGGTTAAATATCTTTCTCGCGGCACTTATAATGGTGCTTGCGCTGTGAAGGGAGGGTCTGAATGCTCGCTAAAGACATGCGATCGGTTCAGCTGGTGTCTTGCTGCTGATGCTGGCCAGCTGTGTGTTGTGCTTGTCGCACTTTGCTTCCATCACTTAAAAGCCTATACAGCAGCTCTCTTTGTGAAGGGGGGCAGCTGAACATAGGCTAAGCAGAAGTGGACAGATCAGCTACTGGCTTTGTGCTGTTCTGCCAAGATGCATGCCTGTTCTGTTTGGGTTGTGTAATGGCTGAATGCACCTAAGGAGAAGTGCTGGGATCTGGTCATGATTGCTTCGCTCAACGAGGCGTGCTATGCTAATGCTACTTTGTGTTGGAAAGGGGGGAGCTCAGTGCATGCTAAGGAGAAGTGCTGGCTCTGTGCTGCTCGTTTTTCAGCTTGTTGCTCTGTGTGTTAATCATTTAAAAGCCAGTATAGCAGCTCTTATCCTGTCTCACTGCCTCGTCTTGTGTGAAGTTAAAATGTTTTTTATAATAGAGAGATACTCCTATCCTTAGCCCGACATCCACATATCATATGTGTTTACAAAGTGTGTTTTAATAAGTTTACATGTGTTTAAAGCGTGTGGGATGGGTAATTTAAGGCTTAAACTATAACAAAAAATGTGGTTTTTCTGTATCGCAGATTTTCACCTATCGCAGGTGGGTCTGGAACGTAACTTCCACGATAGGCAGGGGATTACTGTAAACTACAATCTATGTTAATTGTTATTCATTCTACAAAAATGTGGAAGGTATGTGTTGTCTATGTACAAGTTGCACATATAAGTTTAAGATTAAGACTTGCACTTTTCTAGTGGGCATTTTACTAGTAGCCTAAGCACTCGTCACATTCTCATAGTACGTTTTGCTTATCAATGCAATCACACAGTAACAAAGCAAAGCATTGTGAACGTACTGGCTTCTCGTCTGCTCACAAGCTTTGTGAAGAAAGAGAGCATTACTACCAGCTGATCATTGAACTTAACTGCACTCTTTGATTTAGTGCAGTTGCATTCAATTGTGATTATTACAAATGATTACACACTACTTCTTGTTCCTGTGCCTTTGCAATTCTCTTAAAAGATATATAACCAAAAACTTTGGGCTGAGAAGTGTTGCTACTTTGTAGAGCATGTGGTTAAGAGTTGGTGCTGAAAGGTTTGGTGACAAGTTCTTTCAGTAATTTCTGATTCTAAATCAGTCATTGTGTCTTTGAACGGTTTCAGAGAAGAAAAGTAGCCAACTGTCAAATTGCTGCAACAGTGAATTCAGCATTTATACCCATTATTCCCTGTTTGGGTGACCCATAAACTTGCCTCGTTGTCCAGTATGTTTAAAATATGTGACTAACTTTTTTTACTCTCACCAGAAGCTGTGTAACTTTAAGTGCTTTCTCCATCACTGCTGGTGTAAAAGCACTTGAGAGAATTGTGTTAGGGTCATTCCCTGTCAAATACACAGATTTTCCATAAATCCCTCGCACTTTGGTCTCAGGTGTACCCGTGTTATCCAGGAGACGACAACCTGTAAAACTATTTTGATGTAAGATCAATACTTTCCAAGATACAGCCAATTTTGTGGGGGGTAAGGGCGTCAAATTTGACATGGTTTTATTTTCACAAGACCATATATCAAGAATTAAACCAAGCAGGCACCACTTTTGCATACTGGTACCTTTATAGGTATAGTACATAACAAAATTTAAATGTTTGGTCCAGGTGATACCACTTGGTAAGAGCAGACCTTCAAAAATGAAAAACAAATATTTTGCATCTTTGGCTTTTTTTCAAGTTTTGGTTTTCAGAAAGCATGCTAACTAACTGATTCAGCCTGCTGAAATTATTTCCATGTTTAGATACCTATACAAGGCAGAAACTGCATCAGAGGTTGACCAGCAGACCTCTTAAATGTGAAAAAAACATTTTAGGTCTAATTTTCAGACCGGCTTTATGCACTGTGGAAATGTCCAGACATTTTTAAAATTATTTTTCCTGTATCCTACATGGTCCCTTCTTTCTCATACAAGTCTTACTTTTTTATGCAAATCTTTCATTTTTATTTTCCTTTCAAAATATGGGTTAAATTCCCCATTTGTCAGTAATGATAATTACCATGTTCTTCATCACTAACTTGGGTATAGGATTAATGTAAAATAATAAATCACCAAAGGCAGATTAAGCACAACAAATGAACAACAGCTGCTTGATTTATCATTAAATACCATTAAATGAGGCCAGATAAAATAGACAACCCCTCCCCTTTCCTCGGCATACTTAGTATATCTTTGGAAATTGATTTTACATCAAAAAATTTTTTACAGGTTGTCTCATGGGTACATGGGTACACATGGTAATTTTTCCAGATTTTTTTTTTTTTTTTAAATAAATTTGAAGTACATGGACCATTGGCTAATTTGACATGGAATGACATGTTAAGAATGTGGGCACTACATCGGTCAGTAATAGCCAATTCTGAAATTAAATTCTTTTAATCGCGTTTGCAAAAAGTACCCTTGACACAAGATTGTAGCTCTCATTAATATAATAGATGGTAGCAGATATGATTAATGTTAATTGAAAAGCAGATCCCGTTAATAAGGCTATATTTATTTTTAAGCCAACTGTACTAGTAGACTATTTCAACATTACTCATGTAAAATTAAAAAACACATATGCACATGTAATTGTAGATAATTTTACCTATCTTTAGTGAGAAGTCAAGCAAAGTGAAACCTTTTATTGGCTAACTTAAAAGATTACAATATGTCATTTTTCCAGTAAAAGGTAGGTAGAAACTTTATTAATCCCAAGGGGAAATTCACATAATCCAGCAGCAGTGTCATTTTGCTTGACTTCTCACTAAATTCTTGATGCCTAGCACAGTACAACACACTAGTACTATCTTCCTTTACGTATTTAACACAAGAAATAGATGCCATGAGTTGACTTTAAGGTAAAAGCCACCTTTTCACCATTTACTTAAAAAGGATAGTCAAAATGCAGGTGCATTGTAATGTTTTTGCTCGTAATATACAAATAGTTTATTGTAATTGTTTGAGCAGCTCTTCTTTTACTTGTATGAGCAAACAGCCAGTGTCTTAGTCGAAGAATGACTGTTCAGAATTACATTCATTGCTGTTTTTAAAGCAATACAATTGTGATGCAATGCCAATTTTGTAGTTTTTGTAGAAAAATAAAAATCCTACAGTGTTTCGAAGATCTGCAGAGAGAGCAAGTCACTAGTAGCTGACTGAGCACTCAAGAACTAATCAGTCTTTATCATTTAACTTGATCACTTATTTGTCATTTAACTCACTGTCGATATTACTGTAATAAAACTGTTTTATCTGTTTTGATTAGATTTATTTAAGAGATTTAATATCTTGTGAAATAAGTTATAACTATTTACAGATTGGAGGAGATCAGAGCTCAGCACTTCTTAGCCAAAAAAATTAAACATATTGTTGCAAAGTTTGTCTAAGGTTTCATAGATTGAGCATGAGGTGATTTAGGAAAGGTGATTAGCTAATCCTTACTATATCAGGAAATAACTGCCATGAAAACAGTTGTTTCTTTCTGAAATTCTTGTCATTAATATTTTGTTAGTGTGTGTTTATTTCATGCTTTGTGTTTGTGTGAAACTGATGAATTCACATGTATGCATATTTAAAGTGCTGTGCACTTGTGTTTATATAAATCCTCAAAAATTACATGTTTATGTATGGTCTTAACATTTATTTGTCGTTTAATATATTAACATTTTATCAAGTTGTACTAATTTTCACATCTTGTCAGATTTTGAGATAAGCAATTTATTTCTTCTCTGTTTGATTGTGATTTGTTAATGTATTTTCTCACAACTTTTCTTGTCTGTATACAATATTGCCTTTCTTTTGAATTTCCCTTAATCTCACTTGTGCCAATTTTGGCTTCAGTCTGATTTTATTACTCCCATCATGCTTGTATCGGAGCCATTTGATCCTGCTTCATGGCGTCAAGGCTTGCGCAAAACTGGCATTTCTCTTGTGCCCAGTAAGGGTGAAAAGGCAATGGTGAGGCTTTGGTTGTTCTCAGGAGTTATGTTTTTACTTTTAACAAAATACTGAAAGCTAAACTCAAAAGGCTGCATGATTTGATTTTTCCACAAGTCTGCATGATCAAAAGGATTTCAGTGACAGCTTCCTTTGTTTGTGCCTTACACTCGTGTTTGATCAACTCTTAGCAGTTTCACTTTTTCCCTTTAGTTGTCAATATTATTAGACTCGCTGAATACTAGCTTGTTAACATTATAAACTAATACTATCTGAAATGTAATTATTAAATGCAGCTTTAATAATGTTAAAGGTTTTTAATAGAGACATATTCTTCAGGATATCAATTTTTGCTGTGCTGCATTTTACATAAAGACTACCGATTTTGCTTATTTTATGTCTGCATGAACTTTAATTTTGGAATTTTTGCATTCTCCGAGTGTATACTTTCTTTACTCCCAAACTGAAGCATGTTCCATTACTTTTCCAAAACAATTATTTTCGAAGAGGTGTCTTTTTAGATAGTCTTTCGAAATTATCTAATTTTTTTCCATTGTTGGCAAACATAGTAAATAATAACACACTAAAGGTAAAGTCAGTTTCATACGGAATAATGCATAGGTATTGGGCCTTATTTTGTCAGATTTATTTTTTCATGCTATACTCACATAAGGATTTGTGATCAAATGATGAATGGGGGCAAAAATGCAAATTCACTTTTTATTGCCCTGTATTTCTGAGCATGTATGCTTTAATATTTTTGAATATTGCCAGTTTTTTGCATTCCATTTCTTTGACCGTGATTGTATATACACAAATTAATATTCAAATGTTTTTGTGATTTGTTTTGGGAGGGTTAATCAAAAGTAAAGGCAATTTTGAAAGTTATGTGATAACCTCAATGGATAGAAGCTAACGAATGCAACACGTTCAAATGGCATATGTTATTGAATAAAATGAGAAAATTGGCCAAGGGTTCTTTAAACTTGGGCACTCTATAAAGGTGTATGAGGAAATTGTTCCATTAAGTGTTTGTTTTTTGTAAATTTAATTGTTTACATTTGTTTGGAAATTGAATGTGTATTTAAACAAAGGAATGTCTTCAGGTCCAAGTCAAGGAACAAGTTGTTTAGGCTAGTAACTACTGGACACAGCCATGCACTTTCAATTTCATAGTTCCATTTCTTAATTGAAATAATTGTTTACCTGCAAAGAGAGTAGTGGTTGTAGACATCAATAAAGCTGTTGTAAATTTTCTGGTATGTAGTGTTGTGAAACTTGCAGTAAAGTAAAAATGCAGTAACCTATACTTTAGCAAGAAACGTGAAACAGCAAAGGATTTTCAGATTTCTGTTTTTGCTCATCACTGCCAGGATCAACCTATTCATACTTTTAAATAGTTAGCGTGCGCTTCTTAGTAGTGTCCCGATTAATGCTTAAAATTACTTTATATTTTTTTGAAAGTTGCTACATAAATAAACATTCAATTGCTTTTATCTAAGTGAAGTGAAGACTAAAAGGGCCTCATGTCTTAGTTTCGGTAATGACATATGGGCAGGAAACAGTATATCTTCTGGCCTCAGTGAGCAGAAAAACAGCATAGCCGAGAAAACGATTGAGTAATACAGTACGTGTATTTAGTGAGACTGAGCAGTCCAAAGCAGTATTTAACACTTTCAGCTCCATGTTCTTTTTAATTGCATCAGCTTGAACTTGCAGTGATGCACATTTTTTTCGAGAGCTGTATTTTCAAGTATTCCATTTTTATGAACAATGTAGTCTTCATATTCATTTTATACGGAACACCACCTTAGTTATGAGCACTTCATGCTTTACAGAGAAACCAAGGGCAAAAAGTTAAGAATAATGCTAATAAAAAAATAAAGTAAAAACATACGGTACTAATATAAATGAGGCACACAGAATATTTAACCTACATTTCAAAATATTGTTATTTTTTTATTGGAGTGTTAGACTCCTAGTTGTAATAATATAGCAGAAACAATTCTTTTAACCCATTTTCTTTTAGGCATAAACAGGCTGCGCTGTGATATTGGTTCTGAGATACTTTTTTGCATCTTTCAGATGCCCAGACATCTTACCTGGCACCATTTGTAATTGGTGTTGACTGAAAAAATTATTTACTGTTGCAGATATATGCAAAAGAGGAAATCCTACTAAGTCCTTCAGTGGTTAATCCAGAGGTTGGATGTACTGTTTGTATGAATTGGCCTAAATTAAAATTTAATCACCTAATCAATAAAAGTTGCTTGGAAAGCTGACTATTGAGTGTTTTTGTGTATGAAAGAAGGAGGAATGAAAATACCAATGGCATTAAAGTAATATTAAAGCATATATTCACAGAAATATGATGTAAAATTGGTTATTTGAGTTTTGTGTCCAATATTAGTACTAGGTTTTGTTTCCTATTTCTGTTTTAAAGTTATTGTTTATAAACTTTTTCAAAAGTTTTTTGTAGAAATCCCAAAGATCTATAGAGCTTCTAATACGTCTTGCTCTTCTGCAGATAAATATGAAGGCATCATCAGCTTTTGAAATATAAAAGAGCATTTCTTGATGCAGAAGTGAAGTCTTCGGAAAATAAAAGAAGCTAAATCTTTACTGACACTAGTAGCAAATCCGACACAGTAGTGACTGCAGTTGTAGTGTTCATACCAAAATACTTTTGTAGACATTTATGCTTATTCAATATAGATATGGATCTGATTACAGTGAAAATGCATCTTGTCTGATTCAGTATTTTCTGTTGAATATTTCTTCTGGTATAAGTGCATCTACTGTTCCTTGCACCCATCTCAACACCCATCATATCCCCAGCTACCACAAAACTTAAATATTGTCCTTTCTGGATAGAACCTGGAGTTGTTTCAGTTCGTAATGTTTATCTATATGATTATGAACTTTTATGTTGATTAGTTGTAAGATTGAGATAAACAGAACACATATTCCAAAATAAGACTTTTGACAGTTTTTGACATTAAGAAGATATTTAAAGAAAATTAACAAAACAAGGGGTTTGCTTATAGAAGAAATTATTTGTCATTACAGGTTTAATTGCTATGTTAGCTGTAAATGCACAGAGCATGTATATAGAGTGGTGGAATGTTAGCTCAAGGTCCTTCCTTTTCACTCTTCTCACTGTACCCAGTCCTAATGTGTGTGTTCTGCAACCCACTCTCCTATTCTGCTGTGGATTTGGAATCATTTAATGGCAGCAACTGACTCATTTCTGCCTTCTCCAAAGCCTTTATGCATCCCACACTATATATGTGTTATTCAGAAATACATAGCAAATGCAGGCATGTGTTTGCTTTTTCAGAAATGAAATAACTTCTACACAGTGGTATCTTTTGATCATGGAGTATGATAAGTGTGCAATGTTATACATTGCTTTTATATTATAAACTTAATGTTTTCTGTAAGTATTGATCTGTTTTCTGAACCCAGTTTACTGGTCTTGTTTTGTCAGACATTAATATGAAGCAAAAAATTAAAGGTTTACATTATATATATATATATACTGTGTGTATATATATATATATATATATATATATATATATATATATATATATATATATATATTAGTCACTTGTGTAAGGCGCACACCCTAATTTTTACAAAGAAAATTGCGAAAAAAGTTTTTCCCCGTGTACGATGCGCGTTGTGATTGTATAGGAAGTGTTTAGACAGACAGCGAGAGAGAGAGTGAGTGCGCAAGTGCACAAGCACATAAGTGAAAGTGAGCGAGCCCAAGCAGAAGTTGTTTTCACGTGTATGAAGCGCGCCTGATTTGCTAATGCTGATTTTCGGGGAAAAAATGTGCGCGTGGTACACGGGTAAATACGGTGCATATACAGTATAATATATATGTATGAATATATACAGTGCATCCGGAAAGTATTCACAGCGCATCACTTTCTCCACATTTTGTTATGTTACAGCCTTATTCCAAAATGGATTAAATTCATTTTTTTCCTCAGAATTCTACACACAACACCCCATAATGACAATGTGAAAAAGTTTACTTGAGATTTTTGCAAATTTATTAAAAATAAAAAAATTGAGAAAGCACATGTACATAAGAGTTCACAGCCTTTACCATGAAACTCAAAATTGAGCTCAGGTACATCCTGTTTCCCCTGATCATCCTTGAGATGTTTCTGCAGCTCAATTGTAGTCCACCTGTGGTAAATTCAGTTGATTGGACATGATTTGGAAAGGCACACACCTGTCTTTATAAGGTCCCACAGTTGACAGTTCATGTCAGAGGACAAACCAAGCATGAAGTCAAAGGATTTGTCTGTAGACCTCAGAGACAGTATTGTCTCGAGACACAAATCTGGGAAAGGTTACAGAAAAATTTCTGCTGCTTGGAAGGTCCCAATGAGCACAGTGGCCTCCATCATCCGTAAGTGGAAGAAGTTCGAAACCACCGGGACTCTTCCTAGAGCTGGTCGGCCACCTAAACTGAGCGATCGGGGGAGAAGGGTCTTAGTCAGGGAGGTGACCGAGAACCCGATGGTCACTCTGTTAGAGCTCCAGAGGTCCTCTGTGGAGAGAGGAGAACCTTCCATAAGGACAAGCATCTCTGCAACAATCCACCAATCAGGCCTGTATGGTAGAGTGGCCAGACAGAAGCCTCTCCTTAGTAAAAGGCACATGGCAGCCCGCCTGGAGTTTGCCAAAAGGCACCAGAAGGACTCTCAGACCATGAGAAACAAAATTCTCTGGTCTGATGAGACAAAGATTGAACTCTTTGGTGTGAATGCCAGGCGTCACGTTTGGAGGAAACCAGGCACTGCTCATCACCAGGCCAATACCATCCCTACAGTGAAGCATGGTGGTGGCAGCATCATGCTGTGGGGATGTTTTTCAATGGCAGGAACTGGGAGACTAGTCAGGATAAAGGTAAAGATGACTGTAGCAATGCACAGAGACATCCTGGATGAAAACCTGCTCCAGAGTACTCTTGACCTCAGACTGGGACGATGGTTCATCTTTCAGCATGACCCTAAGCACACAGCCAAGATATCAAAGGAGTGGCTTCAGGACAACTCTGTGAATGTCCTTGAGTGGCCCAGCCAGAGCCCAGACTTGAATCCGATTGAACATCTCTGGAGAGATCTTAAAAGGGCTGTTCACAGACACTTCCCATGAAGCTTGTGGCATCATATTCAAAAAGACTTGAGGCTGTAGTTGCTGCCAAAGGTGCAGCGACAAAGTATTGAGCAAAGACTGTGAATACTTATGAACATGTGATTTCTCAGTTTTTTTATTTTTAATAAATTTGGAAAAACCTCAAGTAAATTTTTTCACGTTGTCATTATAGGGTGTTGTGTGTAGAATTCTGCGGGAAAAAATGAATTTAATCCATTTTGGAATAAGTATGTGTGTGTGTGTATAATGTGTGTGTGTGTGTGTGTGATATATATATATATGTGTGTGTGTATATATATATATATATATATATATATATATATATATATATATATATATATATATATATATATATATATATATATATATATATATATATATATATATATATATATATATATATATGTATATATGTATATGTATATATGTATATATGTATATGTATATATGTATATATATGTGTATATATATATATATATATATGTGTATATGTATATATATGTATATGTATATATGTATATATATGTGTATATGTATATATATGTGTATATATATATATATATATATGTGTATATATATATATATGTATATATATATATATATGTGTATATATATGTATATGTGTATATGTGTATGTGTGTATGTGTATATGTGTGTGTATATATGTGTGTGTATATATATATATATATATATATATGTGTGTGTGTATATATGTGTGTGTATATATATATATATATATATATATATATATATATATATATATATATATATATATATATATATATATATATATATATATATACGTATGTATGTATATATATATATATATATGTATACAACCCCAATTCCAATGAAGTTGGACGTTATGTAAAACCTAAATAGAAACAGAATAAAATGCTTTGCAAATTCCTTTCAACCTATATTCAATTGAATACACTACAAACACAAGATATCGAATGTTCAAACTAAAACTTTGTTTTGCAAATCTTCACTCATTTTGAATTTGATGCATGCAACATGTGTATATATATATGTGTGTATATGTATGTATGTATGTATGTGTGTATATATAAAATCTCCTTTGACTAATGGATCAGTTTTCTTCAATCCAGTGTAAATCAGATAATGAAATGAATTTGATGATTGCATTCTTATAACTTATGGATTATGTTCTTGTATAAATTATTAAAACCATACCCTTTTTGTTTAATAGTTGTAGAAAGAACTTTTATGATAGAACTTTAGTTTGTGTATTTAGTTAGGTTGAACTTTACGTCATTTGAAAAATGCTTGTTTGGGTGTTTTTTGGACTATTGTCATATTGTTTGTTTTTTTTTTATTCTGTTGTAGCTTTTTTTGAGTTTTTTTTGTTTTTTGTTTTTAGTAATATACTTTTTTTTTATATGTATGTTGATTACAGTTTTCTCCACCTGCTGGAAAAGTCTCCCCCAAAGAAGAGGAACGGCGAGATGAGTCCCCTGCTTCCTGGAGGTCAGGTCTTCGTAAAACTGGCAGCTATGGAGCTCTGGCAGAGATCACTTCTGCCAAGGAACCTCAAAAGGAAAAAGACAACACTGGGGTTATGCGTTCTGCATCCAGTCCTAGGTTGTCAACCACTCTGGATAACCGAGATAAAGAAAGGGTATGTCGTCTGTTGAGATTGTAATTATATTATTGTAATAATATGTAATGGAAAGTTTCTTCATTTGTAAAATGTTTTTATGTGAGACAGTTAATAAAATGTTTTGGATTTCAGAGAGTTCTGCGATTGTAAATGTCTTAGAATGTATGGAAACTAGTAACAGTTTCAGCTGCAGGTAGCTGGACACCTGATAAAACTCTTGAGAATACTTTTACAGAACTGCATACAGTTAGGTCCATAAATATTTGGACAGAGACAACTTTTTTCTAATTTTGGTTCTGTACATTACCACAGTGAATTTTAAATGAAACAACTCAGATGCAATTGAAGTGCAAACTTTCAGCTTTAATTCAGTGGGGTGAACAAAACGATTGCGTAAAAATGTGAGGCAACTAAAGCATTTTTTTAACACAATCCCTTCATTTCAGGGGCTCAAAAGAAATTGGTCAATTGACTCAAAGGCTATTTCATGGGCAGGTGTGGGAAAGTCCATCGTTATGTCATTATCAGTTAAGCAGATAAAAGGCCTGGGGTTGATTTGAGGTGTGGTGCTTGCATGTGGAAGATTTTGCTGTGAACAGACATGTGGTCAAAGGAGCTCTCCATGCAGTTGAAACAAGCCATCCTTAAGCTGCGAAAACAGAAAAAAACCCATCTGAGAAATTGCTTCAATATTACGAGTGGCAAAATCTACAGTTTGGAACATCCTGAGAAAGAAAGCAAGCACTGGTGAACTCAGCAACGCAAAAAGACCTGGACGTCCACGGAAGACGACAGTGGTGGATGATCGCAAAATCATTTCCATGGTGAAGAGAAACCCCTTCACAACAGCCAATCAAGTGAACACCACTTTCCAGTTGGTAGGCGTATCGATATCCAAGTCTACCATAAGGAGAAGACTGCATGAAAGTAAATACAGAGGGTGCACTGCAAAGTGCAAGCCACTCATAAGCCTCAAGAATAGAAAGGCTAGATTGGACTTTGCTAAAGAACATCTAAAAAAGCCAGCACAGTTCTGGAGAAACATTCTTTGGACAGTTGAAACCAAGATCAACCTCTACCAGAATGATGGCAAGAAAAAAGTATGGAGAAGGCATGGAACAGCTCATTTTCCAAAGCATACCACATCATCTGTAAAACACGGTGGAGGCAGTGTAATGACTTGGGCATGCATGGCTGCCAGTGGCAGTGGGACACTAGTGTTTATTGATGATGTGACACAGGACAGAAGCAGCCGAATGAATTCTGAGGTGTTCTGTCTGCTCAAATCCAGCTAAATGCAGTCAAATTGATTGGTCGGCGTTTCATGATACAGATGGACAATGACCCAAAACATACAGCCAAAGCAACCTAGGAGTTTAGTAAAGCAAAGAAGTGGAAAATTCTTGAATGGCCAAATCAGTCACCTGATCTTAACCCAATTGAGCATGCATTTAACTTGTTGAAGAGTAAACTTCGGACAGAAAGGCCCACAAACAAACAGCAACTGAAAGCTGCTGCAGTAAATGCCTAGCAGAGCATTAAAAAGGAGGAAACCCAGCATCTGGTGATGTCCATGAGTTCAAGACTTAAATGCTGTCAGTATTAGAAATTAACATTTTATTTCCAGTTATTTAATTCGTCCAATTACTTTTGAGCCTCTGAAATAAAGGGATTGTGTTAAAAAATGCTTTAGTTTCCTCACATTTTTATGTAATCTTTTTGTTCAACCCACTGAATTAAAGCTGAAAGTCTGCACTTCAACTGCATCTGAGTTGTTTCATTTAAAATTCGTTATGGTAATGTACAGAGCCAAAGTTAGAAAAATGTTGTCTCTGTCCAAATATTTATGGACCTAACTGTATTATAATGCAGAAGAACTTTTGTTGCTGTGTGTACATTATGTTGTAATATAAAATACAGAGCACAGATTGTATGGTACCCAGTTAATCTTAATATACAAGATTATCCATTAAAAATAATTTTGGCGGTCTTCCTACCTTAGACTTAGGTTATACAGTAATCCTTAATATGAAAAGTGTCTCTTTATCGATTATCTTTACAGGGGTAATTAATTTGGATTGTTTATCTGAACGTTGTTCTTTGACAGTTCAGTTTTTCTTATTGTTGGCACATTTGCTTTAAGACTTTACCAGTACCACTTCTGTGGTGATTACATTGTTACGTAGTTTTCATAGCTCCTTAGTGTCTTGGTGAATAGTAAAAAATATAGGTATTGATGCAAATAGAAAACAGTTTGGGACATGAAAGAGAACATAATTCCTTACTAAGGAAAGAAAAGTAACCGTATAGCTTTTGAGCATCTGTTATATGAAATCAATTAAGATACACTTTTTACTGATGCATACTGCATGTTTTGTCCTTTTGTCAAACCAAATAAAAATCAGTTAATAGATATTTTTTAAAGAAAATAAAGTGGTATGGTTTCATCTTCTGATAACACCGACCATTGAAGTCACTTTGGATATTGCCAACACAGTTTATATTTTTAGGGTGATTGCTTCTGAGTATCATTGTGACACAGCTTTTTTTTTTATTTTATTTTATTTTTTATTTTCTATTCAGTAACGCCTACCTTCATTAATGACTTTAATTATATTGTGTTGTCAGTTGAAAAAAAAACTTAAGTGAGTTTATAGATGTATTCGTTATTCTTGATTAAATGAAGGTAATATTATTTTTGTGTGGTTTTTTTTGGTGTATGGATATTTGTATATTTTTTCAACTTTGTGTGGTAACTTGTTTCCCCAATTCAGGAAAGAGATAACAGAGGAACTAGGCTTGCGTATGTGACACCCACAATACCATCAAGGAGGCTTGCTAGCACATCTGACATTGATGAAAAAGAAAACAGGTAACATTTTGTAATAATATATTAAAAGTTCTTCTTTATACTATCTGAAAAACAGAAATTGAACCATTACAATCATTGAGTTCCTGTTGTTATTCAGAGCTATTTCCTTGTAACCTGGTGTATTTTATTATTGTAATCATAAAACTTAAAATGCTAGTTAAGCATGATTTTTTTTTTTTCTTATATGAAATGCTGAAAATTTAACAGTGTAGGAAGAGTGTTTATGTATGTGAGTAAGCACTGTAAAATGAAATGTTATCCCTTTCATTGTTGGCTTTGTAGTACTGGGGTTTTGTGCAGTGTTAGCCATCATGGATGTAATGAGAAGTCAAGCAAAATACCACCTTTCATTGGCTAACTAAAAAGATTACAATATGCAAGCTGGGCCTGAGCTGACCTAAAAGCATGCATATTGTATTCTTTTTAGTTTGCCAATGAAAGGTGGCATTTTGCTTGACTCAGCATTTTTGACTTTGCAAACCTTTTCTTCTTTTTAAAGTAAATTATTATGTATGTTCTTTGATGTAAAACATCCTGTCTAATGACCTATAGCATTTTGGAGTGGTTGAGTTCCATGTTTAGCTTAAGGTCTGATGGAGCTATAATAGAACATTCTCTGACCCACAAATTTAAGGTTTGACCCTGTCCCAGGATGGGGCATTTGTTCAGAGCAGAGTCAAGCACAAACATGCACTCACACATGTTTTCCTCTCAACTTAACAAGCATGTTTTTGAAATGTGGTTGGAAAACCAAAGTGCTCAGGGAAATAACCCATTCAGACATAGGAATCATGCATTAATTGTCTTCCCACCTTAAGTCTGTATGGTCGAATTTTCATTGATTATTATTTCAGCAGTTGTTCATGCTTTCATGCCCGTTTAACACCTTTTTTCCATTCATTTATTATTTTGATAAACTCATGCCTCTTTTGGTTCATTGGAGGGTCTTGGGATCCTGTATCTGCTGTCTGGGTGAGTGCCCTTGATGAGAATAAAGCTTGAAGGAGTGTGATCTAAACAAACAAGAGTTACCCAAGTTAAGTTTTTATTCTTTGGCCAAGGGGAAAATTGCTCACTCACAACAGTTCTACCTCTCCTGGTTAACTAAGGAGAGAATAAAAGGACTAATTGTTTTTGGCTGTTTAAGTAGACAGGAAGCAGTGCTGACTTTTTCATTTCTGTCTTTAACACACCATTGCTTCACCTGGGAGTAAAATTAATACATATTAACATCCTTGGTGTTAATCCCAACAGTAACTCGGGCTTGTAATGTAATTACAGTTAACCACAAGTTAGACCCAGAGTGACCTTTAGTGATCTGCTTTACATCTTTACTCTCAAATAATGCTTGTGACAGTGTTCTGCTGCCATGTAGTTGATATTTCTCTGCGTTTCTGCCACTCCAAGGTAAACTCCTCAATATTGAAGAGAGGGGTGGTTCTTTCGACCAAAAAACTGGCATGTTAAACATAGGCTATAAACTTTTAAATTTTGAACAGTCTGGAACTGAGCTAATGATTGAATTAAACTTGGTGGTTTACAATGTGAAATTAGTCATCAGATGTTGACACTGATGGTGACACTGATGTATATGGCAGTATGCAGTATCTGTGTGGCAAAAAGGCAAAATGATAGTGATAAGTAGAAGGTTCCAGTTTTGAAGGGCCCCAAAGTACTGTTCAATAAAATGCTACTTAGTTACTTATTCTATGTGCCTGTGGTTCTTTGTAATTAAAACCTTGTAAGTAACACCAAGTATCAACTGTGCTCATTCCCTTCATAATTTCAGTCACTTACATAACATCACTACTTGGTCTCCCATTTACTTCATTTGAAAAGTTTCATCTCCTTCAATCTTTCCTCATAGTGTTCATGCTGAAGATAGTCTGGTTGGTCTTGTGTGAACTTTCTCTAGCACAACTATGTCATTTTTGTAAGACGACTTGTGTTACTGCACAAAACTATATATACGTCCCCATTTGTTGGAGTCTACTAAGTTTTTCCATTATATCTATATCATCATAATTACGTACAGCTATATGCAACCTCAGTTCATTCATTTTATTGTTGATACTTCTACCATTAAGGCAACGAATTATTACTGTTAGTGACTTTTTTTTGGCTTATTATCTGTAGGCTTTTTTCAGAGTTGTGTTATATATTAGTATTGTCCATTTTGTAATTCTGGGCTGTCCTAAGCTCCCTGCCCCCAGTGCTAGTTTAAACAATACTCAACTAACCTAATTAAGGTGGCCCTCAGTTTTGCATACAAGATGTAACATGCATTGAAAATGTCAGTTAATGCAGTGGTTCTCAAACTGTGGGGCGGGCCCACATAGGGGGGTGCGAAGTAACAAAAAGGGTGCACGAAGATGTGAAATCAAAGAATCAAAAATATGAAAAATACATCTATTGAAGCCAAAGCAAATTAACTTGAACTACATTCTGATACTAGAAAAATAAATAGAGTTAGATAAATGTTGATACAAGTTAAGTAGGTATAATAAAATATGCATTTATGATATATCATTAATTAAAAAAGAACAAATTGGTATTAGTGGGCTCCTTTCAAAAAAACGTTAGGGGGGCACGATTAAAACTGTTATGAAAACTCGGGTCGCAAATACTTAAAGGCTGAGAAATGCTGAGTTAATGGAAGTATCGTCAAAATGCTTAATGCTTTTCTTACTTTACAGAAAAACATTTTGTACTTGTTAATAAAATGAAAGGACAATGAAACAATATTACTTTACTTTAAATCATAAAACAATAATAGTTTAACCTAAATGGAACCACCACTATGTTCAGTATGTTAGACATATGCTTTAACATCTACATAGTAATGATAATGTCATGGTGCCTTGCTAAGTTGGAAAAGGTGTAATGATGGCACAAAAACCCACAACTAAGTGATGATTAATTCCTCAGCTGAAATCTGCTCTCTTTGCTTAAGGAATCATTATCTATTCATACAGAGCAATTTTATTTGTTACTGAATGTGTTTGGAAATGGATTTATTAAAATGGCATTTTTATTTAAACTGTTAAACATGGTGTATTTATTCATTCATCAATCAAGCTGAACCGATACTGTATATCATATACTGCCAATGACCTGAAATTAGTCTGAGGAAACATCTTTTCTGTTTTTCTACCTAATAACTACCAGACTAGACAAAATTAAGTACAGTGTTAACCAATCAGCCACAACATTAAAATCACCTACCAAATATTGTGTAGCTGGTATATGTTAAAGTAACTCCTACATCTTTGCCAGGAGCCAAGGTATCCCAGCAGAACACTGACTTTCACACTGCTTCCAGTGGCATACCTTCTCCTGGGGCATGCTGCTGCCATCTTCTCCCCATGTAAATGACACGCCCAGCTGTCCACCTGACCTGAAAGAAAATTTGATTTATCAGACCAGGCCACCACCTTCCATTGCTCCATGGTCCAGTGTTGATGCTCACATGCCCATTGTAAGCTCTTTCGGTGGTGAACAGGGGTCAGCAAGAGCTCGATGACTGGTCTTTGGCTATGCAGCCCCATACGCAACAAGCTGCAATGCGCTGTGTGTTCTGACATCTTTCTCTCTTACAGTAGCCCTTCTGTGGGATTGTAGCTGACAGGCTAGCCCTTTCTCCCCTCATGCATCAATGATCCTTGGGTTCCCACAACCCTGTCACTGGTTGTCCTTCCTTGAACCGTTTTTGGTGAACTGGTGCAATGGACTAGGATACATGCAGTTCAGGTGACGAAGTTACCTGCCCAGGACGCCCATCCTTTGACATTCCAGCTGAGTCAGTAGAGCACTTTCTTTTATAAGGTTTAAAAGTATGCCAGAGTGCAGATCTTTGTGGTGATTCTCTGATCAGTGACAACATGTTAGTTTTCACTGCTATGAGCTATCTTTGTCAAAGTATCTAAACTGATACAGGTGCAGCTCACTGTATATCACACTTGCTCATTCACCTTGTGATCTTCCCCTTAGAGTTAACTTAATCATCTGAACTGGCTTGTAGCCTAGTCAGTTGTGCCAGTTGTTAAAAAATAGTTTAATTGATATCATAATATAAAAGGTCATCCGACATTTTAATTTCTTCAGATAAATCTTCCATTTTTTTCTCTCTAAAGCACATAACTTTGGCAAAATCCATTTCATTGGCAGTAGAATGCATTTTTCTAAATGTTAGAACTTAATGAAATAGCTTATCTCCTGCACAGACATATTGAATTAGGCATGAACAATCTACAGAAGACAATTCACCAATCAAAACACAGTATGTGCAAGAGCCCGCCCTCTTAACATTGACAAGTGAAAGTGATGTTTTTATTTCAAGCCCAATTTCATGATGCATTTGATGGAATATAGAGGACAACAATAAATAAATAAGCAACTAAAACATTTTGTGACACATTTATTTTTGCTCATATATCACAGTACTTTTATTTGAGCCTTTATTTATTTAATTTTGCCCAAAGTATTCCTTCATTTATGTCTTCCTCAAGGGATCTGCCAGGCACAGGAAACACAGAAGTGATTAGAATTCTTCACTGCCTTGAACATGCCTGGGGATTGTCTAGGTGGAACTAGAATCTGTTACTGAGGATGGGGTAGCCTAGTTTGTTTGGAAATAAATATTGTGTGTGAGAATATGAGAAGAGACAAACCTACAATTAAATGCATGAATATCAATGTATTTCTACACATAGCCACGACACATTCTCTCTTTATGAGCATGATCAGCTGTAGCAACTGTTTGTTTACCTTCACATCTCCAAATGGTTAAAGGTTTCACAACAGGAATACCTGATAGTTACACTTCCCATAATACAAATCACAAGGTATAGTTTCAAAGCTCTGGAATTCAGGAAGTAATTTATTTGAAATGTAGCATTACCTATAGTGGTGTGGACATGTTCTTACCCCTTGCCTGTAGAATCCTGTAGATAGCCGCAGTCTATACCAATAAATGCTCAGCTGCAGATCTCTCTGTATATTCTGGTTATTTGTAGTAGTGATTCTAAAATAATGAAGTAGTTTTGTACAAATTTACTGGCTTAAAGGTATAGAAGCATTGATATACAGTACTTAGTTTACATTTTAGATAATAAAATGTGGTTGTTACTAGCTTAAAGAGAATTCTGAACACAAACACCATTCTAATGTCGTTAAAAAAAAAAATTGGACATAGTAAGCATCATATTTACACACCATTGGACATTGTTTATGGACTGCTAGGATTTAACTTTACGTGACTTAATATCATTTTAAAAGTTGCTTGCAGTTTTAACTAATTTTAACTGAAAATTGACAACTTAATTATCTAAAACGCTGTGCATTTCTTTTTTGTATGACTTTTAGAGATTCTGCTGCTAGTTTGGTGCGGAGTGGGTCATACACTCGAAGACGATGGGATGAAGACCTTAAGAATAATGAAGGAAACACTTCTCCAAATAAAACCCCAAGTTATCAGCGCAGGTAAAACATCGGCATATTTAAAAATGTTTCTTTTAACTACTACCTACTGCCTAATGCTTAAGCTCTCTTTTTTTCAGCTCTGCCCTGCTTCTCTCCAAAGCAATCATTTGGAGACTATAATTTTTGTTATTTATATTTGTCTTTGCACTCTTTTTTTTGGCTCTTTCACTGTGAACGAAAAAAAATGCATAATATTTTGAATGTCAGTTAGTCAGTCATCATCCAACCCGCTATATCCTAACCCAGGGTCACGGGGGTCTGCTGGAGCCAATCCCAGCCAACACAGTGTGCAAGGCAGGAACAAATCCCTGGGTAGGGTGCCAGCCCACCGCAGTATTTTGAATGTGCACATCATTTACAAATAACATTTGTTGTTTATTGTTTAATTTCCTTATTGTAGCTTTGATTCTGAATGTCATGTTGAAAATAAATTTGTGTTCTATCCCCTATTGATGTTGCAAGTTGAGGACTTAAACCTTTGTTTTGGGACAGGTGGGATGTTTCCTGAGAAGACCATTTGAAGTAGTAGATCCAAGTTTGACAACCCAGATTAGCTAAATTATGATAGAGCATTGATTGATCTTTCGCAACATTCAGTAACATAAAATAAGAAAAAAAGTAGATCGTGTACAAACCATATTTTGACTTCTGTTTATTTAAACCATTTTATATATGTTTATCTTTTCTCTTTGGTTTGGTAGGGCAAAAAAAACGTAAGCAGCAATGTTTAAAAGAATCTATAGGCAGGAGGGGGAGGTGAAAGTTTGTTCTATTAGTTGTCCATGGTTTTTACTGTTCTGTTGTCAACTGTTTGTGACTGTAATGGTTATTCAAGTTTTCTTTCTACCTGCCACTAACTCAGATGAACAATTTACAAGTCTTTCTAGTGTACATTGAACTTCTTATTTAAAAAAAGAAAAGAAAAAAAAACTAAACACACATGACCATCTGGATACAAATAAGAAATAGAAGTGATATCTGTAAAGTTATTGTCCTGTAATCCATACTTTAAACAGGAATATCGGCCCTGTCAGTAGGCAGATGAAATATTTACAATATATGAAGAATGAGATGGCTCATGGTACAGGGATTTAAAACAGGTAAAATAATCCGTTGCAACAGCAACATTTATTTCTTTAGCACATATTCATACAAAGGATGTAGTGCAAAGTACTTTACAAGATGTCAAAGAGGTAGTTACGTAAAGAAAAAAATGAAAATTAGATAATAATGAATAAATAGTATTCAAAAATAAAAAAATGCATAATTACTGTACATAAGATGGACATATAATTAAGTGAGATAGAGTCCTTAAATTTAGAATTGGTTTTTTTGTTCTCTATGACAGTCTGATGATAAGTCAGTTGAGAGCTTCAAAACAGTTGCTCAGGTGCAACATCGGTGTTTCTGTGGGAAATTTATCATTGGCGATCCCATACTCTGCCCTAAGTGGGCACAGGGGTGAAACAGATACTTGCTAGCTTCAGGGCTTTCAGGTGCCTGTGGTGAGTGTGGAACAAAACCTTTACTGCTGCATTAATATTTAGAGGGTCACAACCATGATTCTCCATAGTTTGTTTGGGATCTTGCAGATGATGAAAAAGTAGCAGTAAGCCATCACTGCACTTACCTTGTCCACTATATGGCTATCTGCTGCATGAGCGCACCTGACAAACAGCTTTTTGACCTTTTCCTCAGATTAGTCAAATACTTGCCTGCTATATATCTATATACAGTGCATCCGGAAAGTGTTCACAACGCATCACTTTTTCCACATTTTGTTATGTTACAGCATTATTCCAAAATTAATTACATTATTTTTTTCCTCAGAATTCTACACACAACACCCCATAATGACAATGTGAAAAAAGTGTATTTGAGGTTTTTGCAAATTAAAAGTAATAAAACTGAAAAATCACATGTACATAAGTATTCACAGCCTTTGCTCAATACTTTGTCGATGCACCTTTGGCAGCAATTACCGCCTCAAGTCTTTTTGAATATGATGCCACAAGCTTGGCACCCCTAACCTTGGCCAGTTTCGCCCATTCCTGTTTGCAGCACTTCTCAAGCTCCATCAGGTTGGATAGGAAGCGTCGGTGCACAGCCATTTTAAAATCTCTCCAGAGATGTTCAATCAGATTCAAGTCTGGGCTCTGGCTGGGTCACTCAAGGACATTCACAGAGTTGTCCTGAAGCCACTCCTTTGATATCTTGGCTGTGTGCTTAGGGTCGTTGTCCTGCTGAAAGATGAACCGTCGCCCCAGTCTGAGGTCAAGAGCGTACTGGAGCAGGTTTTCATCCAGGATGTCTCTGTGCATTGCTTCAGTCATCTTTACCTTTATCCTGACTAGTCTCCCAGTTCCTTTCGCTGAAAAACATCCCCACAGCATGATGCTACCACCACCATGCTTCACTGTAGAGATGGTATTGGCCTGGTGATGAGCGGTGCCTGGTTTCCTCCAAACGTGATGCCTGGCATTCACACTAAAGAGTTCAATCTTTGTCTCATCAGACCAGAGAATTTTGTTTCTCATGGTCTGAGAGTCCTTCATGAGCCTTTTGTCAAACTCCAGGTGGGCTGTCATGTGCCTTTTACTAAGGAGTGGCTTCCGTCTGGCCACTCTACCATATAGGCCTAATTGATGGATTGCTGCAGAGATGCTTATCCTTCTGGAAGGTTCTCCTCTCTCCACAGAGGACCTCTGGCGCTCTGACAGAGTGACCATTGGGTTCTTGGTCACCTTCCTGACTAAGGCCCTTCTCCCCCGATTGCTCAGTTTAAATGGCCGGCCAGCTCTAGGAAGAGTCCTAGTGGTTTCGAACTTCTTCCATTTATGGATGATGGAGGCCTCTGTGCTCATTAGGACCTTCAAAGCAGCAGAAATTTTTCTGTAACCCTCCCCAGATTTGTGCCTCGAGACAATCCTGACTCAGAGGTCTACAGACAATTCCTTTGACTTCATGCTTGGTTTGTCCTCTGACATGAACTGTCAACTGTGGGACCTTATATAGACAGGTGTGTGCATTTCCAAATCATGTCCAATCAACTGAATTTACCACAGGTGGACTCCAATTAAGCTGCAGAAACATCTCAAGGATGATCAGGGGAAACAGGATGTACCTGAGCTCAATTTTGAGTTTCATGGCAAAGGCTGTGAATACTTATGTACATGTGCTTTCTCGATTTTTTTTTTAATAAATTTGCAAAAACCTCAAGTAAACTTTTTTCACGTTGTCATTATGGGGTGTTGTGTGTAGAATTCTGAGGGAAAAAATGAATTTAATCCAATTTGGAATAAGGCTATAACATAACAAAATGTGGAAAAAGTGATGCGCTGTGAATACTTTCCGGATGCACTGTACTAGAGAACTTGTAATTTAACCTACCCAGCATGAGCTAGACATGCAAATGAGGTTATGCAGTGAGTGCCAGTGCAGCTACAGGGTGCATGTAATAGTATATTATATGTACATTACAGCTGTGTGTGGACTTGTTGTTTTTTAGTCCAATTTCCACAGATTCTCTGAACATTTCTGTACTTCACTGTTTTCTGGTGCCTCCAAATAAACTAAGGTGCTTGGTGAAAAATATAAAACAGAAAAATATAAAAAACATTTCAGCTGGAGGTTTTATTGCATCTTATTTTTTCTCACTGCTGACTTCCTTACCTGTACGAGGGTGAAAAGGTCCCCACAACTTTTACTTAAAGCCCTGCAAGATCCCAGTTAGAGTGCACACTTTCATTCATTTATTAGTGCCCTCATTGGCCAAATGCAGTGTCATCATGATTTACAGTGGTCTCAGATACTGTGGTTAAATCTAACAATATAACTACTGTGTGTGTGTGTGTCTCTCGGGTGTTTGTGTGTGTGTTCGTGTCGCTCGCTCGCTGCACAGGAAGCACCGGGAGACACTGAATTTGTAGAAACCGAAAGGGAAACTGGCTTGTTCGTATACCGAGTGTGTGGTCGTGAACCGAGGCAAAAGTTTGGCGAACATTTTGGTCGTAAACCGAGTTGTACGTGTACCGAGACGTTTGTGAACCGAGGTTCTACTGTATCAGATTTTTTTTTTTCTCTCCAAGCATCAGTTAAATTGCTTGTTTTACCATTTTTATCATCTTGATGCATATTTATGTTTAATGTTTTTGGTCTTGTCTGGCTTTGGCAGCATCATTTTGCACAATATTGAAAAAACGCAAAAGATGATTTTTTATTTAATATACTTTATTAATACAAGCATTTATTTTATTTAAAAACTTGAATCATGACTCTTGCTGCACTAAATATGGCTAGTAATTCCATATTTAGGTAAGAATCTGTAAATAGTAAATAGATGGCCCTGTGCAAAAGATTCAGTTGCCTTATCTGATTTACCATCTGATGTTGGTTCTTAGCACAGCATTTGCTTATGCAGGGAGGGTGTTGGCCAGGGCACAATATAAATATTGTGAAGCACAAGGGCGTGTACAGCCACCCTATCCCCGATACAAACAGGCAGGACACCAATTGCCACATAGCACACGGTTTTATTTACATTTTCCAGAAGACGCAGTAAAACATCACACAGTCCGTTTTGCTGCCAGTCCTTCCACCTCCAGTCCCTCTCAGGCTTTGTCCTCTTCCTTCCGACTCTGGCCATTGTCTTCTGGCCCCTTTTTATAGGGCACCTGGAAGGATGCCAGGTGCCCAACAAGCTTCTTCTGGCTGCACTTCCACCACACACAGAAGTGTGGCCAAATAGGTCCCTTAACACTAGAATTACCAGAGTCTACGAAAAAACTCATAGATCTGTCCCACCTTAAATCGCTTCTTAAAACCGTTCACACCTCTCCGCCAGCCTCCTTTGTCCTGTAAATGTGCCGATAAAAACAAACTGCAAGCAGCCGGCTATTCCATCCCCCTTCCGACTTAGAACGTGCACGAACTTCTCCCAGCTCGTGCCCATGATTGATCTGGGAGTGAATGGGAGTTTGAGTGGAAATAGACTGTTATTTGGAACACATGCATTTCATGTGTGTTCCGTTTCTAAAGTAATCACACGCATTTCATGTGTGTTCCGTTTCTAAAGTAATCACACGCATTTCATGTGTGTTCGTTTCTGCTGTAATCTATGTAAACACAATGTTAAAACAGAAACTTTTTCATATTTTAGTAATAAATGTTACAAAATATAGGCATAAACTATAAAATGTGTGAAGCCTGAAGGCCAAAGATCAAATAAACACTTTCACAAAAGGTTCAAAAGTTTTACAATAGCTTCCGTGGCGTACTGGTAAGATTTCGTCACAGAGCGCAGCAGACTTGCTGTACCTCAAGAGACCCGAATTCGATTCCCCGCTGGGGAGAAAATTTATTTATTTTTAACCTTCGTCGTTCTACCTGCCTGAACTCCCTGTCTATCTATATAATAATAACAGCTTGAACATCCTCAGAATCCTAGATGGCAGCATGGTGTATCAAAAGTTAACAAAAGATATACAGGTGCCGGTAAAATTAGAATATCATGACAAAGTTGCTTTATTTCAGTAATTCCATTCAAAAAGTGAAACTTGTATATTAGATTCATTCATTACACACAGACTGATGTATTTCAAATGTTTATTTCTTTTAATTTTGATGATTATAACTGACAACTAATGAAAGTCCCAAATTCGGTATCTCGAAAAATTATAATACCAATTAAGACCAGTGCAAAAAATGGATTTTTATAAATGTTGGCCAACTGAACATGAAAAGTATGAGCATGTATAGCACTCAATATTTAGTTGGGGCTCCTTTGGCCTGGATTACTGCAGCAATGCGGCGTGGCATGGAGTCGATCAGTCTGTGGCACTGCTCAGGTGTTATGAGAGCCTATGTTGCTCTGATAGTGGCCTTCCGCTCTTCTGAATTGTTGGGTCTGGCGTATTGCATCTTCCTCTTCACAATACCCCATAGACCATAAGGTCAGGCGAGTTTGCTGGCCAATCAAGAACAGGGATACCATGGTCCTTCAACCAGGTACTGGTAGTTTTGGCACTTTGTGCAGGTGCCAGGTCCTGTTGGAAAATGAAATCTGCATCTCCATAAAGTTCGTCAGCAGCAGGAAGTATGAAGTGCTCTAAAACTTCCTGGTAGATTGCTGCGTTGACCTTGGACCTCAGAAAACACAATGGACCAGCACCAGCAGATGACATGGCACCCCAAACCATCACTGACTGTGGAAACTTTACCCTGGACCTCAAGCAACGTGGATTCTGTGCCTCTCCTCTCTTCCTCCAGACTCTGGGACCTTGATTTCCAGAGGGAATGCAAAATTTACTTTCATCAGAGAACATAACTTTGGACCACTCAGCAGCTGTCCAGTCATTTTTGTCTTTAGCCCAGGTGAGACGCTTCTGACGCTGTCTCTTGTTCAAGAGTGGCTTGACACAATGAATGCGATAGCTGAAACCCATGTCTTGCATACGTCTGCACGTGGTGGTTCTTGATGCAATGACTCCAGCTGCAGTCCACTCTTTGTGAATCTCCCCCACAGTTTTGAATGGGTTTTGTTTCACAATCCTCTCCAGGGTGCAGTTATCCCTATTGCTTGTACACTTTTTTCTACCACATCTTGTCCTTCCCTTCGCCTCTCTATTAATGTGCTTGGACACAGAGCTCTGTGAGCAGCCAGCCTCTTTAGCAATGACCTTTTGTGTCTTGCCCTCCTTGTGCAAGGTGTCAATGGTCGTCTTTTGGACAACTGTGAAGCCAGCAGTTTTCCCCATGATTGTGTAGCCTACAGAACTAAACTGAGAGACCATTTAAAGGCTTTTGCAGGTGTTTTGAGTTAATTAGCTGATTAGAGTGTGGCACCAGGTGTCTTCAATATTGAACCTTTTCACAATATTCAAATTTTCCGAGATACTGAATTTGGGACTTTCATTAGTTGTCAGTTATAATCATCAAACTTAACAGAAATAAACATTTGAAATACATCAGTCTGTGTGTAATGAATGAATCTAATATACAAGTTTCACTTTTTGAATGGAATTGCTGAAATTAACTTTGTCATGATATTCTAATTTTATGACCGGCACCTGTAGCATTATACTGTTTGTTTGCAATTCTGTCCATTTGTGTCTCAGTAAATCAGTCATACACACAGTATTGTCCAATTTCTATATGTGGACATGTTGCTATGATTTTGGATGCACAAAATACCAAATTGTCATCAGCTTGGTCAGTAATTGTCTGTATTCTGAAAGAGCAAGCACAGCAAAAGTTTTCCTGGAAATTTTTTTTTTTTTTTGGTTTTCTGAATGTTTTAGTTGAGAAAGGTCAACTTGAGTGTGACATCACTCCCAGTTCTGACATCTAACTTCTAAAGTAAATGAAATACAGCATTATTTTCAAATTAGAGAATATAGTTGTATGTATAACTACTGAGAAAAGTACATTTCCAAGCATAACTTGAATATGAGCTGTAACTGAGCTTCACTAATACAGAGTGTAACACAACTGTTATATGGATACTTTGTGTGTTGATTTAAATTCAGAAACACATTTGACCAAATCACTTCTGGAAACTACATTACTTAACTGTGTTTAAATCTTAGTGTGAGTAGGTACATTTCTGCAATATTATATTGCTTCTTGGTAATACTTTTACAACTGTATGAGATCAAATTTAAATACGTTTCAGTTTGAAATGGTTCATAATAATTTTTTTAATATTTTCATGTTTGTATTCTGTCATCTTCAAAGCTATGTATATGAATGTACAATAACTCTTATTTTACATTCTTGCATGTTCTTTACGTTTTGCATTTTTTGGGTACTTTTGGGTAAAATAAAGGATATTCTTATTGAGTGTGCTTTAAGCAACATTATTTCTTTTCACTGTATTAAATGTATTTAATTTTTTTGTTTCTTGGTTATGCATTTGGCTGTGCACTAATTTGTCTGGCTTTTTTGTTTTTAACATGTTCGTGTGCATGGTATGCATGCAGCACTTCGTACTCTCTAGCAATTGGCAGAAGTAGCAGTGTGAGAGATGTACCATCTAAGTCTTCATCTGCCATCAGCTTGGAGCCTAATAACACTAAACCTTGGCAGTCTTCTTCTCAGTGTTCATCTTACAGCATTTATAGAAGGTATTGTCCTATTAATATATTTTTTTAGAACTTCTGGAGCTTGATTTAGAATGTTATCTATAGAAAATTGTATGTTTCTTTGCTTGTGTCCCTGTATTCCTACACCCTTTGAGCTCTCAAGATCAGTGCAGAGCGACATTCTGCAATGTTACAAGTAACATGGGGTACTTGGGACAGATGGAATACAGCAAGTCTGTTTCATATACTTTTTGAACTATTGGGACCATATGCACCAAAGTGATTTCTCATGGTCCTACAAGTAACAAACCCTATGCAGATAAATAGACAGATATACTGTGAGTCCTCCATTTCAACAAAAAGTGACAGTTGAATTTTAGATTTGAAAATAACACAATGGATGCTTACTTGTCTGACATTTGCTGATGTTCAAAGGTAAGTACACTTCATTAATGAATTAACATCCAAGTCTTAGAAATCAAGCTTCCTATGCATCTTTTATCTAATTTCATTTATGTTCGTATTCCTGCACAGTGGTCCAGTTGGTTCAAGATTTACCAAGCAAAAAGTTTCTGAATATTTCAACAACTTAAGAAATCATAAATAACCACAAATGAGCAGTTGATGTTTGACACCAACTGGTGTTTGACTGCACAACTTGATAATGTTACAGCATCATCTCAACCACACTAAACAGTGTAATATATCCAGACAATGTCAATTTTAAGCAATACAGTTCAAACAGGAGATTGCTATTTGTTATCAGTATAAGCAAGGCTTAAGGGGACTCACTTGAAATAGCTTCAATTAACTCACAACAGGGTTTCTTAAACTATGGGTTGGCATGCTTGGGTTGTAAGTTACTTTTGTATTTAATGATAATGGTTTACAAACTAGGTTGCCATTGATTTAATTAATCAATTGACATTGTTCTGACAATTGTCTTCAATTATTCCCTCATCCCCATGATGAATTTTCACAGTTCTTCAAGGGAGACTGCTCCACCCCACATTGACTATCGTCCAGGTTGTCAACAAGTAATGCGTCTCTAATACACATAAAAGAGCAAGATTGTGTTGCAACAAACACAAAGTTTAAGAAACCCTGACTTAAAGGATATATTATTTTCAAACTTTGATGTTTGTTCAAGAGGGGCATGCTAAGAAATGTGTTCACTTTTCAGCTAAAACAAAAACCAAAAAGAGGAATAACTGTGCTGCAAAATGTAAAAGTATGAAATAAATTAGTTGAATCGAATGATATTAGTTAAAACAATTAGTCACAAAGTTGTTTTTTACATTTTAATTCCTCTGTATGCTCTTGAAGCTAGTATAACTTAAAATACAATACTCTAGTGAGTCTTGCAAATTTACCGATTTTAATTTTAACATCATGATAAAGTGATATGTATCATTTAAGTCCTGTATCCTTGTTAGTGCAATATAGGAAGGAAAAAAAATCCAATTTAAGAAATAATCCATATTTTGAGAACACAAAACAAAATTACTTGCATCGTTTTTGCCAGTTAAATCTTCAACAATAGTGTCATCCCCTTTTTAAATATAATATTGCTCACTTGCTGGTAGGTTTAGAAATGAGGTGAACATTACATTTATAACATTTTCTTATATAATAAATTTTGTAGTGTATTAAACTAGCATTTAAGAAACTGTTTCTATATATTAGAGACAACTTCCCACTTTGACAAGTTAGATTAACTGGCAGTTTTCAGTTTGACTCTTGAGTTGCTGTGAGTGAGTTGCCACTCTAAAGGACTTGGTGCCGTGTTTAAGGCTTTTTCCATGATGGCTGGCAATGCTGGGATAGGCTCCATCCCACTTTTTTCAGTAATTTTAAAATTTGGTAATAATATTTGCTGTGAATTGCTTGGCAGTTTTATTTTTGTACCTGTTAGTAAGATTAATTTTATATGTGATGATTTCTGGTAGGAATCGAAAGCTTAAGAATAAACTTTTAACATAAGTGATTCATTTGCTCCCTGTGTGAATTTCCAGCTACAAATACTGTATGTAAACAGTATCACAGACCTTATATGTGTGTGTGTGTGTGAATTTGTATATATGTGTGTATGTGTATATATGTATATTGCTGAACAAAATTAAGGTAACACTTAAATCGCACATTGGATCTCGATTTACAAAATATTCAAGTGGAAAATCTTTATTGATTAATACTGTATAGTTCATTGAGAACTTAATGATGTAACAACAGTTAATGGAAAGCAAATTCACCCACCCACTGAGGACTACACTCAACAATATGTCAAAAATTGCAATCACAGGCTCATCCAACTTGCATAACTTTCATCACGGCAACTCATAATGGTACTCAGTAGTATGTACGGCCCCCCACATGCCTGTATTTACTCCCAGCAATATCTGGGCAGGTAACACAGACAATAATTTTGTATAATGTTGCGCTTTTCCGGGTGGAATTGAACAGTTGCATAGTGTGGGAGAAAAACGATCTCCTCAGTCTGTCAGTGGAGCAGGACAGTGAAAGCAGTCTGTCACTGAAGCCGCTCCTTTGTCTGGAGATGATTCTGTTCAGTGGATGCAGTGGATTCTCCATGATTGACAGGGGCCTGCTCAGCTCCCGTCGCTCTGCCACGGATGTCAACTGTCCAGCTCCGTGCCTACAGTAGAGCCTGCCTTCCTCACAATGTTGTCCAGGTGTGAGGTGTCCTCCTTCTTTATGCTGCCTCCTCAGCCTACCACCACGTAGAAGAGAGCACTCACCACAACTGTCTGATAGAACATCTGCAGCATCTTATTGCAGATGTTGAAGGACGACAGTCTTGTAAGGAAGTATAGTCGGCTCTGTCCTTTCTTGCACAGAGCATCAGTATTGGCATATTGAGAAGCCCAGAAACATAATTCTTACAGCACCACTGCCTCTGTCCAAGTGGGAGAGGGATCGGTGTAACATATAGATGATGGCATCCACCGCTACCACCTTCTCCTGGTATGCGAACTGCAGAGGATCGAGGGCGTGGCAGACCTGTGGACTCAGGTGGTGAAGCAGCAGCCGCTCCATGGTCTTCATCACATGTGACGTCAGAGCGACAGGCCAAAAGTCATTCAGCTCACTAGGACGTGATACCTTTGGGACTGGGGTGATGCAAGATGTTTTCCAAAGCCTCGGGACTCTCCCCTTTTCCAGGCTCAGGTTGAAGATGCACTGTAGAGGACTCCCTCGCTCCAGGGCACAGGCCTTCAGCAGTCGTGGCGATACTCCATCTGGACCCACTGCTTTGCTGGCATGAAGTGTCCTCAGCTCTCTGCTCACCTGTGCTGCTGTAGTTGTGGGTGGGGATGTCTCTCCTATGCTGGTATCAGCAGAAGGATGGGTGGAGGGTGCAGTACTCCAAGGTGAGAATGGGTTAGGGTGGTCAAACCTGTTAAAGAAGTTGTTCATTTGGTTTGCTCTCTCCACCTCTCTCTTGATGGAGGCACCCCGCTTTGAGCTGCAGCCAGTGACGATCTTCATCCCACCCCACACTTCCTTCATGCTGTTATACTGCATCTTCTGCTCCAGCTTTCTCCTGTACTGCTCCTGAGCTGTACTCGGAGTTCCTTCTGCATGCGCTTGAGCTCATGCTGATCAACGCCTTTAAAAGCCCTTTTCTTCTGGTTCAAAAGGCCCTTGATGTCACTTGTAATCCATGGCTGCTTGTTAGCATATTACTAGAACTACAATGTCCATACAGAAGTTGATGTAGTCAGTAATGCAGTCAACAACCTCCTCAATGTTCTCAATATATGATCCCTGCAGGATATCCCAGTCCGTAGTTCCAAAGTAGTCTCTGAGAGCCTGCTCTGCCTCAGGGGACCACTGTCTGAATAAGTGCATTGTTGTAGGTAGCTCCCTCACTCTTAGTTTGTAGTGAGGCTGAAGCAGAATCAGGTTATGATCTGCTTTCCCAAGTGCAGACAACAGGGTGACGCTGTGTGCATCTTTAATGTTTGCATACAGTAGGTCATTTTTTTGTCATCCGGGAGGGGCTCAGAGTAGAGCCGCTGCTCCTCCGCATCGAGAGGAGTCAGATGAGGTGGCTCGGGCATCTGATCAGGATGCCTCCTGGACGCCTCCCTGGTGAGGTTTTCCGGGCACGTCCAACCGGGAGGAGGCCCCGGGGAAGACCTAGGACACGCTGGAGGGACTATGTCTCCTGGCTGGCCTGGGAACGCCTTGGGATTCTCCCGGAAGAGCTGGAAGAAGTGGCCGGGGAGAGGGAAGTCTGGGGGTCTCTGCTTAAGCTGCTGCCCCCGCGACCCGACCTCGGTTAAGCGGAAGAGGATGGATGGATGGATGGATACAGTAGGTCAATAGTCCTTTCCCCGGTGAGAAGGCAGGTAATGTTTTGTCCAGCATCACATGGTTAAAGTCTCCAGCGATTAGCACAAGCACCTCAGGGTGCTGTGTTTGTAACTTAGCAACAGCGGAATGGATGATGTCACCTGCTATCTCCACGTCCGCCTGAGGAGGGATGTAAACAATAACAACAATGATGTGTCCAAGCTCATTGGGCAAGTAATAGGGACGCAGACTTACGGCCAACAGTTCAATGTCCCTGCAGCAAGTGAAGATTTTGACGTTTACATGTCCAGGGTTGCACCACCTTCCCGCAGGTATTTGCATCTCTGTCCACTCTAACTGGGCTAAACCCGGGTAGCTCCACGTTAGCATCTGGGATGTTAGTTGTTAGCCACATTTCACAAAAACACAACAAACTTCATTCTCTGTAGGACCTGACATTTTTCACCAGCGCTGCTAGTTTGTCCATCTTATTTGGTAGTGAGTTCACATTTCCCAGGATCACAGAAGGCACCAAAGGCTTGAAACGCCACTTTCTCGCAAGTCACTTCGCTTTTAGCTTAGCTCAGGCTCTGCTGCCACGATACCGCCTTCTTACCTCGTCAGGTAAATAGGGAGCCACACCAGCATGGGCATTTGTTCTCAGCGCATGTAAAAAACTCCATGTCCAATTAGTAAAAAGTGTCCAGGGAATGAGTCCACATAAAAGAAAGTGATAGGAGTGATCAGTAAAATAGAGAAAAGGGTAGAAAAATAAAATCGTACACGGGGCTGCTGGAAAGGCTGCCACTCGCGGCGGCGCCTGAGTCGGGATACACCAGTACATAACATGCCAGAGGTTCTCAGTTGGATTCACATTTTGGTAACGTGGGCTAGTCAATGCCTTCATCATCCAGGACCTGCCTGCACACTCTGGCTACATGAGGTGTGTCCTGCAACAGGAGGAACCCAGGGCCCACTGCACCAGCATAAGGTCTGACAGTGGCTCTGAGGAGTTCATCCTGTTACCAAACAGCAGTCACGGTACAATTGCCTGGCACGTAGAGATCTATGCAACCCTACAATGATTTGACTCTCCAGACCATCACTGACCCACTGCCATTCTGGATGATGTGATAGGCTGCATAATGTTCACCATGGCGTGTCCAGACTCTGTTAAGCTTTCACAGGTACTCTGTGTGGACCTGCTGTCATCTGTGAAGAAAATGGGACGAAGCTGGAAATTGTGATATTCTCTGGTGAATGCCAGTCGAGCTGCATTGTGAGGGGTTATGAGCACAGGTTCCACTAGAGGACATTTGGCCCTCTTGCCACCCTCGTAGAGTTTGTTTCTGACAGTTTGGTCAGAAACATGAGAGGGGGAAAAAGCATTTCCACATAAAGGCTTTGTTATGAAACTTGGTTTTACCTCTATCATATGCTCAGCATAAAAATGTGGTGCCCCAGGATAACACACAGCTCTCAGACCACAGGGAAATAAAAAAGCAAGGAAAGTCAGAGAATAGTACCAATAAAGACAACAGTATCCAGTCCAAGGTGCAAATCTCACAACTTTGGACATAACCTTCAGCTGATTTGTTCTGTAGGATTTGTTCTGTTCAGTGTATTGTATTGACCCCCTTCTTTTTGACACCCACTGCACGCCCAGCCTACCTGGAAAGGGGTCTCTTTTTGAACTGCCTTTCCCAAGGTTTCTTTAATTTTTTTCCCTACAAGGGTTTTTTTTGGGAGTTTTTCCTTTTCTTCTTAAAGAGTCAAGGCTGGGGGGCTGTCACGTGGCAGAGCCTGTTAAAGCCCATTGCAGCACTTCTTGTGTGATTTTGGGCTGTACAAAAATAAATTGTATTGTTACAGTTAAGGAACTGGAAAGTCAGTTTGAAAATATAAGTTGTAATCGCAGCAAGGAAGCTCACATGGGTGTAAGATTATTTATTGCTTCTCAATCTTCTATTGTGATTCATGACCAGATGATTTATCCACTTATGGGGAAAATGAGATTGACACTTTAATTAAATGGTATACAGTGATCCCTCGCTATATCAACCCGACTTTCAAGGGCTTCACTCCATCGCGGATTTTAAATGTAAGCATATCTAAATATATAGCACAGATTTTTTGCTGGTTCGCAGATTTATGCGGACAATGGGTCTTTTAAGGTACATGCTTCCTCAGTTTGTTTGCCCAGTTGATTTCATACAAGGGACACTATTGGCGGATGGCTTAGAAGCTACCCAATCAAAGCAAGTATTACGTATTAACTAAAACTCCTCAATGATATATGATATGCTTCCCGCACGGTGCTTGATTGTTTGCTTTTCTCAGTCTCTCTGCGCCTGATGGAGAGGTTGTGAGCAGAGGGGCTGTTTGCACAGAGGCTGTTTGCCTAGAGGATACGGACGCTCCTCCACAAAATGCTGTTTAATTGCAGTGCCTCAGCATACTTAAAAGCCCAAAAGCACATATTGATTTTTTGACTGTTTGCTTTTCTCTCATGCTCTCTCTCTCTCTCTGTGACATTCTCTGCTCCTGACACGCATTCCTTTGAAGAGAAGATATACTTGCATTCTTTTAATTGTGAGAAAGAACTGTCATCTCTGTCTTGTCATTGAGCAGTTTAAACCTTTGACTAAAGGTTGTTATTTCATGTCTAGAGGGCTCTAATAATGTTAACAGTGCGGGAGAGTTTATAAGGGCTTAAATATATAAAAATAACCTTACTAACATATGGTTTCTACTTCGCGGATTTTCATCTATCGCGTGGGGTTCTGGAACGCAACCCCCGCGGTCGAGGAGGGATTACTGTACAGAAGTGTTATTGCAGAATGTATGTGATGTTGAGGCTGTACAAATGGAATGGAGAGTGCTACGAGTAACAATTTCTGATTAAAGGTCAATTCTCGGACAAGTCTTGTGGTAAGTCTTACTGACAAAACAGCTTTATTACATAGATTTCCACAATATTCTACAGTTTGTTTTGATCATGAGATCATGATTGTTGTGCCCATTTTAGCACCTCAGTGTGAGTGTGGCTTCTCAGTGCAGAACAAAATAAAATCAAAAGTTCGAAACCCACTCAATTTCTTAACTGTGGACAATTAAGTCAGAATCAGCACAGAAGGTGCATCATTTGAGCGGTTTGATCCTGAACCCTGTGTCAAATGCTGACTCACTTCAATCAATCACATTACACTGGGTGGCCCTCTGATGCTGAGATTCTGAAGGTCAGTGACAGACTCTGAGCCTGAATAAAATACACGGTTCTTAATTACTGTACATAGTTTGAAATTTATAATGGCATTCAGTTTCCAAAATCACCAAGACAGACATAAAAGCACAAGGGAAGGATACACAGCACAGGAAAATAATTAGGCAAACTTACATGGAGGTTAGTCATTTCAGAGGTTGAAAGATTAATATTTTACACATTTCATGAATTTTTGGGCTTTTAATTTTCTCTTTTAGGAGCCACTGGGTCCTTGAGGTGAATTTTTGTGTGCAGCGCTGTGTTGTTTTATTTTCTGGCAGATACAAATTCATGGAGCAGTTAACACATTTATTTAAGACTATTACCATTTTGCAGAGTAAATACAGCTGTAGTTAATTCAATGCAGAATATTATAGTCTATTTTCCCTTTTTCCCTATTCTTTTAAAAGTGTCTTGCTTTTGGTCCGGCTATGTAAGCAAGATGATATACTCTGAATATCATAGAATATTGGATGTTTTTACATGTGATATTTGCTTTTTTGTGTTTAACCAGTAATCTCATTTAGAAATTCAGGCAGAAGTACTTCAGTAACTAAATTGTATTTAAGTTAAACAACAATCTTCCTGTTCCTACTTGCCGAGCAGAGATAACATACAGTATTTCACCCATTATTTTCAACATTTTCCTGACGCATATGTGGGGCACTTAAAATCTATGGCATGCCTAATTTGTCCCGTGAGGCTATTGACTAGGTTGGGACCAGAGTTACTCCCACAGTTCAATTAGAGTTAATTTGAATTTGATGATCTTTGTGTTTGGGATATAAAAGTACCATTTTCATAAAGAAAAGTCATGAAAAAAGTGCACTTTACTGCATAGTCAATCTACCAGAAGTGAGTCTTGAAATTGTGCTACATACCTGTATAAGTCTGATGCCGTGAATATACCTGCAATTTATGCACCTGCAGGTGTTCCAACATGAGTTTCTTGAATTAAACCTTTGTCAACAAGCGTTTGAATAATTGGATCCTGTAAATCCTTAATGGTTAGTGTAATACTGGTATGCTTCGTTTGGGTGAAGAATACATATGTATTCCATTGAGCAGTCCAATGTGTGACAAAGTATTGCTATATGATTCTTGTTTGCCTCTGTAACATTTGGTAACTTGATATACCTTCTTTTCTTTGTCTCTTTTTGTGTAGTTGTAAACGTGGTGGTGGGTGGTCTAGGTTGATACTTTGTGTGCCAATAAATTGTCTTGCCCAGCTATATTGCATTTCAAATATTAATCATGAGTTTCTTAAATGTTTTAGCCAAAGACTTGTAGGTAAAATAGTTCTCAACTACAACTTCTGAGAATTGAATTTTCTCACTTACAGTTTTTCCCATAAATTTGGCTTAGCAACTTTAAAGGGCAGTTTCTTGCACCATGTGCTTCACATAGGCATTGTTGTCCATTGTACAATATTACTTGTGCTGGTTACCTGAGGCATAAGAAGTATTACAAACTTTGCAATATTTTAATCTTGTAGTTATTTTGTCATTAAAGTAGAACATTGTAAACGTCCTCTTAAAACCGACCCAGTTATTAATCACTATGTGTGCTTTTGGCAACCCAGTACAACATCAAGAAATTATTGCCACACAGAACATGTTAAATTTATGATATTCCAGCTCACTGCACATTTAGAATACTTAGATTTATACTTGATATCATTTACATGATGAAATGTGTTAAAGTATGTATGTTACATTTTACAGATAGATTGTTAACTTTAATTAATAATGTTAATAATTACACATGTGGGGTGGCACGGTGGCGGAGTGGTATCGCTGCAGGGAGTTACATCCCTGGTGTTCCCTGTCTGGAGTTTGCATGTTTTCCTGTTGGGTTTCCACAGTATGCATTGGTATCCTTCCAAGGACATGGAGGTTTGGGTATTTGGTGGTGATAAAAGGACACTGGTGTATATGTGTGCTTGTATTCACCTTGCAATGAGCTAATGCCCCTTCCAGGAACTGTTTTTGTTTCACATCCAATGCTTGCTGGAATGGGTGTGTCCCTGGATTGATATGTCATCATTAAACATCCATCCTTTTCAGAGATATTGTGGCAAGGTGTCCTGAGAATTTAATGGATGTTTCTAGGAATTCACAACACAAGGAAGTTGAACATTATTTTCTTACTGTGATGTTATCTCACTCTGCCACCTTGTGGAATCTTCCTGATTTACGTAAAGTATGTGTGCATGTATAAATAGTACACTGTGCTTTGGTAGCAGTAGCGTCCGTAGGCGCATGTGTCGTGTGAAGTATAAACCTGGCCTAATACTTCAAACATTACGTTTTCACATTTTAAACCAGCTAATCTCACCAGTTAAATATAGCATGATATTTCCATGAGATGTTTATTTTTTTTTTTAAATATTGATTTGTTCAATATACTGTAATAATTTATGTAAGACAATGTAATAGTTTGAGAAGTATACTGTTACAAAACTTTATTAATCAAAAAATTAATAGACTTAGACTGAAGACTTATAATAGCAGACCATTCTGTGGACCCTGACTTTATTACTTTATTTCATGGAAGTGCTGTTTTATTGTGGCAGCCAGCTAATTGAATTTCTATACAAATATGCTAAAAAAAAAAAAAAGACTTAGTCCGCAGTATCATGAATCTGACTACAAAAATGGAGCTTGTGTCTCAAGAGCAGTGTGGGGCACATTAATTTTAAAAGTAACTTGGTTACATTCCTCTTTATTTACTAAAAAAGGAACTAAATGTGTTATATTGTTACTTGTTTAAAATGTAATGCATTACAAACTTGATGCCTCCATAACTGATCTTAATCCTTGATTTACTCCTCTGCTCCACCGTTTAAAATGTGATATTCGGTCGCACAATGTAGAAATATTTCTACATGGTCCCCCTCCCCATTTCAGGGCACCATAATGTTAGGGACAGTTGGCATCACAGGTGTTTATGGTTACTCAGGTGTGATTCATTCCTTCATTTACACAGACGTAAGATACCAGGGCTGGCTTCAACCCATTGACTGTTTCTATCACCTTTGGAGTCTGTAATTGCTGTTGTTCATAATTAGGACAAGAGCTGGGCCAAGCTGAGCAGAAACAAGCAGGAGCCTACATGGTGTGACCAAAATATATGCAAAAAAACTTTACATTAAAGTCTGCAATTTGCACTTAATAATCTTGTCTGAATGTTTGATTTGTAATTTTAAACTGTGGCACAGAGTTAAATCAAAGAAAAATGTCTTTGTTCCAAATGTTATGGAGAGCACTGTATATCTATAGTAATAAAAGGCAAAGCCCTCACTCACTCACTCACTCATCACTAATTCTCCAACTTCCCGTGTGGGTGGAAGGCTGAAATTTGGCAGGTTCATTCCTTACAGCTTCCTTACAAAAGTTGGGCAGGTTTTATATCGAAATTCTACGCGTAATGGTCATAACTGGAAGCTGTTTTTCTCCATTTACTGTAATGGAGATCAGCTTGAACGCCGTGGGGGCGGAGTTTCGTGTGACATCATCACGCCTCCCACGTAATCACGCAGTACATAGAAAACCAGGAAGACCTCCAAAAAGCGCTGAAGAAAACATGCATTATATAATTGAGAAGGCAGCGAAACAATAAGAAGCGAAAGTGACATATACAACCATGTTCATGAGTTCTGCTACTTCGGAAACAAAGCACGATGTAAACCTACACTTTAAATTAAGTTCATAGACAGGCTGCCGCTGGCGTTTGTAATTTAGTGCCTGCCCATATAAGGCCGTCCGTCAGCGGCAATCCAATAGCAAACTCCCACTAAATATTCACGGGTGAAGGACTGTGCTTATGGAGAGGAAGATGAGATGGTCAGGGTGGTGTTTGACACAAACTCAGCGAAACTGCGAGAGAAAGTTTTAAGTGCCAGGACTAAGGTAACATTAAATACAGCCATGGACATAGCACGAGATGGCACCAGCACAGCTGGGAACCTTCGATGCATGTACACCGAGCGGCTCACGTGAACTGACGCAGTGCACAGATAAAAAGCAACAGTTCCAAAGAGCGCTGAACAAAAACCGAATTACACAATTGAAAAGGCAGCAAAAATATGAAGCGCCTGATAAGCATATTCATAAATCCAGCTACTGCGGAAACAAAGCACACGGTGGAAAAAGTCAATGTCCCGCTAAAGGAAGACAGTGTAAAAAAAAAAACCGTGCATGCAGTGTGTCAGGTCTCAGATAAAGAAGAAGACGAGCTGTTTATTGATGCAGTAAGAAACGAATCGATGAAAGAAACCTGTCATCTTTACAACGATTGACAAACACGGAATGTAACTTGAACACAACACATCCTACAAATACGAACCTGATTGAAAGAAATAATGATAATCAAATCCTTGATGACAGCAACACTCAGTAACACTCACAAAACAAATACTGTATATTGACAGTCATGTTACGTTATTTTTAAAATGTTCCCTTTTCTTTTCTAGCTTTTTAACACACTACTTCTCGCTGCGATACGCGGGTATATATATATATATATGTATATATATATCCGATCTACATACTCGAATAATGGATACTTTATTCGCCATCAATGATTGTTTTGGTAAAGCCATACTCAGTGTATTCATTAGATGAACGGTAAAAAAGTAAGAGCGAGGGGAGGATGCAGGCTGTAGTGCTTGGCGTCAACTCTACCTGAATTGCGCGATCACATTTCAAAAATATATCTTTTCAAGTTCTATTTAGTCCATATTTGTCAAACTCAAGGGCCACGGGCCACATCCGGCCCGGCGTGTAATTATATCCAGCCCGCGAGATCATTTTATATACTGTATTATTGTTATTAATGGCCCAGGTATATGAAGCGCTGGTAACACAATAAACTACAGATCCCATAATGCAGCGCTTCAGCTGCCTTGCGAACACTTACGCGTTAATCAAGTCTAGCTTATGATGCTGCAAGTTATTGCGAAGCTAGCTCACGCGATGCTGAGAGAAAAGTTCATTCTGAAAATAGAGCCTTTAAAACCGATGGGAGGCTGAGTATATGTTTACTGAACCCGTGTGTCTCATTTGTGGAGCTAATGTGGCTGTAATTACAGAATTTAATCTAAGACGGCACTATGAGACAAAACATCAGGGTAACCTGAATGCAATGCAGAAGATACAGAAAGCAGAATAATTAAATAAGAATCTGACACTTCAGCGGACGTTTTACCGTGCACAATCACAAAGTGATTTCAAGTGAAGCTGCTTTTATGGGAGACACAAATGCACCAGTGCAACTTTCCCACTTTCCCTGTTGCCAAGTAATGTTAAACCAAGTCGTCACTACGGTGTTCCCAAATACGCACTTTGCTGATAAACTGAGCGCACTGAGTTTGCACGGCGCTTTGGTGACTTTGAAGAACAAAAAAAGTCCGTCTACATGCGGCTCGAACCTTGTGCATGTTTGGTAGCACATATCTGTGTGAGAAGCTCTTCTCAGTGATAAAGACTAACAAAACAGCACACAGGAGTCACCTCACTGATGAGCACCTGCAATCCATCCTGAGAATCTCCACAACACAGAACCTCACACCAAACAGAAACGAACTTGTGCCAAAAAGATGCCAGGCGTCCAGCTCTAAAATGACATATGAGCAAAGACAACTGAATGATTTGATTTGTTATTGCTGAAAGGAACACATTTTATTTATATTTCCAGGTTTTGTTATGCAGCATGTTCATATTTGAATTTGTATAATTTTGACAGGATATATTTTTATGGAGAGCAAAATCTTTTGGGATATTTAAAATCTAAGTTTATTTTTTATATAAAATTACATAAGAGTAAAGAAATTTGAATGTTTGTTCTTTTAATGTTTACTTTATTTCTAACTTGTATAATTTAGACAGGATATATTTTTATGGAGAGCAAAATATTATAAGTTGTTTAAGGTTTGAGTTGATTTATTCAGGAATAATATTCCTGTCTGTTTTTACCATTCCTACCAAAGATATTTCTGTCGACTAAATAAAAATTCCTTCTATTTAAAATTTAAATAGAACTTGAACAAATACGATAGTTCATAATATCCACGCAGACTTGCACGTAAGAGCGGGAGTTATCCATTTTAACAAGCAGCGTATTGCACTGATCCGAAATAGCTGTGTGTGTATATATGTAGATATGTATGTATATGTATATATATGTTTATATATGTGTGTGTATATGTATATATATATATATATATTTGTGTGTGTATGTATATGTATGTGTATATATGTAGATATATATGTATGTATATATGTGTATATGTATAGATATGTATATATATGTTTATGTGTGTGTAAATATATATATATGACAATAACACTCATCACTCACAACAGTGACAAAACAATTACATTGACAATCATGTTACGATATTTTCAAAATGTTTCCTTTTCTTTTTCATTGCTTCTTTAACACACTACTTCTCCGCTGCGAAGCGGGGGTATTTTGCTAGTTCATTATAAAATGTAATGTATTTTGAGCAATTTTTTTTTCCCTTTTTTAACACCTTTGCCATGAACTGCTCACGATATGTACACTGGCCACTATGCCACCCAATCACACTGTTTCAACATATCTATAGCAACTAGCTAAATTAAAACTAAATTACCTCTTTAATATAACTATGTTAGATTACTCATTACTTCAAAAAGTGATCTGACAAGGTCGGTCTACTTCTTCCTAGATTGTGCTGATAAGCTTAGCACTATACATTTTGCTCAACATAAATTTGGTCATTTATGAAAAACACAGATTTCTGTTACTGCTGAAACCATGTGCAAAGCTAAAATATATGCATATGGAGACTATAAAATTTTTAACAGTAACCTTCTTAAGTGTTTACGTAGCTAAAAAACCAGGTAACTCACAATAAAATGTTACCTGTGTTAATCTGGTTTCTCTGAGACCAATATCCTGTTCTTGCTAACCAGAGTAAGGGTTTATATAGCCTTTCAGACACTGTGTTTCTGTGAATAACTTGGTTATTAAAACTGTTTGTAAATGCACTAAATAGTTACTGATTGATTTTCATGTTTCTCTGTTTACCTCTAAGATATCTAAGAAACACACCACCATTATGTTAAATGAGTTTGTGAAAGCTATTGTAGTATTTCTTTGTTGTCCTTCCAAGAGGTCTACAGTTCACAAGTGTCGTGGAATCCTCTTGATTTGACAGTTTACTGAATCAGAACAATCCTGCATTTTTTCCCCCTCTACCTGTTTAATCCAGTGTTTCTTTACTTATGCAACATTGTTTTGTTAAGGATTCTACTGTGTAATTTCCAAAATTACATTCTTGTTATAGCCAGTGTATACAAAATCTGTGGCATGGTAAGTAAAAATGAGAAAGGCACAAATTGGTCAAAGAAATATTATAAGTTAACAGTTGTTTTTGTGGTGTCTCTACTCTTTCTGGAAAGATTATACAAGGGGGGGTCCTAACGATCAAAATAAGCCCGGGACCGCATCAGTCAGTTGTGAAATGTCATCACAGCAAGCGAGTTAGTCAACCTCTGCTGAGGCCGTTTGCTCCACCTACCGCCGATGCGAGATTCGTTTGGTCATCAAGTTCCTCACTTTGCGTGGCGAATCCGCGGCCAAGATCCATTGTCAGGTTGTGGAAACTTATGGACCTGAGGTAATGTCACGTCAGCATGTTTACAAGTGGGTTAGGTCGTTCAAAGAAGGTCGCACTGACAGTTATGACGAAGAAAGGAGTGGGAGGCTGTCTCTCGTTTCAGAAGAGCTTCTGCAGCAAGTTGATGAAAAAATTCGCAGTGATCGTCGTGTGACGATTGACACCCTTCATGAAATATTCCCACACATCTCACGAAGTCTCATGGGTGAAATTGTCTCAGAAAATCTTGATTACAGGAAGCTGAGTGCAAGATGGGTGCCAAAAATGTTGACTCCAGAACATCGCCAAAATCGCGTTTTGGCTGCACGTGAATTACTTCAGCGTTAAGAAATCGAGGGTGAGGCGTTCCTTCACTCTATTGTGACTGGAGACGAAACTTGGGTATACTCCTGAGTCCAAAATGGCAGTCCCAACAATGGCGCCATACCCATTCCCCATCAGCCAAAAAATTCAAAGTTCAGTTTTCAGAGCGGAAAATTATGGCATCTGTCTTTTGGGACAGAAAAGGGGTTTTGTTGGTGGACTTCATGGCCAAAGGGACCACCATCAATGCTGAAACATATTGCGAGACCCTAAAAAAATTGAAAAAAAAATTAAAGACAAAAGGAGGGGAATGCTGACTTGTGGAGTGTCCCTCCTTCACGACAACGCCAGACCCCATACCGCTCGTGTGACTTAGGACCTGCTTGTGTCCTTTGGATGGAATATTGTTACCCACCCACCCTATTCCCCGGACCTTGCGCCCTCAGATTTTCACCTTTTCACCAAACTGAAATAATTCTTGGGTGGGAAACGTTTTTCCAAAGATGAGGAGGTGAAGGAGACAGTGGAGAAGTGGCTTTCGGAGGTGGAGCGGAGCGTATTCGACAAGGGTATAAAAAAGCTGGTGCCCAGGCTGAAGTGCATCGAAGTTGACGCCGATTATGTTGAGAAATAAACACATATTTTGGAACATACCCTGTAAATTTGGTTGAAATATATTCATTTTTCGATTTTTAACAGCTGTTCTAACCTTTTTTTCTGGATATCCCTTGTACATGGATATACAAAGAATATGTCTTCCAAAATAGTTGTGAAGTTCTTTGAGTGGTATATACTGTACTGTTTCAACAGTTTTTGACACAAATTTTGGGTGTATCTACTATTGTGTATCAAAGTACATTCCGATGCAACAGTGTTACAAATGCAGGAATTGTCCTTTTTAAATTTTTATGCCTTGGTTTTCTTAACAGTTTACACTGTATATAAGGTGTGTTTAAACTAAAGAATTTATTAAATGAACTCATTATTTAAAATGTCCTTATTAATATTTGTGTTTTATGTCAGTGGCTCTTTTGGAAGAAAACCAGATGATGTAGTTAATTCCAATGTTCCATCCACTCTGCCTCTTACCTCACCCACTAGTCTACAAAGGAGTTTTCTCTCCAGTACAAATACCACTACCAAAACAGCAGTATCAACAACACCGACCTTCACAAGCAGGTGAGTTTAAACCCATTGTTTTTTTGGTGTTGCTTTTTTGGATATTTAAGTTGTTTGAATCTGTCATCAATAGGCTTAGTTTTGAATGATGCTGTTTTGACTATTCTGCTATTGAAGTATTTTACATTAAACTTTTAAACATATGTAATGTCTCTTTAAGTGAATAACAACAGCAGCATTTATTTATATAGCACATTTTCATACAAAAAGTAGCTTAAAGTGCTTTACATAATGAAGAAAATAAAAATAAAAGACAAAATAAGAAATTAAAATAAGACATTAGTTAACATAGAAAAGGAGTAAGGTCCGATGGCCAGGGTGGACAGAAAAAACAGGAAAAAAAAACCCAGACGGCTGGAGAAAAAAAATAAAACCTGCAGGGGTTCCAGGCCATGGGACCGCTCAGTCCCCTCTGGGCATTCTACCTAATATAAATTAAATAGTCCTCTTTGTAGTTAGTGTTCTCATGGAGTCACTTGATGTTGATGGTCATACAGACTTCTGGCTTTTAATCCATCCATCATTGTTGGAACATCACGGTGCTTTGAGTAGATGGTGGTGGCGCAAGCCACCACCAAAAGGATAGCGGAAAAGGAAACAGAAGAGAGAGTAGAGGTTAGTACAGATTTTAGAGCCACCATGATTAGTTATTATAATGAGTTGGATATACAGAGGATTTTAGTTACAGTGAAGTTATGAGAAGGCCATGTTAAATAAATAATGTGTTTTCAGCAGTTTTTTTTAAAGTGCTACACCATATCAGCCCGGCGAATTCCCATTGGCAGGCTATTCCAGATTTTAGGTGCATAACAGCAGCAGAAGGCTGGCTCACAACTTAAGTTTTGTTCTTGGAATTCTAAGGAGATACTCATTTGAGGATCTGAGGTTACGATTTGGAATATAAGGTGTCAGACATTCCGATATATAAGATGGGGCGAGATTATTTAAGACTTTAAGTCAATCCTGAATGACACAGGTAACCAGTGTAGTGACATCAAAGTTGGAGAAATGGGCTCAGATTTTCTTTTCCTGGTTAGGATTCTAGCAGCTGCATTCTGCACTAGTTGCAAATGATTTATGTCTTTTTTTGGGTAGTCCTGAGAGTAGTGCGTTACAGCAATCTAGTCGACTGTAAACAAATGTATGAACTAATTTCTCAGCATCTTTCAGTAATAGGGGGTCTAACTTTTGCTATGTTTCTTAAGTGAAAAAATGCTGTCCTAGTGATCTGATTAATATGCGATTTAAAATTCAGATTACAGTCAACAATTACCCCAAAGCTTTTTACTTCTGTCTTGACTTTTAATCCTAATGTATCCAGTTTATTTCTAATAGCCTCAATGTACCCAGTATTGCCAATCACTAAGATTTCAGTTTTCTCTTTATTTAGCTTGAGAAAGTTACTATTCATCCATTCTGAGATACAAGTCAGACATTGTGTTAATGAATCAAGAGAATCAGGGTCATCAGGTGCTATTGATAAGTACAGCTGTGTGTCATCAGCATAGCTGTGGTAGCTCACGTTGTGTCCTGAGATAATCTGACCTAACGAAAGCATGTAGATTGAGAATAACAGCGGACCCAGGATAGAGCCTTGTGGAACACCATATCGGATATCATGTGTCTTTGAGTTGTAATTACCACAACTAACAAAGAATTTTCTCCCTGCCAGGTAGGATTCAAACCAATTTAAGACCCTGTCAGAGAGGCCCACCCATTGACTAAGGCGAATTCTAAGAATATTATGATCAATGGTGTCAAATGCGGCACTCAGATGTAAGAGGATGAGAACAGATAAATGGCCTCTGTCTGCATTCACCCGCAAATCATTTACTACTTTAACGAGTGCAGTTTCTGTGCTGTGATTTGTATTTGAATAGGACTGCTTTGTGCCAAAGTCCCATCACAGCTTCTTCTTTTTGCTTCAGAGTTCTTTAAAATATCTTTTCTTTCCCAAGCATGATGTAGATAAACATAAATTTAATAGAAGTGTTGCCTTAATTTACCTTTCCATGATGTTTTTTCCTCGCCAAATGTACTTTTTTATTTATTGACATCTATCTATACTAATAAAAGGCAAAGCACTCACTCAACTCACTCATCACTAGTTCTCCAACTTCCCGTGTAGGTAGAAGGCTGAAATTTGGCAGGCTTATTCCTTACAGCTTACTTACAAAAGTTAAGCAGGTTTCATTTCGAAATTCTACACCTAACAGTCATAACCGTCGACAACGTTAAGCCATGTTGAACTTTTTTATTTATGGCCCCATCTTCACAAAATTTGGTAGGTGGCTTCCCTGCGCTAACCAAAACCGATGTACATACTTATTTTACTGGTATGATGCCACTGTCGGCCGCCATATTGAACTTTTCAATGGTCTTTGTTACTTATGGGCCCATCTTCAAGAAATTTGGTATGTGGGTTCCCAACGCTAACTGAATTCTACTTACGTACATATATACGTCCATAGCCGTATAGCAGCTCAGTCACCGTGTGAGGCGGCGTTGGGTCCTCCATCCCAACGCCTCCCACGTTGTTGGCTGCCTGCCTATATAAGGCTGTCCATCGCTCCAGTCTCTACATTCCTTTCCTTGCTTCGCCACGGGATTCACGTCTCCCTGCTGATAACTACAGCCTTTTTATTTAATCCACACTTCTCCGCTGTTTTATTGTTCGTTTATTACGATTATAGTTATTGTGTAGGTATTTTAGACTTACTTTACATTGTTCAGGTACCCATTTCCTTTATCATTCCAACCGTACCCCTATTAACATGTCTATCGAGGTGATCACCATCGATCAAAGAACTGTTACTTACTGAGTGGTTTCCATGCCCGGAGATGGCACCTACCTTTTCCATTCTCTTTGTTACATATTGCACGGCCATGCCCGGTTCACTCTTGATATCCGGAGGAACATTGTGTCTTATGTATTGAATGACTGGGACAGGTTCAAGTTATGTACTGATGACGGTACAGGAGATAATTATACTACACAGGAGCACTATAAGAGTGAAATGCTTAAGCCCTTCACCTATGCATCTGCATGTGAGTTGATGGCTGCCGTTGAATTGTTCGGTTGTCGCTTTCAAGTGTACCGAAATTGCCAAATATTTTACACCTTTTGACAACCACCAATGCCTCTTAAACATCTTAGATTGACAGGTGACGATTTCAGTAGTGGACACTTTGATGTTTATGAATGTATAAACTCTCAAAAGCTGGATGCAAAGTTATCGATGAAACTTGTTGTATGCTTACAACGCTTGACAGATACCGAATGTCACTTCAACACAAGTCCTGCAAATACTGTCGTAATTGAAACAAACCATTAAGCTCAAACCGATTATGACCGCAGCAATCCAAGCTGTGAGATTTGAAACAAGATTACTGTTCACATGGCCAACTGTACGTTGCATGCTCAAGAGTAAGCTCAGCGCACAGCTTGGTCATATTACAACTGGAGGGCCGAACTCGCAATATGGTATACAAAGAGATCCTTAACAAATAACTATTGGTATATTTTCCCTCAGTTTAAAAAGGTTTAATTTTCTTCTTAATAAAAATTTTAAGGCAGTACTTCGCCCTGCGAAGCACGGGTATTTTGCTAGTATGTAATATACACAGCTGCTTTCTGTACCCCACAAGTAAAGTGCAGTGTACATATATGTATGTGCTACAGCCATACTAAATAAATATATCCTAAGCTATTACTCACAACAGTATTATCAACAAATGAAATACAGCATTATTGAAAATATCTATTAGATTTACTCTTAATAGACCTTAAGTACTTATCCACAAGGTATCCCATCAGTGGAACACCACCTTTTTTAACAGTAGTTTGTGTAGGTTACAATAAACTAACAAATCAATCAAAAGCAGAAAATGGTATTTTTCCATATCCAAGGGTATCTTAAATCATAGGTTTCCATGTTTGCACTTATTGGTAAAATGTGATTTGCATTATTATTAAAAATACAATAAAAGACACATCATTGGATAGCCTAGTTTCAGACCGTTTAACTGAGGTCTAGTTGTCTATGATTGGTCACTTGTACTACATTGCATAGCTCTGCATGTAAAATGAAGAAATATTGCTTATGTGACAGCAGATATGTAGACATCTTTGTGCATTATTATGCAAACATTTCTGTCAGAATGCATTTGGATTGTTTCGTTGATATGTAATAAGACTTAAAGTATGTTGTAGAGAAATATCGTCAGGAAAAAAAACATGCATTTAAGGAAGTCTTAGAAAAGTTACAGTTAGTTACACCTTCAGTCACAATTTTGACTTTTGTTATGATTGACGCATTTCCCAAAGGACTGTGAAATCCTTGATTTGTAAGTACTACACATGTCAACTTTAAAGCATCACAGTGTGCACTTCACAGTTCAAGCATCATGAGTATCAGGATGCTATCTGCTGCACGTTTTCCCTATGTCATTTTTCTAAGCAGTGCTCTTCCAGTTTCTGCTTCTTAGCGTACCCATTAAAAGTTTCATGTGAGGAGCTGTTTGATCAAATATCACTGAAGAGCACCACACAAACTTTCACAGAATCACTTTTTGATCAAATGTGTTTTTATCATACTGCGATACACTGTGCTTCACAGTTTCACATGTGGACCCCTTCGCCCCCCCCACCTGACATCCCATATCAGCTGTCACTGAATCGCACAGCACAAACTTTCATGGAGGACCACTCTTCGCTCTCATGTCACTTGCAGTTTTCACATGCCCTGCTGTTTCGTTGAAGGACATGTGTGGGGCAGATTCATTGCCAGGATGACACCCAACCTATTGCTACATCCAAATGGTGCTATGTTTCGCCTTTACGCCTGGTGCAGCCCCGTCATTCTTATCTGTTACTGGGCTTCTGTTCTCTTTCTACAATGTAGAACTTTCATCCTCTTCCGAGTTCACCCCTGTTATACCATGTCTTTATTTGAAAACAGCAGCGTCAGATCGGGGGGGAGCATGAACGCGGCTGAGAGAATAAAACTGAATTTAAATTCGTAAGCTGGAATGTTTAATTCGTGATTCAGGTCTTTAAGAGAAAGAAAGTACTTTCTCACCTAACAGGTCTAAATGCTAAAATAGTATTTTTACAGGAAACCCACTTACTAAGCAAGGATCAGTTCCGGCTGCAAAAAGACTGGACTGGTCAAATGTTCCATTCTAGTTTTACGAAGAAAACTAGAGGTGTGGGAATTCTCAAACATAGAACAGTACCATTTGTAGCATCAGATGTAGTATTGGATCCTGAAGGGAGATACTGTATGTAATGGTCATGGGAGACTTATCTAACTGTAAAATGATTTTGATAAATGTTTATGCACCTAATGTTGATGATAATGAATTTATACAAAATTTATTTGCATCCATTCCCAATCTGAACACTCAAAGTTATAATGGCTGGGGACTTTAATTGTGTTTTAAATCCACTTTTAGATAGGACTTCCTCCACAGGGGGAACGCATCTAACACTGCAAAGATAATTACAAAGTTTATAACTGATCACAACTTATCAGATCCCTGGAGGTTTTAAACCCAAATTCAAGAACTTATTCTTTCTACTCACCAGTACATCATTGCTACTCAAGGACTGATTACTTCTTTATAGACAATAACTTCTTGCGTAAGATTAAATCTTGCAAATACGATACTATTGTTATTTCAGACCATGCTCCAATGATCTTGGAGCTGAAATTACTAAGCCCCATACACTCACCCGCAGATGGCCTCAACCCTTCTATTAGCTGACGAGAATTGTACTGAATTTATATCCAAACAAATCAAATTCTTTCTAGAGACAAATACATCCCCTGATAGGATTCTCTGCAGGAATACTCTGGGAAACTCTTAAGGCCTTCTTAAGAGGACAGATTATCTCATATCTTTCCCACAGAAATAAATCCGAAGCCAAGAAAGTAGCAGAGATAAAAAGCAAATTACTAAAATAGATGAAGAACATGCCAGACTACCAAGCGAGACTCTACATAGAGGAGGCAGGCTCTACATTCAGAATTAAACCTCTTGACAACTAAAGAAACTGAACAACTAATTTACAAATCCAGACATCATTATTATGAACATGGAGAGAAAGCTAATAAGCTTTTAGCTCAACAAATTCACAAGCAAGAAGTGCAACGCAATCTCGTAATCACTAACATAACGGAGATAAAATCATCGAACACAAAAATATAATGCACACTTTCAGAGACTACTATAAATCCCTATATACTACTGAGTTTAAAGAAGACAATATACAATCTAATGCATTTCTGGATACATTACAGATACCACAAATTGACGCTTTTAGTGTGGAGGAACTTGATAAACCTCTGCATTATCAGAATTACTAGATGCTATAAAGTCACTCCAAGGTGGAAAAGCAGCAGGCCCTGATGGCTACCCTGCAGAGTTTTACAAGAAATTCTCCCTCAGCTAGCTCCCTCCTATTAGCAACATTTACAGAAGCCAGAGATAACCAATCTCTTCCACAAACCTTTCGCCAAGCACTAATCACTGTCTTTCCAAAACAAAATAAGGACTTATTACAATGTGCATCATACAGACCAATTTCACTTCTGAATAACGACGTTAAAATACTCTCTAAAATCATAGCTAGAAGGATGGAGAAAGTGCTCCCCGCGGTAATATCACAAGACCAAACTGGATTTATTAGGGGCCGACACTTATCTTCAAATCTTGACGCCTGTTTAATGTAATATACTCACCAACTAAATCAAACACCCCAGAAATATTATTATCATTGGATGCAGAAAAGCATTCGACATGATTGAATGGAAATACCTTTTACTACATTGGAGAAGTTTGGGTTTGGCCCAACATTTGTGCATGGATTAAATTACTGTATACTAACCCAGAAGCTTCAGTTTGCATCAATAACATTTGCTCAGACTACTTTAAACTAGAACGTGGCACAAGACAAGGATGCCCTTGTCACCGCTGCTGTTTGCATTGCCATTGAACCACTGGCAATACATTGTCGAAATACTGATCAGATAAAGGGGATTAGCAGAGAAGGACTGGAACAGAAAATCTCATTATATGCAGATGACATGGTACTGTATATATCGGACCCAGAAAATTCTGTGCCTGCAGTCTTAGCAGCACTCACAGAATTTCAAAAGATCTCTGGTCTCAGAATTAATCTGAATAAAAGTGTACTCTTTCCAGTGAATTCTCAAGCATATAATATTAGATTAGACACCCTACCTTTTATCATTGCAGAACAGTTTAAATACCTAGGGGTAAACATCACAAGTAAACATAAAGCTCTTTATCAACAAAATTTCGCGTCTGCATGGAAAAAATTAAACAAGACTTGCATAGATGGTCAACCCTTCATCTCACACTAGCTGGAAGAATTAACACTGTTAAGATGAATATTCTTCCTAAGCTCCTTTTTATTTCAAAACATCCAATATACATTAATAAATCATTCTTTAAGCAATTAGATTCAACAATAACCTCATTTATTTGGAATTCAAAACATCCACGCATCAAAAGAGCGACCCTACAAAGACAAAAGGCAGAAGGTGGCATGGCTCTACCTAACTTCCAGTTTTATTACTGGGCAGCAAATATACAGGCGATTAGAACCTGGACACAAATAGAAGAACATACACAGGCTTGGACCGCAATAGAAGTAAAATCCTGCAGTACTTTTCTTTGCTCTGTGCTCCAATAAACACACGTTATCGGCAATACACTAATAACCCAATTGTGCTCCACTCACCTAGAATCTGGAACCAATGTAGAAAGCATTTTAAGACGGAGAAGCTTCTATCTGTCGCACCTCTGCAAGAGAACCAGCTCTTTCAACCTTCACAAACATATGCAGTTTTAATATCTGGAAAAATTTGGAATTAACTTGCTTAGAGATCTTTATATAGACAACGTCTTTGCATCCTATGAACAATTACATTCCAAATTTAACATTCCAGCTACACATTTCTTTCACTATCTTCAAATCAGGAACTTTGTTAAACAGAACCTTCCAGATTTTCCTCATCTTGCACCCTCATCCATGCTGGAAAAATTATTGCTCAATTTCAAGGATTAGACTCCATCTCTACAATATATAAAATCATTTTACAATCCCTTCCTTTCAAAGATCCAAGAGGACACTGGGAAAAAGATCTCTCAATTAATATATCAGAAAAGGAATGGAAAGTAGCAATGCAGAGAATTCACTCGAGCTCCATATGCGCGAAGCATACAATTATACAACTCAAAATTATATATCGAGCACATCTGTCTCGACTAAAACTGTTTCCAGGGCATGATCCAACCTGCGAATGCTGCAACCAAGCCCCAGCCTCACTAGGTCATATGTTCTGGGCCTGCACCAAATTAACATTATTCTGGACAAAAATTTTAATTACCTTCAGACAGCCTTGGACTCACAATCCCTCCTAACCCATTAACAGCTGTGTTTGGGGTTCTTCCAAAGGGGCTTAAAGTGGAGAAAGACAAACAAATTGTGATTGCATTCACTACACTCTTGGCACACAGACCTCTCCTCTTTTAAGTCAGTGGGAAACCGATGTGTTATATTATTTGAAATTGGAAAAATCAAATACTCAGTTAGAGGATCTGTACAGACTTTTTCAAAACATGGCAGGATCTAATCAGTAATATTTTAAAATAAGTTCATAAAGCACAGAGAATTTATTAATTTAGGTATGTTTACAAGCCTTAAAATTTAACGCGGCTTGGCTTGCTCTCTCTCTCAGGGGTGGGGATCGATCTGTTCTTAACTCAATTTTTCTTTTTGTAAAAACTCGATTGCTTAGATAGATACTTTATTAATCCCAAGGGGAAATTCACATAATCCAGCAGCAGTAAACTGATACAAAGAAACAATATTAAATTAAATAGTAATAAAAATGGAAAAAAAAACAGACAATAACTTTTAATAATGTTAGAATTTACTCCCCCGGGTGGAATTGAAGAGTCGCATAGTGTGGAGGAGGAATGATCTCCTCAGTCTGTCAGTGGAGCAGGACAGTGACAAAAGTCTGTCACTGAAGCTACTCCTCTGTCTGGAGATGACACTGTTCAGTGGATGCAGTGGATTATTCATGAATGCCCGTCGCTCTGCCACAGATGTTAAACTGTCCAACTTTACTCCTACAATAGAGCCTGCCTTCTTAACAAGTTTGTCCAGGCGTGAGGCGTCTTTCATCTTTATGCTGCCTCCCCAGCACACCACCGCGTAGAAGAGGGCACTCGCCACAACCGTCTGGTAGAACATCTGCAGCATCTTACTGCAGATGTTGAAGGATGCCAACCTTCTCAGAAAGTATAGTCTGTTCTGACCTTTCTTACATAGAGCATCAGTATTGGCAGTCCAGTCCAATTTGTCATCCAGCTGCACTCCCAGATATTTATAGGTCTGCACCCTCTGCACACAGTCAGATGATCACGGGATCCATGAGGGGCCTGGGCCTCCTAAAATCTACCACCAGGTCCTTGGTTTTGCTGGTGTTAAGATGTAAGTGGTTTGAGTCGCACCATTTAACAAAGTCTTTGATTAGCTTCCTGTACTCCTCCTCCTGCCCACTCCTGATGCAGCCCACAATAGCAGTGCCATCAGCAAACTTTTGCACGTGGCAGGACTCCGAGTCATATTGGAAGTCTGTTGTATATAGATTGAACAGGACCGGAGAAAGTACAGTCCCCTGCAGTGCCCCTGTATTGCTGAACACAATGTCAGACCTGCAGTTCCAAAGACGCACATATTGAGGTCTGTCTGTAAGATAGTCCACATTCCATGCCACCAGGTGTGAGTCTACTCCCATCTCAGTCAGTTTGTCTCTAAGGAGCAGAGGTTGGATGGTGTTGAAGGCGCTAGAGAAGTCCAAAAACATAATTCTTACAGCACCACTGCCTCTGTCCAGGTGGGAGGGGGATCGGTGTAGCATATAGATGATGGCATCCTCCGCTCCCACCTTCTCCTGGTATGCGAACTGCAGAGGGTCGAGGGCGTGGCGGACCTCTGGCCTCAGGTGGTGAAGCAGCAGCCGCTCCATGGTCGTCTTCAGATGTGACGTCAGAGCGACAGGCCGGAAGTCATTCAGCTCCCTAGGACGTGATACCTTTGGGACAGAGGTGATACAAGATGTTTTCCAAAGCTTTGGGACTCTCCCCTGTTCCAGGCTCAGGTTGAAGATGCGCTGTAGAGGACTCCCCAGTTCCAACGCACAGGCCTTCAGCAGTCGTGGCGATACACCATCTGGACCCGCTGCTTTGCTGGCACAAAGTCTTTTCAGCTCTCTGCTCACATGGGCTGCTGTAATTGTAGGTGGGGATGTCTCACCTATGCTGGTATCAGCAGAAGGATGGTTGGAGGAGGATGCAGTACTCCGAGGTGAGAGTGGGTTAGGGTGATCAAACCTATTGAAGTTGTTCGTTTGGTTTGCTCTCTCCACGTCTATCTCGATGGCGGCACCCCGCTTCGAGCTGCAGCCAGTGATAATCTTCATCCCATCCCACATTTCCTTCATGCTGTTGTTCTGCAACTTCTGCTCCAGCTTTCTCCTGTACTGCTCTTTCGCCACCCTGAGCTGGACTCGGAGTTCCTTCTGCACACGCTTGAGCTCATGCTGATCACCACCTTTAAAAGCCCTTTTCTTCTGGTTCAAAAGGCCCTTGATTTCACTTGTAATCCATGGCTTGTTGTTAGCATAGCAGCGTACTATTCTTACTGGAACTACAATGTCCATACAGAAGTTGATGTAATCAGTTGTGCATTCAACAGCCTCTTCAATGTTCTTACTATGTGACCCAAGCAATATATCCCAGTCTGTAGTTCCAAAGCAGTCTCTCAGAGCCTGCTCTGCCTCAGGGGACCACTTCCTGAATGAGCGTGGTGTTGTAGGTAGCTCCCTCACTCTTGGTTTGTATTGAGGCTGAAGCAGAACCAGGTTATGATCTGCTTTCCCAAGCGCAGGCAGCGGGGTGGCGCTTTATGCGTCTGTAAAGTTTGCATACAGTAGGTCGATAGTCCTGTTTCTCCAAATGTTATAATCCACATACTGGAAGAAGGCAGGTAATGTTTTGTCCAGCGTTACATGGTGAAAGTCTCCAGTGATTAGCACAAGTGCCTCAGGGTGCTGCGTTTGTAACAGCAACTGCGGAATGGATGATGTCACTCGCTATCTCCGCGTTCGCTTGACGGGGATTGTAATAAAATTAATATAAAAAAAATCTGAATTAAAAAAAAAAAAAATGCTAACCTTTACCAATACCATAAATTTACACCAGTTGTTATATGCTCAAATCAAATGTATGTTTTTATTCTATAACATTAACAATAAAAGAAGCTCACTACTCAAAACAGAAAATCTAGGAAGAAGCCAGAATCGAACCTTGCAACCTCTTGGTATGAATCGGCAGTTCTTACCGCTGCACCACTAGTGGTCATGTCAGTGTCGTAACCTAATCTGATTCTTGAATAAAAGCACACTTGTTTTTGTTATACTTGGACTTTTTGTGAAACTGTGTTTTTGATATTTGGACTTTAGTCTTCACACATACAGTTCATGTCAAAATTTTGTCTTTAGTACTATAACATGAAAACCGTTTCTGTTTTACTTATGTGTGTAATATTTTTGGCCTCATTTCCTGTCATCATCCTACATTTACTCAGATTGTTGTAGATATGGAACACACATGAAATGCATGTGTTCCAAATAAAATAAATATTTACCCTATACAACGCCAGGCACCTCACACCGATATAAAGAGACTTGAGCTGGGGGAACTTTTTGTCTGACTTGGGCTGTGGCTGTCGGGGGTATAGGATAGCAGCCTGCTTGTGCTAATCGACACAGTTGCAAAACAAAAGATGCTAATGGATAGATGCGAAGGAATTTAAGGTGGCCCGGGATTATGACTTTTTTTTCATAGGCTTCAGGGATTCTTGTGTTCAAGTCTGCTTTGATTATTCATGAGCTCCCATACTTTTGCTATTGGCAACATATCATCACACAGTTTTGTTGGCATGTTAAAGAAAAATAAGTCATGCTCAGTAATTTCTTGCCAAAATATTGGTTTGAAATTTGTTCTCTAAAACAAAATTAACAACGTCTAAAAACATCTATATTTCTGCAAAATAATGCATCACTCAACCATTGTATAATTTGTAGTATTTAGTCATGATTTGTGATAGAAAGCTTTCATTATACTATGGCAGCCACCAAAGTTTTCTAGATGATAGACTTAATGACTTAGGGCAGGGCAATTACAGATTCAGTTAGGCCAGATTTTCAAACCAAGTAATTTATCTGGGCCAGACATTTTCTGCAGCCGGTAGCATAACAAAGTCTAAACCAACACGAGTCTATTGGAAAAACAAGTAATGTTTATTCATTGTTCCCTTTTTAAATGTGGTCAGATCTGACAGAGACATGTCAAAAAATGCATAAAAAAAAAACATAAAAAAGCTATAACTGAACAGAATCAGTTAGGTAGTAGAAGTAGAGGTAATAGAATTTTTTTTTTTTTAAATAAATATTTTGCTCATATCTGACCTAGGCACTTCTCAAAGTACATAAAAACAAAATAGTGAAAAGTATTAGCAATAACATTTGTTTTTCTTTTGTAATAAAATAAACATTTTGGTTGTATATGACCCAGGCTCGTCACAAACTGCATTTAACAGAATAAAAAACAACTATCAACACTATTAGAGCTGTCAGTGCTCCAACCCATAACAAGTAATAACTGTAACTAACGCACATGAATACATCTACTGCATACTGAGGGAACATAAGTTCATTTTAAATCACCACGTGATTAACAGTACCTTTCTTTGTAAACATAAAAGTGGTGGTACGCATATGTGGTGTTTGGATCAAGTTTGAGGTACTTTTAAGGTATATAGAGGCAGAGAATCCTAACGCTACGTTTTGTTTGTTTGTTGAAAATTAATAATGTTTAAAATTTGAAATTGACAAATTGTTATGTACAATAATAGTAATAATTCTATACATTTATATAGTGCTTTACTTGTTACTCCAAGCACTTTGCAGACTCCATGTAGGGAGAATCAGGGAAGCGAACCCATTATCTTATTGCAAAGCCGGGGCACTACTATTGTATCACCTGCGTGAGTGTAGTGTACTGCATAATACTGTACTTGATAGTTTAAACTTACAAACACAGAATTTCACAGAAGAATAACTACAGGTTAATAACTAGCTCTATACTCTACAAAAAAGTTATGTAGTCCCGCAAAGCAATTAGTGCTTACTTTGATTTTGTCACATCTGGGTTTGTGGCGCAGTTAGCCGTCCCACAAGTTCAATTTACAGTACATGGTAATTTTATGATAATTGAACTTTGTCTTTGGTAAGCGCTGATGCCATGTGGGAGTATGCCCACTACAACCATGATGAACTGTTGACAAGGTTGAGGGTTAATTTCATGTATTTTGTGAGAAGCCTTAAATTGTATGATGGGGTGCCAGAACCTTTGAAAGGTTTGTGCCATGATGATGCCAGAAAGGAAAAAACAGTTACATGAGTCATGAGGTCTATGACACTGATGATAAATTGTCATTCGGAACAACAAATTGATCCAGCTGGGGATAACTTTTTTGATGAGTATTGCTTATGTTTGTTAAGATCAACCTGAGCCTATGTATACGTGTAGTGTAGATTCTGTATTTGTTACACTCTCGCAATAGCTTATAGCAGTATATTTTTAGTCTTTTGTGTATATGCAGTTTCCCTGTGGATTTTTCCAGTTTGCAAGCTGGTGAAAGCCCTCATCACACTACACAAGTTTCCCAGCTATCTTCAGTGATAGGCCTTATTTACATAATCTAAGCAATCCAGTTGCAGCACACTCTGTGACTTCTAGTTTGTGTAGTTTGATTTCTGCAGTAACTCGGTCATACCCGTGTATGTCTCATACGGGTCTTTTTTCGTTTTGGTTGTTCAAAGTCTGCGCACGTCTGCACTTCACATATGAGTTTTACTAGTTTGCAAGTTGGTTAAAGTAATTTCTCTTTTGATTGTACTGATGTTGCCTTCAAATGTATGTGAGTCACTTGCTTTTGGTGGAGTACAAATTCTAACAAAGTTTCACTGTGTGTAGCTGTGTGGGGGAATGGCTGGAATGTCATTTCTTTGACATCAATAGTTTGCCCGATTGTTATGTAGCTGGTATATAGTGTGAATAAGTGGCACACAAGATATAATAGAAGTTTTAAACAATACATGATGATTGTGCACACGAATCTTAAAAGTGTGTGTATGTTAATGTGTTATTTTAAAGCAATTGATCTGAACACTTCTGGAATTGGGGAATGGTGGGCTCAAGTGTGAATAGCTATTATGTAACCTTAGCTTCGGTGTGACAAACTGCAAGAAACTCATTGCTGATAATCTAGTGCAAATATCAATAAATACTTAATATTTTCTTTCTCTTGCAGTACCTCAAATCGGTTTTGGCCTGAGGAAACTGGGGACAAGGAGAAGGAGTCTGGGCCTGCATCTGTGGCAGTTATTCCTACCATTATCAATACAGCAGCCACTACCACCAGCAGCACCACTACTGGAAAACCTGTTACGACTGAAAGTCGGGAGAGACGCAGGTTAGTAGTATTCCTTTGTATTAAGTCAGCGGTTGTAATTGAAGTTTTAATTTACTTTCTTAATTAATAGCATAGATTAAAAAAAGCTTCAACAGTTTTCTTTAAAATTAGGTTTAAATTTGTTCTATTTTATTATTATTCTCGGTACTACTAAAGTGAGGTGAAGCTCTGTCCCTATGGCGGTACTGATTGCGGTATACAGACTGTTTCTGAGCTTACCAATTGAACAACCATTTCTTTCTGCAGTTAAATTTCTCATTTAGAGAGGTATTCTGTTAAATTCTGAAGAAAGTAATGTTCTTGAAATATTTTTGATTCATAAATGTGATGAATTTAGTGTATTAGTGCATTTAAATTTAGATGTTTAACAGAATGTGAAAAATAAAGGGAGTAGATACTTTGTTACTGGAAATTATATCAGCATCTTGCATCTTTTAAGAAATCGTCAGCAAGCATTACTTAGTGAGAAAGAGTGCTAAAGAGGCTGCAGCACAGCTAACTAAAGGACACACAAAATGTATGTTAGAAGATGGTTCAAAATGAGCCAGATGACGAGAGTTCTAACTAATTTGAATATATTGTCTTTAACACAACAGTCAAATGTTAATCTTAGAAATTCTGCCAGGACATATAAACATACGAGCACACTGTATGTGTGTATTATTATATAATGTATATGAAATGTCTTTCCATAAGTAAGTGTTGATGTTTGCATCTCCGTACCCTCAAATAGGCCACAAACCCATCCAGACCTTTTTCCTTCTTTGTGTCCATTGTTACTGATGTAGTGAAAAGTGTTGTACCCTGTGAAAATCGCAGTCCCTTGTACTTTGTGGCTGTTTCAGAAAGCTCTGGGTCCCAAATTTACCTACCTTTTTGGACCCTCATGATTTGGAGGGATATGATTCACATAAATGTTTATATTTTTGCTTGCTTTCTTGATATTTCTTGCGTTACTGTATACTTACAAAAAATTTTTTTTAATATATTTACACACTCTAGTGCTGAACCCAGAGGATAAAGATATAGCCTTTGTAATTATGTTTTGAATAAAATTTATGCAGAAATATTAAATTGTATGCATAAATTAAGAAAATTTAGACACTAATAAAATCTTTTTTCTTTAATAAAAAAACAGGCTATTTTTGAAAGGCTTCTTAATTTTATATTAAGCTTTAAAAAATACAGGCAATATAATGGCAGAAGCTGAAAAAGTGATTTTATACATATATGCAAGTTCAGAAACAAAGACTGCAACAACAGTACAAGAATGGCATTTAGTGGGAGGTTCACATATTCTCATGGATCACTGGGGGCCCTTTGAGAAATAAAGGTTGAGTACCACTGACCTTGAAGCACTTTTTATGTCCTGTGAAATGTAGGAATGCCTATACCTTGTCGTGCTTGGTATACCGGTAGAAACAAGACAACTGTAGAAATCTGTCAACTGGGAGAATTTTTTAAATATTATTTTTATGGAAGTACAACTGTGGAGATGGAGTAATAAAGCTAATTATGAACACTGGGCTTCTGTTTTCACAAAGAAAGCCCAGTGTTCATAATTAGCTTTATTACTCCATCTCCACAGTTGTACTTCCATAAAAATAATATTTAAAAAATTCTCCCAGTTGACAGATTTCTACAGTTGTCTTGTTTCTACCGGTATACCAAGCACGACAAGGTATAGGCATTCCTACATTTCACTATATATTTGTACATTTATATTTATTTTTACACTATATATTTCTACATTTCACTATATTTGTAGCAACCCTGGGAGTGACATGTTCTCTAGGATTCCACAGTACTGCACAAGGGGCAAGATGCAAGGAGATGTCAGCTATTTGACAAGTGCTTTAGTGGGGTTGCAGATCCAAGGGCATAAAGCAGCTGGGAATACTAGGCACATCAGATGTAAGACCACTGCTGACGTAAAAAGAACCTTGTTGAAAGTAAATCACAATTGCTTCAGGACTAGACTGATGGATATCTTTACTGACATTCTCAGAATTTCCTTGAGGTAGAAAGTTATCCCCAATTGCTTCAAAATCACCATCATCATACCCATACTAAAGAAGTCCTCTGTCTGTTGCTTCTAAGCACTTAAACCTGTCATCCTGAAGTGTTTTTATAAGCTAGTCTTGGGCCACTTAAAACCTGGAATTCCCATATCGCATGACCCTATCCAGTTTGCCTATCGCATTTTTAATGATATTATAGTACAATTTAAAACCTCCAGGTGAAGTTGGACACATTTGGTCTGATCCTGAGTTTGTCATGGGCAATGCAGATGAGGTGGTATGGCTTCTTTAAGTACCAGGCTGGACTGGAACATACCAGTCATTAGATACACATCATATTGTTTCTTCTGATCAATTAAGGTCCTCTTTCTTCCTAGCATAGGTGTAAAGAGATTAGGATATAGCACAGCACTCGGTTCCTGTCCCCATTTAACCATTACATCAGATCTCTGAAGAGAGGAATTATGTTTGCCCATTTGACTATCAATATATACTGCTCAAAAGAATTAAAGGAACACTTTTTAATCAGAGTATAGCATAAAGTCAGTGAAACTTATGGGATATTAATCTGGTCAGTTAAGTAGCAGAGGGGGTTGTTAATCAGTTTCAGCTGCTGTGGTGTTAATGAAATCAACAACAGATGCACTAAAGGGGCAACAATGAGATGACCCCCCAAAACAGGAATGGTTTAACAGGTGGAGGCCACTGACATTTTTCCCTCCTCATCTTTTCTGACTGTTTCTTCACTAGTTTTGCATTTGGCTACAGCCAGTGTCACTACTGGTAGCATGAGGCGATACCTGGACCCTACAGAGGTTGCACAGGTAGTCCAACTTGTCCACGATGGCACATCAATACGTGTCATTGCCAGAAGGTTTACTGTGTCTCCCTGCACAGTCTCAAGGGCATGGAGGACATTCTAGGAGACAAGCAGTTACTCTAGGAGAGCTGGAGAGGACCATAGAAGGTCCATAATCCATCAGCAGGACCAGTATCTGCTCCTTTGGGCAAGGAGGAACAGGATGAGCACTGCCAGAGCCCTACATAATGACCTCCAGCAGGCCACTGGTGTGAATGTCTCTGACCAAACAACCAGAAAGACTTCATGAGGGTGACCCAAGGGCCCCATGTCCTCTAATGGGCCCTGAGCTCACTGCCCAGCAGCATGCAGCTCGATTGGCATTCGCCATAGAATACCAGAATTGGCAGATGCACCACTGGTGCCCTGTGCTTTTTACAGATGAGAGCAGGTTCACCCTGAGCACGTGACAGAAGTGAAAGGGTCTGGAGAAGCCATGGAGAACATTATGCTGCCTGTAACATCATTCAGCAAGAGCAGTTTGGTGGTGGGTTAATGATTGTCTGGAGAGGCATATCCATGGAGGGTCACACAGACCGCTACAGGCTTGACAAAGGCACCTTGGCTGCCATTAGGTATCAGGATGAAATCCTAGGACCCATTGTCAGACCCTATGCTGGTACAGTGGCTCCTGGTGCACGACAATTCCTGGCCTCATGTGGTGAGAGTATGCAGGCAGTTCCTGGAGGATGAAGGAATTGATACCATTGACTGGCCACCACACTTTCCTGACCTAAATCCAATAGAACACCTCTGGGACATTATGTTTTGGTCCATCCAATGCCACCAGGTTGCACCTCAGACTGTCCAGGAGCTCAGTGATGCACTGGTCCAGATCTGGGAGGAGATCCCCCACAACACCATCTGTCATCTCATTAGAAGCATGCACCGATGTTGTCAGGCATGTATACAAGAACACAGGGGCCATACAAAGTGCTGCGTACAATTTTGAGTTGCTGCAATTAAATTTTGGCAAAATGGACTAGCCTGCCACATAATTTTTTCACTCTGATTTTTGATTCTTTAAATTCAGGGCTCTGTAGGTTGATCATTTTCATTTCCATCAAACGATGTGGCATCCTTTCGTTCCTAACACATTACCCAGTCTATATCAGTATAGATATCCAGGAGGACTTCTTTTTCCCATTGAGCTCTGATGTGTTTTCAAAGTGTTCCTTTAATTTTTTTGAGCAGTTTATATTAACCTTAATGCACTTCTTTCTTCTCCATAATCTGTTCCTTTTCACAATTACCCAAAAGAAGTTCACCGTTTTAATTTTATTGGTGTCTGTTGTGCTTCTTATGTCTATCATTTGACACCTTCATTTACTATCCTTTTTTTGCTAATTTTCATGTTTGTATTCATTGTAGTGTCAAGTAGCAAGAATCTGAATGAAATCTGTACTCTCAGTAGGTTCTACTGTCATTGGAGCCATACTTAAGAGCTTGGACTGTGTAGTGATGAAGTGGATAAAGCATACCGTACATTGAAGATACATTTTAACTTGTTTTGTTGAAAGTTCTTCTTTCATCTAATAACATAAACAGTGATACCTTAGAACATAGTGTTAAAGATGGCTTGCAATGTTTTTCTAATGATGTAATGCTACAGTACAGGTCATGGGGTACTTGCAGCCAATAATTTAGTGATAGCAACACGGAGAGATAATAGAGTGAGCACAGCCATGAAAGTGTGTTCTACATCTTGCTTTGAACTGTTCAGTTATTCTTGAGTAGAAAAGTATACTTATTAATTATTAGATGTTTGTACATTCTGGAGGGTATATTTGCTTTCATTTTTTATGCCTGTAACTTTACATTGTTTACCTTATGGAATTTGTTGAAAACTTAAGCTTTACCTTTCCCAATGTATTAGTAGATCTTACCTCACTCCTGTCCGAGATGAAGAGTCAGAATCACAAAGAAAAGCAAGGTCACGGCAGGCAAGACAGTCAAGAAGGTCAACGCAGGTAAGCTTTAATATACTTTACATTGCTTAGAAAATGTTTGAGTATTTGTTGTCTTGGAATTTTTTTTAAAGCGTTCTAAACATATGCAAAAAAGCAGCACAGTTGATTGTTATTAAATATTGATAGATTTTTTTTTTATGCTTGGTCAATAAATCTCTCATTGAGACGGTGAAACAATTTTTTTTCCCCTTGTTTTAGTTTGCTTCAGAATAATCTATCCATTATCCAACCTGCTATATCCTAATTACAGGGTCATGGGGGTCTGCTGGAGCCAATCCCAGCCAATACAGGGCGCAAGGCAAGAAACAAACCCTGGGCAGGGCGCCAGCCCCCCACAGGGCACACACACACTAGGGACAATTTAGAATCGCCAATGCACCTAACCTGCATGTCTTTGGACTGTGGGAGGAAATCGGAGGAAACGGAAAACATGCAAACTCCATGCAGGGAGGACCTGGGAAGCGAAGGTCTCCCAACTGCGAGATAGCAGCGCTACCACTGCGCCACCGTGCTGCACGCTTCAGAATAATTTAGATTTTTAATATACTGTCCATATAGAAATAATGGAAATGTGCCATTAGTGTTTAAAACTTAAATAGGCAGACTGTATAAGATTGTGTTGGTGTTTACAACTCTTGATTTTTAGATACATTGATAATCTTAGTTTTCTATTTATTTAATTTATAGAGGTCTTAGTTTAGTGTTGAGTACTTAAACATGAATGAAAGACAGCTATTGCCAGTCTTTAAATTAGGGTTCTTGTTAAGCATCCCAGTCTTAGTGTATTTCCTTTCAAGTTCTCCTTTCAGCTTTGCAACTTTTGCTGTTGTTCACTTATGCAGTCTCCCTCCACTATCAAATATTTAACCATAAGTTAAAATATATATATGGCTTACTGTTTTTATTCAGGTTCAGGCAGGGTCTTTACTCAGGTCAGTTGTACTCAACCTTTAATTTCAGTTTTTCTTACTGCAAAACAATGTTTTAATTATTTTATCACACTGTTCTACATGGGCACATATATGTTGCATATATTTGACTCTGATTGCTTGACTTGTTTGGTCTGTGTGTCAGCTAGTAGTTGTTGATGCAGATACTTTGTCAATTAGCTAAGCTGTGTATGTTTCAGTCCTTCACATTTTGTTTAGGGCTTTCTGTCAGCAGAAAAAATGCATTTTTAACACACTTTTCATATTCAAAAACACAACATAATATAAGAAACCAATATAATACTGTGGACTGTGCTCCAATTGCAAACCCAAATGTTCTATCCTACACTGTGCCAGTTGTTTCCTTTATTCATATTGCCAAGTGCACTCACAAGCCAAAATGTTGCAGAGAAATTGATTGTTGTTCTGACTGTTAGGCAAAGCTGCACTTTTAATTTTTTTTTTTATTGCTGTTTATTAACATTGCAGACAGTGTGTTTACAGTATAATGCATGTGGTTTAATTGTTTATCTAATTTTTAAGAATTTCCTGCAAACCATTACTTCTAAAAGAAGTTTAAATATTATTTACCTTACGCAAAATATTTTTTTTCATTTGTTTTCTAATTTATTTGGAGAAATTGTCCCAATATACTTCATTTCATTGAAATTCTCTCAGCAATAGTAGTAGAAGTTAAATAAAGTCATTAAGGGTGGTTCATGATTAGATTTAGAGGAAATTTTAACAACTAATAATGGATTTTTAATAAAACAATGTAGCCACATTGCAATAAATGAAGTATGGAAATGAGCAGGACTAAATTTTATTAATCTGTTATACTAGCTAGTTATTCTAAGCTATCTAGTTAGCCATTTATAGTTCATGCTTGTCTTATGTAGTTAGGACAGCAGTCTGCCTAACGTCAACTCTAAATTGCCTAAGTGTAGATATTTGCAGTATTGTTGACTTATAGTGGACTGGTGTAACTCCTAGGGCTAATCCCTACCAGGATATGTTTCTGCAAGTCAGTGTCTTCCATGTATGTTTGTGTTATCAAACCACTAACTGCCTTGTATTTATTCTACCATTGTCGCCCTTGATTTGCTCCTTAGTATTTGCCCTTCAGGTAACTAAATGATGTGCTCAAAATATTGTAAAAATGGCAAACTACACCAAACTGGAAAAAAAAATTAATTCAATTTATCTTGCCTGGAGAACACTTTTTAACAAGAGTATTTCTGTACAGATGTTCATCATGTTGCATGGCCCACTGGTATTATCACTCATTCAGTTTTAATTGAGGTGATTATTTCTGCATCAACCCTTACTTCTGTGGAGGGAATTGGAAGCTCATGTCATTAGTTTTCAAGTGTTTAGTGCTGTAGTGATAAAAATTAAAATGCTGTAATTTTTAAACATTTTAAGATTCTTATTTCTCTTTAGGGTGTAACACTAACTGATCTCCAAGAAGCTGAAAAAACTATTGGCAGAAGCCGTCCAACTCGGCCTAGAGAAGAGGAAAAAGAAAAGGAAGAAAAGGAAAAACAGGACAGGGAAAAACAAGAGGAGAAGAAAGAGTCTGAAACACGAGAAGATGACCAGCGGGCGCGATATCGAGACTTAGAAGAGGTATTTCACTCTCCATTTTTATGCTTTTTCACATTGATCTTATTAAATATAATTAGTTTGGTTTGTTAACATATTCGTTATGTTTATTAAAACTTGTGATTTTCTTCTTTTGTTCAACCTATAGCCTTACCAGCGGTCACGGTCAATAAACAGTTCAACCACATCTTCTACGTCCTCTGGTTCACTAACCTCCTCAGGCAGCTCTTTATATTCATCTAGTTCATTAAATAGGCCTAACAGTTTAATAGGCATAACTTCTGCGTACCACAGCTACTCTAGGACTTCATACAGAGAAACAGAAAAAGGTAATGTCTTATAGAGATGTATAATATTTTTGTTATAATTAATGTCGTACATTTTTTAATCAATTTGTTCAATCTTTCTGTCATTACACACAATTACAAGTCATTGTTTTATATGAGAGCCCTTATAGCTTCACAGGAGGTTTGTGACTAAGCTCTTTGAAGTCAATAATGAACATCTACCTCTATGTAAAACAAAATGGCTCTTTCTCTTGGATCACGGTTTGTCTGCCTTTACTTGGAAATAATGAACAAGCAGTTTTTGGCTGCTTAGTTTGCACAGTCCTTCATCTGAACAAAATCTAAATCCATTGTAAAGAAGAGTCCAAAATAATTGCCAATGGTTATAGGCATGTATTGTGTAAGCATCAGGCCCATGCTTTATCTGGGCAAAGGTGTAAACGCATCTTCTCCTAGCCTCATAATGGTGTCTCGTAAGAAACACCTCTCATCAGCAGTGATGACGGAAGTGAATCTGTCTTCAGGCGATGATATTGAAAGCAAAGGTGATTCTGGTGAATCCGAAAGTGATACTGACTTGACTTGCAAATGAGCAGAGTGCTGTTCATATTATTATTATTGATATCGTTATTATACTTGATACACTTTTGAGTTTGTACTTTTAGCGTTATGCATGTTTTACAGTAGAAAGATGAATTTTATAAAAATGTAATTTTTATTAAAGAGAAAAAATTTTATGCTAGGGAGGTTAAAGGAGAAATCATCATGAACTGACCTTTTTAGAGTAATGTTAACTAAATGTGTGATGGCCTTTATTGTTTTTATTTAATAAAAATACATTTATAGAAGCTGACAAAAAAGAGGAGGATAAAGAAGACGATAAGTCAGATGATAAGTCTCAGCACAGATCTGTACGAGACAGAAGGCGGCCTAGAGAAAAACGGCGGTCCACAGGAGTTCCTGTTTATACACACGATGTAAGTATAAATTCATTTAGAATTTTAAAATTTGGCCACTGTTTTCTGTCTCAATTTTTTGTTCTGTTGAACATTCTTTTTTTGTTCCCATTTGTGAAGAGTTGCTAATTCAGAAACCTTTACAACGCTTGAATTGTGTGGACAAAACATTGACTATAGTAAAATCTGCAAAAAAAATCATATACTTAATTAACTGACAAGACACACTGATAAAGCGATACAAAATTCTTAGTGTCTCCTGGTACTGATATGGAATAGTGAAGAGTAGTGTTTGGTCTCGGTGGTGCTAGGGGGAAGTGTTTTTCATTGCTTGAGCTGAATGGCTTTTAATTAGTTTTATTAAATTTTTTTTCATATTTTGTATTGTTGCTATAACAATTCCTATTTAATTAAATTAATATAATTAAATTATTACATCCTATGCAAAAGAGTTATTCTGAAGGAGGTTGAAGACTGCAAAGTGGTGGCAGGGGAAAGTGTAGTTACGCAGCATAGGATGGTGGTCTGTAGGATGATGTTGGTGATCAAGAAGAGGAAGAGAGTGAAGGCGGAGCCAAGGATCAAATGGTGGAGGTTGAAAAAAGAAGCCTGCAAGGTTGAGTTTAGGGAGAAGTTGAAACAGGCACTGGGTGGTAGTGAAGAATTACCAGACAGTTGGGAAACTACAGCAGATGTAGTAAGGGTGACGGCAAGAAGGGTGATAAAGGATAAAGATAAAATCGTACTCACAAGTGAGGAGAGTGTGTTGAGCAGATGGAAAGAGTACTTTAAGAGGCTGGTTAATGTAGAGAACGAGAGAGAGAAGAGGTTGTATGATGTGGAGATAGGTAATCAGGAAGTGCAACGGAATAGCAAGGAGGACATAAGGACAGCTATGAAGAGGATGAAGAATGGAAAAGCCGTTGGTCCAGATAATATACCTGTAGAAGCATGGAGGTGTTTAGGAGAGATGGCAGTGGAGTGTTTAACCAGATTGTTTAATGGAAACTTGGAAAGTGAGAGGATGTCTTAGGAGTGGAGAAGAAGTGTACTGGTGCCCATATTTAATATAAGGGGGATTTGCCGGATTGTATTAAATACAAGGGGATAAAATTGATGAGCCACAGCATGATGTTACGGGAAAGAGTAGTGGAAGCTAGGTTAAGAAGTGAGGTGATGATTATTGAGTAGCAGTATGGTTTCATGCCACGAAAGAGCACTACAGATGCGATGTTTGCTCTGAGGGTGGAGAAGTATAGAGAAGGCTAGAAGGAATTGCGCTGTGTCTTTGCTGACCTGGAGAAAGCATATGACAGGGTGCCTAGAGAGGAGTTGTGATATTATATGAAGAAGTTGGGAGTGGCAGAGAAGTATGTAAGAGTTTTACAGATATGTACAAGGGAAGTGTGTCTGTGGTGAGATCTGCGGTAGGAGTGACGGATGCATTCAAGGTGGAGGTGGGATTACATCAGGGATCAGCTGTGAGCCCTTAATTGCAGTGGTGATGGACAGGTTGACAGACGAGATTAGGCAGGAGTCCCTGTGGACTATGATGTTTGCTGATGACATTGTGATCTGTAGCGATAGTAGGGAGCAGGTTGATGAGACCCTGGAGGGGTGGAGATATGCTCTAGAGAGGAGAGGAATGAAGGTCAGTAACAAGACAGAATACATGTGTATAAATGAGAGGGAGGTCAGTAGAATAGTGAGTATACAAGGAGTAGAGTTGGTGATGGTGGATTAGTTTAAATACTTGGGATCAACAGTACAGAGTAATGGGGATTGTGGAAGAGAGGTGAAAAAGAGAGTGCAGGCAGGGTGGAATAGATGGAGAAGAGTGTCAGAAGTAATTTGTGACAGACTGATATCAGCAAGAGTGAAAGGGAAGGTCTACAAGACGGCAATAAGACCAGCTATGTTATAGGATTAGAAGTGAGTGCATTAGAGGATCAGCTCAAGTTGGATGGTGGGTAGACAAAGTCAGAGAGGCGAGATTGCGCTGGTTTTGACATGTACAGTAGAGAGATACTGAGTATATTGGGAGAAGGATGCTAAGGATAGAACTGCCAGGCAAGAGAAAGAGGGAGGCCTAAAAGAAGGTTTATGGATGTGGTGAGAGAGGACATGCAGGTGATGGGTGTAACAGAACAAGATGCAGAGGACAGAAAGATATGGCAGAAGATGATCCACTGTGGCAACCCCTAAAGAAAGTAGCCGAAAGAAGAAGCTGCTATAATGCTGATATTACAAAGTAAATCTGTATCTTAACCCATATCAGCAATGCTTGTTCATATTTTAGAAGTACATTGAAGGAGGATTTAGTACCCCGTGACCCTGTGTTCGGATTCAGCGGGTTGGAAAATGGATGGATGGATGGATAGCTACTCTGATCAAGTCGTTTACATTATTTAAACAACATATCGCGCACATCAAATAAGTAGTGACAAAAAGGACCAAAATCATAAAGAGGTTTTCTATAATTCACAAAAGAAAAAAAGCTGTATTTCATGGTTTGAACTATAGGGCCGGTGATTTTCTATCTGAGATCTGTGCAAAATATTTACATTGTAATGGATTCATACATTTCTTGAATGAGAAATTATTGACATCCAAAACACTGGACAAATAAAGGTGTGTAATTAAGTAAACACACACACTTAATCGAAGACAGAAATTAGTACTGAAGTAACAGGACTGTCCCAGGAGATAATGGATGCCTCATCCACACACTGAGGAGAGGCAAGACACATGACAGCCCGCATGGAGTTTGCTAAAAGACACCTGGAGGACTTTGAGATGGTGAGAAATAAGATTCTCTGGTCTGATGAGACCAAGAAAGAACTTTTTGGCCTTAATTCTAAGCGGTATGTGTGGAGACAACCAGGTACTGCTCATCACTTGTCCAATACAGACCCCACAGTGAAGCATGGCGTTGGCAGCATCATGCTGTGGGGGTGTTTTTCAGCTGCAGGGACAGGACGACTGGTTGCAATCGAGGGAAAGATGAATGCGGCCAAGTACAGGGATATCTTGGACAAAAACCTTCTCCTGAGTGTTAAGGCCCTCAGACTGGGCCGAAGGTTTACCTTCCAACAAGACAATAACCCTAAGCACACAGCTAAAATAACGAAGGAGTGGCTTCACAAATATTCTGTGACTGTTCTTGAATGGCCCAGCCAGAGCCCTGACTTAAACCCAATTGAGCATCCCTGGAGAGACCTAAAAATGGCTGTCCACCAACGTTTACCATCTAACCCGACAGAACTGGAGAGGATCTGCAAGGAGAAATGGCAGAGGATCCCCAAATCCAGGTGTGAAAAACTTGTTGCATCTTTCCCAAGAAGACTCATGGCTGTATTAGCTCAAAAGGGTGCTTCTACTAAATACTGAGCAAAGGGTCTGAATACTTAGGACCATATGATATTTCAGTTTTTTCATTTTTAATAAATCTGCAACAATTTCAAAAATTCTTTTTTTTGTCTGTCAATATGGGGTGCTGTGTGTACATTAATGAGGGAAAAAATTAATTTAAATGATTTTAGCAAATGGCTGCAATATAACAGAGTGAAAAATTGAAAGGGGTCTGAATACTTTCCGTACCCTGTGTGTGTGTGTGTATATATATATATGTGTATATATATATATATATATATGTGTATATATATATATATATATATGTGTGTATATATATATATATATATATATATATATAATATACTGTTCAAAGAATTAAAGGAACACTTTTTAATCAGAGTATAGCATAAAGTCAATGAAACTTATGGGATATTAATCTGGTCAGTTAAGTAGCAGAGGGGGTTGTTAATCAGTTTCAGCTGCTGTGGTGTTAATGAAATTAGCAACAGATGCACTAGAGGGGCAACAATGAGATGACCCCCAAAACAGGAATGGTTTAACAGGTGGAGCCAACTGACATTTTTCCCTCCTCATCTTTTCTGACTAGTCTGACTAGGTGTTAATTTCATTAACACCAGAGCAGCTGAAACTGATTAACTACCCCCTCTGCTACTTAACTCACCAGATTAATATCCCATAAGTTTCATTGACTTTATGCTATACTCTGATTAAAAAGTGTTCCTTTAATCCCAAAACAGGAATGGTTTAACAGGTGGAGCCAACTGACATTTTTCCCTCCTCATCTTTTCTGACTAGTCTGACTAGGTGTTAATTTCATTAACACCACAGCAGCTGAAACTGATTAACAACCCCCTCTGCTACTTAACTCACCAGATTAATATCCCATAAGTTTCATTGACTTTATGCTATACTCTGATTAAAAAGTGTTCCTTTAATTCTTTTGAGCAGTATATATATATATATATATATATATACACATATATATATATATATATATATATATATATACATTGTGATGGACAGCCGGGTCCCATGCCCGGCCGGGACGCCTCTGCTACATATGTCCGGGGGAGCCACCATGGACAGTGCAATGCCTCCCCTGGGGGCAGCCTCCCTGGCCATGGGTCCTTCCTCAGTCTCCCCCATGGAGTCCACCACAGCCCGGTTGGGAGATGGGGTGGCCGCTATGGGGTGCTGCGGAGAGCCAGCCGCCACTTTGGATGACTTACCAGCCCCACCCGGAGGTGCACTTAAGACCAGCTGGTCAGGCACCTGGAGCACTTCCGGGTGGGCTATAAAACGGGCCAACCTCCCTTCATTCTTGGCCAGAATCGGGAGGACAAGGACAAGGTTGCCTGAGAGGAGTGGTGGTGCCAGAAAGGGTTGGTTATAGTTTTGTGCTTTGTGCTTTGGAACTGTGTATTGCCTGTGGGTCACGGGGAAGACGTGCGCCTATGGGTGAAGAAAAGAATAAAGCTTGTGTGTTTTATACACATGCCTCTGCGTGGTCTGTGCCGGGTCGGGCGTTTATATAGCGCCTTTTACAATATGTAGATATATAGTTGTCCAGGAGAAAAGCAATCTTGCCTGAAATCAATGGCAACCTTTTGTAGGGTCAGTCCCTAAGACTTATTACTTGTCATCTCGAAGCAGAGCCTTACTGGAAATTTGAGGCATTTGAATTGAAATGAGAGATCAGAGGGTATAACGGTGATGCGAGGAATACATTCAGAGTGTGGCACTCTGCTGTTTTTTTGTGTAGCTGCCTTCACACAGCTTCTCCTCTGCTTTATAAACAAACACCATATAAGGCCGTCGTTTCTCCTTGCTTTGCGGTTCTGTACTGTTTTATTGCTCATTTATTACGATTGTTATAGTTATTGTGTAGCTATTCGAGACTTACTGTACTGTTCAGGTACCCATTTCCTTTATTTAATCCGCGGCTTGTACGCTATTTTTTGTTCGTTTATTACGATCATATATATTTATTGATTCCCTTCTTTAGCTGACTGCCTGTTCATATTAGGCGCTCCGCTGGTTTTTTGTGAAGCAGCCTTTACACAACTTCTCCACTGTTTTACAAACGAACGACATACAAGGCCATTCTTTTTCCTTGCTTTGCCAAGGAAGCTGCCTTTTTATTTAATCCATGGGTTCTCCGCTGTTTTATTGTTCGTTTATTGCGATTGTTATGGTTCTCTTTATATAGCACGTTGTCAGTTCAGCACTCCGGTTATATGACGAAGCTGCGCAAGCTCACTGTTGAGAATGCAACGTATAGTTGTCCAGGAGAAAAGCAATCTTGCCTGAAATCAATGGCAACCTTTGTAGGGTCTGTCCCTGAGACATTACTTGTCATCGCGCAGCAGAGCCGTACTGGAAATTGGAGGCATCTGAATTGAAATGGGAGGTCAGACGGTATAATGGGGATGCAAGGAATACATTGAGTGTGGAGAAACTCTAGAAACAGCGTGTGTATTAACTCGTGGATTTTTCTGTGAGTATTTGGTGGCAGCGTGACGAAGTTGCTTCCGCAAGACCGCATTAGCTGTGGAGCTCAGATCAGAGCCTATTCTTTTCCTACCTTGTCAATTGTGTAATGCATTTTTGAACTGGTTTGATGCATGGAAGTGATCACTCGTACTGTGTTCAGTCAGTTACGTGAGCAGCTCTCTTGTGTGATGTTGCGATGTCCACGGCTTTATTTAATGTTAGCTAAGACCCGGCACTTAAAAGCTTCTCGCTACAGCAATTTTAACTCTGTTATAAAGTGATCCAAAGTCTCGGTTATACCTCATGTGTTCTCATTAAACTTGTATCTCGCGAGTAAAGTATTCGACGAAGGCATGACAAGCGGCACCGGGAGTGTGTCCATAAACTTAATTTAAACTTACGGTTTACACCGTGCTTTGTTTCCGCAGTAGCTGTACTTATGAATAAGCTTGTATGCGTTCTTTGGGAGCTCTTCCTTCTTTTCTACGTACTGTGTTCACAGTCAGTTCACGTGATTACGTGGCAGGCGTGATGATGTGTGACACGCAGCTCCGCCCCCCACGGCCATCAAGCTAAAGTCCATTACAGTATATGGAGAAAAATAGGTTCCAGTTATGACCATTACGCGTAGAATTTCGAAATGAAACCTGCCCAACTTTTGTAAGTAAGCTGTAAGGAATGAGCCTGCCAAATTTCAGCCTTCTACCTACACGGGAAGTTGGAGAATTAGTGATGAGTGAGTCAGTGAGTAAGTGAGGGCTTTGCCTTTTATTAGTATAGATTACTAAAATCTGAAAAAGTTTTGGTTTTAACAATGTGTTTACACAGATTACTGTAGAAACGGAACATACATGAAATGTGTGTGCTCCAAATAACGATCTATTATTTCCACTCTAAAACTCCACTTAACTCCCAGATAATCAAGGCACGAGCTGGGAGAAGTTTGTGCACGTTCCAAGTCGGTGGGGGGGATGGAATAGCCGGCTGCTTGCAGCTTGTCTTTATCAGCTCATTTTGATAACAAAGGATGCTGGCGGAGAGGTGTAAATGGATTTAAGAAGCGATTTAAGGTGGGACGGATCTACGAGTTTTTTCGTAGGCTCTGGTAATTCTAGTGTTAAGCCATTACATTTATTGGTGATGTTTTCAGCTAATGGACAACTACCACTCCTTTGTGCTCCAAATGCCTAAATAATTAAAGCTTGCATTATTTCAAGTCCTTAATTTCATCCAAACAGTTGAGCCTGTGTACAATTTTCACTCTACTCCAAGTTTATCATAATGGAAACTGGAAATGGTATCTATCCACTTAACTGGGAACTACTTCTAAGGCAGGTCCTATGGTCATTCATTGGTCAAGGAATAGATAGATAGATTGATACTTTATTAATCCCAAGGGGATATTCACAAAAATCCATGTCCAAGTTGTAAAAAGTGTCCAGAGAATGAGTCCACATTAAAGAAAGTGGTAGGAGAGATTAGTGAAATAGAGAAGAACAGAGACAAAGGTAGAAAGAGAGTCATACACCGAGCTGCTGGAAATGCTGCCACTTGTTGTGGCGCCTGAGTCATTGATTGAATGATGTTGGGTACTTCCTCGTAGAACTGCCTCTAGTGGCCCCAGCTCTCTGCAGTTCTGTAATTTATGGGTCACCTAGGTTATGTCTAATATTTCAACTGTTTTTAAAATGGAGGAGCATTTGCCCATGTACACTTTTTTTTTTGGTCTGTCTGCTTCCACATAATGGCATAATTGCCATTGACACCACACATTGGTGCCTAGGACCTGTTCTCCTCTAGACTGAATTAACAGATTTTTTTAAAATCCTGCTTAAATATCATAATGTAATTGCATAACATTCAGTTGAATGTTTACAAATAAATTGTAACATCCAGCAGTTATGTACGTAACTGAATTATAAAGCAAATAAAATTGTAATTGAAACTGTATACATGAAAAGTAACTGAAATAAAATTAAAATGGGGAATAAATAAAAACATTATTTCTGTTTAATGAATAAACCAACCAGGTGTATGCACAACCCTTTCTTTTAGTTTTAGTACACAACATGTCCAAAACAATTTTTGCTCAACCCAAACTGGTGCTTATAAGGTACATTATTCCAATTGACTGTCCCTCCTTTCTTTAAGTGGATACTTTCTCTAATAAGCATAAAAGTTGTTAGCTGGCAAAAAATAGTATAGAAATAAAATCTATGCAAGTGGAACTATAATCGCCTTGGTTCTTATAAGGTAACAATAATTGCTGAACATTGGTGAGGGAGTTAGGATTCAGGATTCCGACAATGAGCAATTCACAGAACAGTAGAACTATTAAAATATTTAGGTTTGTCTTGCGTATTCTGTTTCATCTGTCAACTTGTCATAGTTTCACTTTGTCTTGGTGGATGTTTTATTGTTTTTTTGTTTCCCAAGGCCTATTTCAGGCTAGGGTTAGAAGTCCGTTGTTTGTTTATGCTAAACAAAATCCAGTAGTATATAAGGTATACAAATGTTTTATTTTAAGCTTTGATTTTTTGCTCATCTATGACATTGTGAACTGCTTTATGTATTTATTCAAAATACTGTAGCTATGTTTTTAGAAAGTTTAGAAGGTAATTTGCCTTTTAGAATTTGTACTTTTTTTGACATTTTAAGAATTACAGACTTTATTGCTTGTTTATAGTTTGTGGTTAAAATTTTTTGTTGCAGTTTATCTTGAACACTGAATTTCTTTTAGTGAGAATAGTGAGAAGTTTTTGCATTTGACATCAGTACAGTATTATCTTATGATTTTATTTTCCTTAAACTTTTCTTTGAATATCTAGAGTGATGAAAATGATCAGGAACAGTCGGATACAGAAGAAGGAGTTAGCAAAAATGAGTTACAGGTAATGTGCTTGTTAGTTATACTTGTCTTTATTTGTAAATACAGTTGTTTGCATTTTTTTTGAAATTCTCTAAATAGTCCATCCTCATGATTCTATGGTCTTTTCTGAAGCAGACAGGAACGTTACTTAACATTAACCAATGTTCATATTATTTCATACCTTTACAGTAATTTAGCTGAAGTACTGCATTATGTGTTGTACTATAGTACAGGTCGTCCCCAGGTTACGGACATCCGACCTACGACTTATGAACGGGCCGCAGCTATGACGCATGCACCTCAGTAACTGCCGCTCCATCATCTTCGGCTTAGAGATGCTGCAAGTGGTGGCTAGATGGAGGCTGGAGGGGGGCGATTTCGGTGCCCGCGCAGTGTAATGTGCCTCGGGCGGCTCCCGGCGGCAAGCGGTTTCACTGCCCACCCCCCACACACGGCTGCCCCGTTCATTCTCGGTGGGTGGCTGGTAATGCTGCAAGCAGTGACCCAGTTGTGGCTGAATGGAGGCCATTGAGGGTGAACGGGGCGGCGGAGGGTGGCATTGTAGTGTGCATCGGGTGGCTGCCTATTGAATGGGGGTAATTCACTACCCGCCCTTTGGCCGCACCGTGTTCGTGTATCACCTCAACATTTAAGAGAATGGCTGGTTGCTTTTTGTGTAAAAAAAAAAAAGTATTCCAGAATAGCGCTAGATCAATTGTTTGAAAACCTGAAGAGAAATACAGCACAGGACTAGACAGCAATGCTATAAGCAACCCACTTATACTTGTATGTCCGGCAAAAATTGTTACAGTGTTGTGAAGCTGACTAATTTATGAAATTATACTAGTGGCCAGCTTTGGGTAATAGTTAAAGCCACAGTATTTCTTTGCACAAATCACTTGTCTTTTAAATGCACTTGTCATTTGCCACTATTACTCGCAATTGCACTGAAGTAAAAGTTTCCATTCGTATGCTTGCCGACTACAATAGAGGAGAGGGGAGAGGTTAGGAGCACACGCTGATACAGCGCATTGCCACGCCCACCAAATGACAAATCAATTTAGGACCCCCGGATTAGAACCCAAGTGCAGCCAAAATTTATTTAGTAATTATTTAAGTGTAGTACACATTTTTTTTATGCCTGCTAGAATTATTTGGACAGATAACAGTTGTTAGATTAATGTAATTGATCAAAAAATAGTTGATAGATCATTTATAAAATCATTGTGGCAGCCCTACAGAACACCATTTGCAACAGTAATGAAGGAATTTGAGTGAACTTGAAAACTAACAGAATAAATACAAACATAAGATTAACAGTGTTCTTTGTTATAAACGGGGGCACAAATCAGAAGCAGTTTAGGTTATGTATTATATTTGCCTTGTTACTGCCAAGCACTGTCGCCACACTTCTCTTCATAAAGTTCGTTGGCACTCCACTCACATGCTTTGATCCTGCATATTTGTGGCTGTTACAAGGACTGCGTTTGATGAAAACTCGATTTTCATTAAAAATCTATCAAATTAAGCAATGATTGCTTTGTGGAACTACATAACTTTTTTGTACAATGTAGAGCTAGTTATTAACCTACTGTTAATGTTCTTTGATTTTGGAAATTCTGTTTGTAATTTTAAACTTTCAAGCACAATATTATGTGGTACAGTACACCTACATAGGTGGTGTAATAGTAGTACATCTGCTTCGCAATATATGGATACCATGATTTCATGTCCTGGGTCATCCCTGCATGGAGTTTGTAAAGCACTTCGAGTAGTAAGTAAAGGACTATATAAATGTAAATAATTTATTATTATTATTATACTTGGTGATTTGTCAATTTAAAATTGTAAACGTTTTTATTTTTCACCAAATAAAACATGTTGCACTAGGACTCTTGGCCTCGCACTAGGACTCTTGGCTTCTATATACCTTCACAGTACTTAAAACTTGATTTCAATGCAATGTATACAGACCAGCACCTTTTGGTTTACAAGAACGGCACTGCTAGTCACACATGGTGATTTAAAACAAACCTATGTTCCCTCAGTTTGCAGTAGATGTTGTATTCATGTGTGTTTGTTACTGTTATCACTTTTTATGGGTATGTGCATTGATAGCAATGATAGATCTTTTTTTTCCTATTCAATATATACTTTGAAATGTGACTAGGTTATGTTTGACCAAAACAGTTACTTTATTTCAAAAGTGAAAACAAATGTTATTGGTAATACTGTGCACTGTTTTGTTTATAAAAAAAGTGTATTTTGTTGTTATTTTTAATATACTTTTTGATTTGCCTTTGTTAGATGTGGTCACCTTTAAAAGGGAAACATTGAATAAACTTCTTCTTTCAGATGCACCCGTTAAGGGGGATCACTACACCGGAACATCTTTTTCCATATCTTCCTGTCACACCCACTACCTTCACGTCCTCTCTCATCACATCCATAAACCTTGCCCTAGGCCTTTGTCTTACCTGGCAGCTCCATCTTTAATATCTTCCTCCCAATACACTGTACGTAGCATCTCTTCTCTTCACATGTCCAAACCAACACAATCTTGCACACTTTGTCTCTCAACAATCCAATCTGAACTGACCTTCTATTGTACTCATTTCTAATCTTGTCCATCGATGTCGCACCCAATGCAATTTTAGTGTCTTTAATTCTGCCACTTCCAGGTTTGTCTCCTGCTTTTTGGTGTGTGCCACCGTCTCTAGCCCATATAATGTAGCTGGTCTTACTATCGTCTTGTATACCTTCCCTTTCACTCTTGATGGTACCTGTTTGTCACATATGACTCCTGACACTCTTCTGCTCCCACTCCACCCTGCCTGCACTCTTTTTTTTTTCATCTATCTTCCACAATCCCCATTACCCATTGATCCCGAGTATTTAACACTAGAATTACCAGAGTCTACGAGAAAACTCGTAAATCTGGTCCACATTAAATCCATTCGCACGTCTCCATCAGTGTCTTCTGTCCTATAAATGTGTCGATAACAGCAAGCAGCCTGCTATCCCATCCCCTCGCCCACCGCCGTAGTTGAATTCACAAAAAAGTTTCTCAGTGCTAAGTGTTTACTTTCGAGTGAAGTGCTGGAGCTTTATTGGGAAAAAAAGTACATCGTCATTTGGAATATGTATATTTCATGTCTGTTCCGTGTCATCAACAATCTCTGTAAAAACATTGTTAACACAGAAATGTTTCTCATGTTTTAGTAATAATTGATAAAATGTAGACATGAAATGTATGATGTGTGAAGCCTGAAATACAAATATGAAATAACACTTTCACAAAAGGTATAACAAAACAAGTGCACTTTTATTCAAGAATTTAACCGAAGAAAAAAGAAAGCAGGTTAGGGTAGGCGTTAGATGCGACAGCTTGTGTGGTGCAATGCCAAGAACTACTGCCTTCCAATCAATAGGTCACAGTTTCGATATCAACTGCTTCCCAAAGTTACCATTTTGAGTAGTGAGCTGTTATTGTTTATATCATACAATAAAAACATACATTTGATTTGCGTCTGTAAATTTATAGTACTTGTCAAAGACAGAGAGCCACGTCCGCCAACGCACAAAGCCCCGCCCGCCAACTGTAACCCTCCTTCCACGTCGTTGTCGAGGCATGTGCACTGCCTGCTCATGTGCTTGCACGCAACAACTTGCCAAACACAGCCTCAGTCGCTTTCATCTGTGCTACAGTCCACATGCACCTCTGAGCCACGTTGACTTTTCATTGTTCTTTTCGGTTCCGGGTACTTTTTTTATATATATATATATATATATATATATATATATATATATATATATATATATATATATATATATATATATATATATATATATATATATATATATATATAATATATTCGACCAAGTCGCCCAACCATGGGGTACGCACAACAGAGCCCCGCCCACCAACTCTCACCCTCCTCCTGCGTCCACCCTCGCATTGCATCATGAACATTGCCTGCAGTGCTTCAAAACAACTCATTCCACTCACACCTTCAGTTGCACATTTTATAACGAGGACTTCATGGCTGAGATGAATCTCCACAACCATGTGCAAATCCATTCAACACCAACATTTGTCTGCAGCCACGCTGATGTGACATCACCTTCCCACTATCCTCTTACTGAAAAAAACATTTACAGACGCATTTCACACCGGAATTTCAATACAACATTTGCTCAAAATCCTTCACGCTCCAGAAATATCTCAAAGCACGTTTAAACACACACTCCACTGAACAACGCATTCCACAGAGGTCTTTCAATGCACTATTTGTTCGAAAACGTTCCGACTGCAGAGATATCTCAACGCACATTTAAAATCACACTCCACTGAACAACTGTGTCTTTCAGGAAGTGTTCACACATCAATAAATAATTATGCGGTGGATGCTACGCCGCGGGTTGGCCAGTTCACTTTATTCTTTTTATCCCAGACAAAACCTAAGACTTGTGCGCGCAGTGCTAATGTTTGCTAATTGAAAGTATACTGTAAATGTGTATTGGATTTCTCATATATGTTTATATATTTTTTCCCCCCCTCTTCTTGCCTCCTGCAGACTGATCGTCTATTCAGGTATGGATATTAACACTTTTTTTTAATTAAATTTGTCTCATTGAACTAAAAAAAAAGTTTATTTAAAAAAAAAAAATCATCTTAAAGTTTATTAAATAATAGCCTCTGGTGAAAGAGAATTAAGAGTTCAGACTATACTACAATATATCTGTTATGAGAGAGAGACTTTAAAAAAAAAAAAAAATTACATTTTTCAAGATTCAGATATTACAAAGAAGGCAGTATTTTCTTTTTCTCTTTAGTTCATGAGTGAAACACACCAAGTTTTATACAATGTTGCATTTTAAATTGGGGGAAAATGTTTACAGTAATGTAAAGGTTTTACAATTAATAAATTGAGAGCAAATAAGTAATATACTGTTAATTAAAAGAAAAACGTTGCCACACTCTGTAGTTGCTACAAATTCATCCATATTCTAGCTAATGTTTATGGCAGTTTTTGAAATATAATTAAATACATCATTTAAATATCTTTTTAAAACTGTTGGATTTTTATTACTATGTATAAAAAGTGTATTTTTTTCTGATTCTACTCTGTTCAGCTGCAGTGAAAACAGAAAACCATATAACAGCAGAGTGGACCGACAAGATACAGTTGACTATAAAAAGGTACTTAATTTACTTATCTACTTGTGCTGAATTACTCCTTAGTTGCACTGCCTATCAGCAGGTGGGATAGAGAACACATTCTTGTATTTTACTACTGTTTTTGTAGAATGTTGTATACTTCATTTTTCTGGATAATTGTTAAATATCTTGTCCACGTATAGTTTTTTCAGTTTTACTGCATGTTCTTGTGTGCTTTGTATTTCTGACATTTGAATTTTAAATACTATAATCGCATAGATTCCTGCACTAAAAGTGTGTTTCTAAATAGCTTTATGAACAGATACTTGTGGAGAATGAAAAACTGAAGGCACAACTACGCGATACAGATTTGGAGCTTGCAGATTTAAAAGTACAGCTAGAAAAGGCAACACAGGTTTGTTTTTCATGCACTTTCCCCTAACTTGCAATACCAATGGCATATCTTGATAATCTTGAGTTTTGAGTCTAATACTACAAAGTTATTTCATGCTCTTTAAAATCAACTTTAAATATTTTTCTTTCAGAGGCAAGAACGATTTGCTGACAGGTCACTATTGGAAATGGAAAAAAGGGTAATGTTATTCTTACTGTATTGTATTAATATAGAACATTTTAATTACAGTTGTCTTGCAAGGTGGGTCACAGTGATAAACATATACACACATGAACCTCTTTAGTGCTTTAGAAACCTGGTTGTAATTCATGGCCCTGTGATATTTTTTGATAAATATTACATTAACTGGAAACAGGGGAGAGTGTGTGTTCTGCAGTGGTATGGTGTGCATCTTAGGTTTAGTTTATGCTGTGTAAACCCTCTCAACAGCGACATTTTAAAAGAAAGTGTTCGTTTAGATAATGGATGAAATTAGGAATGAAAACACGTAAGATTGCTGTGCATCAATAAAGCTGTACTATGTGGAAGTGTGTTTTGATTTATCTGTACCAAGGAGGGTAACTGGAAAACTGACATTTTGAGTAATAAATATTTGTAACCAAAATAATGTTACGTTCTGCTTTGAAATAGAGACTGCAATAATTACAGTGATTTTATTTATTTATTTGCTTGCTTAAAAATCAAATAGTATGTAACCCCACTGATACAACTGACACAAATGTAGGATTTAACTGAGTCTCTTGCCCACCTGTAGCTTGTTAAATCAAAATTTTACTGGGTTTGATTTATATGCAAAAAACGTGTACTCTGCCGGAGTTGAATTTTAAGCACTTAATGCCTTTCAAACTGACTGCAGTTTACAATGAGACATGGAGCTGTACTGTACTTAAGAAGGATATATTAATATTAGATAGATACTAGTAAAAATAGACATTGTTTAGTAAATAAATAAGTATCTGAAAAGTTCCTGGAACCAAGCTGTCTTGTGCTACCCTTATATAAAATATCTAAACTAATTGACTGAATGAATTTGCTTTCTTACTACATACTTAGTCAAAGCAGGTCTAGAACATTAACAGTTAAATGAACGGTGCGTGTGTGTGCCTTATGGTGTATTGGCTTCTTGATCTATGTTTAAAATTGACCCATGCTTCACAGCATTCAAAATCACTTGTTACCTTTCTACACCTAAGTGCAACATTTACAGGCAGCTTGCACATGTTAAACCTGCTGGCAATATGGTATTGTGCAATTGGTTTTTAACAGCAGTTCAATTTAACTAAAATCTGTAAGCTAAAAAATAGGTTTATTAGGTGACTTGAATGGACCTTTGAAAATTCCAAATCATCTCATACTTTCCATGATTGAACTTTGAAAGCTCAACTTGGAAAGCAACACACAAGGAAGAGTATTTATTGACAAATCATGTACATTTACCCTTCCATAGTTGAAGTGTAGGTAATTCTGTTGTTCTATGCCACAGTTATTTGCCTTTTTGTTTTGGAAGAAATTAAGCGTTATTATTCTTGCATTCAGATGGAGAAGTTATAATAATAATCTTTACATATACATTGTGCTTTTCTCAGTATTCAAAGCACTTAGTGAGTGGGGGGCCATTTCAGCCACCACCAATGTGCAGTATCTACCTGGATGATGCAACAGATGTCATTCTGCCTCAGTATACTCACCACACATTAGCTGGTAGGTGGTGAAGGGGTGAGAGACAGTTGTCTAGTCACAGACAGGAGGTGATTATTGGGCCAGGATGACAAGGCTGTAATGGACAATTTAGCCAGGGCATTGGGATAAACCCTGCTCTTTGGAAAGAATACCTAGGGACCTTTTTTGACCACAGAGTCATGGTGTCATTTTTATGTCTTATCTGAAGGACAGCACCATTTATTTATAGCACAGTGTCCCTGTCACTGCAGTGGGGCATTGCAAGGATATTATAGTTTTGCCTTTTTATATTAGTTTTTATTTCTACATTTTTTCTGATCTTTCTTGGAAATTTAGTTTTAGTTTTCCTTCGTGTATTTTTATTTTTAGATTAGTTTTTATTTCACAAAGACATTGCTCTTTTATTTTTATTTCTGTTCGTTTCAGTTTTAGTAATTATTATGACATGCAACTGTTGTGGAGATTAGTGCCACAATCAGACAGAACCGTACACTTAACGGATTTGGATATAATATGGAATTAATGTTAGAGGAAGCTTACTACTCTACATGGTTTACTATCTGGTTTTGTTTTTATCTGATAAAACCAATCATAATCAAAACCAGATAACTGAATATGACCAATTTTAGAGAATTGTATCATATTTTAAGTATTTTTGCTGAACAAATTTGCGCTGACACTTTTAATCTTTTCCTTTTATTGCCCAGAATGGGCCAGTTTGTAATGAAATTTATGTGAATTTTAAGGTTTGCGGGTTTTTTACTCTAAATGTCTACGGCACACACCATATCCTGCTCCAAGACAATGTGCTTATAAATGAACATATTGCGTTCAAAAATCTCCCATACTGGGCATTATTTTTTACCAACCATATTGATCTCTGACCTCAGAAACATACAATACAAATACAATTTATAGAAAGAACTAGCAAGATACCCGTGCTTTGCAGAGGCGAAGTACTGCCTTAAAATTTTTATTAAAAAGAAAATTAAACCTTTTTAAACTGAGGGAAAATATACCAATAATTACTTGTTAAGGATCTCTTTGTATACCACATTGTGAGTTCGGCCCTCCGGTTGTAATATGACCAAGCTGTGCGCTGAGCTTACTCTTGAGCATGCAACGTACAGTTGGCCATGTGAACAGTAATCTTGTTTCAAATCTGACAGCTTGGATTGCTGCTGTCATAATCGGTTTGAGGTTCATGGTTTGTTTCAATTACGACAGTATTTGTAGGACTTGTGTTGAAGAGACATTCGGCATCTGTCAAGCGTTGTAAGTATACAACCGGTTTCATCGATAAGTTCACATCCAGCTTTTGAGAGTTTAAACATTCATAAACATCAAAGTGTCCACTACTGAAATCGTCACCTGTCAATCTAAGATGTTTAAGAGGCATTGGCGGTTGTCGAAAGGTGTAAAATATTTGGCCATTCCGGTACACTTGAAAGCGACAACCGAACAATTCAGCGGCAGCCATCAACTCACATGCAGATGCATAGGTGAAGGGGTTAAGCATTTCACTCTTATAGTCCTCCTGTGTAATATAATTATCTCCTTTACTGTCATCAGTCCACACCTTGAACCTGTCCCAGTCATTCAATACATAAGACACAATGTTCCTCCGGATATCAAGAGTGAGCCTGTATATGGCCGTACAATATGTAACAAAGAGAATGGAAAAGGTAGGTGCCATCTCTGGGCATGGAAACCACTCGGTAAGTGACAGTTCTTTGATCGATGGTGATCACCTCAATAGACATGTTAATGGGGGGACGGTTGGAACGATAAAGGAAATGGGTACCTGAACAATGTAAAAGTAAGTCTAAAATACCTAAACAGTAACTATAATCGTAATAAATGAACAATAAAACAGAGGAGAAGCCGTGGATTAAATAAAAAGGCTGTAGTTATCATCAGGGAGACGTGAATCCCGTGGCTAATCAAGGAAGGGAATGTAGAGACTGGAGTCACGGACGGCCTTATATAGGCAGGCAGCCAACAACGTGGGAGGCGTTGGGATGGGGGACCCAACGCCTCACACGGTGACTGAGCTGGTAGCTATGGACGTATATATGTACGTAAGTAGGATTCAGTTAGCGTTGGGAACCCGCGTACCAAATTTCTTGAAGATGGGCCCATAAGTAACAAAGACCGTTGAAAAGTTCAATATGGCAGCCGACAGTGGCATCATACCACCGAAATAAGTATCAAATTTCAGCCTTCTACCGACACGGGAAGTTGGAGAATTAGTGACATTGGAAAGTTCAATATGGCGTCTGACAGTGGCGTCATACCACCGAAATAAGTACGTACATTGGTTTCGGTTAGCGCAGGGAAGCCGCCTACCAAATTTCGTGAAGATGGGGCCATGAATAGGAAATTTCAACATGGCGGACGTTGTTGACCGTTATGCGTAGAATTTCGAAATGAAACCTGCTTAACTTTTGTAAGTAAGCTGTAAGGAATGAGCCTGCCAAATTTCAGCCTTCTACCTACACGGGAAGTTGGAGAATTAGTGACATTGGAAACTTCAATATGGCGGCCGACAGTGGCATCATACCAGTGAAATAAGTATGTACATCGGTTTTGGTTAGCGCAGGGAAGCCACCTACCAAATTTCGTGAAGAGGGGGCCATAAATAAGAAAGTTCAACATGGCAAACGTTGTCAAACGTTATGACCGTTCCGTGTAGAATTTCGAAATGAAACCTGCTTAACTTTTGTAAGTAAGCTGTAAGGAATGAGCCTGCCAAATTTCAGCCTTCTACCTACACAGGATGTTGGAGAATTAGTGATGATTGAGTGAGTGAGTCAGTGAGGGCTTTGCCTTTTATTAGTATAGATTTGGCCACCTGTAGGCCTGAAAAGATATCAAAAATCAGAAAACAGATTCTACTGTGTTCTGCCAGGTGTGATCATGAAAATCATGGGGGCTTAGGAAGAACAGGGCCCTTAGGCTTGAATCAGTGTGCAGACCCTACCTAGCTATATTGAGGGAAACAAAGGAAAACAAGAATTTAGTGGCAGCAAGGCTTGAATAGCCCATACAAAAGAACATTAAACCCTTAATGAGCAGAGCAAGAGTAGGCAATAGATGTATGGATGGCCACAAAGTGACAGCATCTGAGATTAGGAACAATATATACATTATCTAAACCTGGAGCCTATCGCTGCAGGATTGGTTGCAATACAGGAACAATTCCTGATTAGCAATATGGATGATATGGCTGATGATAAGAAAAAACAGAATACTGTATATTATTTCAAGTATCTATTTTGAGAGAGAAGAATTGAAAAAAGTGTGACAAATATTGTAAAACATAATTTTCTACTGGATTATTTCCACAATATCTGGTATTTTGTGAATATCAACTAGAAAATGATAGAATAAATACAAAAACACATTAGTATGTTTAGTTTTTCACCAGTTGGCAGACTGTCTTCACCTACCTACCTGTAGTTCAGTAGAGACATTGCCAACTAATTGAAATTCACAAGGGTTTGTATCACGTTGTCAGTAGCAATATACTGATCTTGTATGAAGACCTAGACAGTGCTGTTTTATTTTCAAAAAGGATTTCTTCTGTGTGAAGTGGCAGGTGAATTATTTTCAACAAAAAGCAGGCTCCTGGGAAATAAACTGAAACGTTAGTCACTCATTATTTTTCTGTCCATACAGTAAAGGTTTTGTTTTCCAGCACATTCTGGTTTTAGGCATTTGAATTACATTCTGATATACAACAAGTGCAAAGAATGGCGGCACAGTAAATCTCACTTTCGATTACACACACTTTACACGTTTGTATTTAGCTTGCTACGTCACTGCACCCACCCTCCTTCACCAGCCGCCATTCCCGGAATCAATATATGTGGGTGGCTCATGGTGGATTACTTTCTGTTTTAGAGTTAAAAGTTACAAGGGTTAAAGTCTAATGGCAAGAATATTCATTCAAAAATGAAAACAAAATTTTTCAATAAATTTAACTCAATAAATTTTATTTCAATTAGTCTTTCTAGCTACTTTAATAGTTTCTCGTCCCTGGGTTCCAAATTCAGACAACAGAGTAAGTGCCCCCTGCTCGCCTCACCAACACCACTTCCACAGTACTTTGAGTACAATTTATTTAATGAGACACAGTATATACAAATTGCTAATAAACAATGTAATACCATCTTTCAGCTATGTTGATGTGCGTTCCAGCATCTTAGATTTTGAGGTTGAGTTTATGAGGCGCTCCCAACTTTCTGAGTAGGAAATCTGATTTGTGGTGGTGTTCCAAATGAAACTTCTTCCTTTTGAACTCAGAAATTCCAACTTTCCAGTTCAAATGGAATATAGCATTAGCCTAGACTTTTCATGTGTAGCTTTTGGCTGGTAGTCAAACTGCCAACCTCAGTTTGAAACTCTGACTCCGTTATTATGTTTAAAGACTCTTTAGTTTGGTGAATTTGTTTTATTTGATAGTTTGTGTAGGTTTTATCAATTTGGGAATTGTAACTAGCTTACTTGATATTTCATTCTGAGCCTTTCACTTGTAGAAGTCAATTTTGTACCTTTGTCCTGTAACAGTTGTTCCCTGATTTTACCTGGTTATGATGACCATTCTTGTAAGATGCTGTAGATAAAAGTGTCTGTTTAGCAAATAAATGTAAATATTAGCATATTTGCCCTTTTTAAGATTGCACATCCACTGATTTGTTGCACATTTTACATCTTTTAGTGAGTAACTTTGACATAAACCTACCATAAGTCTTTATCCCTATTGGCAAAAATTCTTAACAGGTGAAGAAGAGGGTATTTTATATTTTTTTATGTTTAACTCGGCAGGTAATCTCATTGTTAATCAAATGAAATCAAATAAGTCTATTTGAGTGTAAATTTGGAATTTCTTGTTCAGAGGTATCTTTCATAAAAACAAGTATATTTACACCCTTTATTGTATGACCTGTAATAAAACAATCAGAAAAGGTTTTAATTGCAACATTAAATGAGAGGTAATTTAGGGATATAAAGAGGTATCTTAGTGGTTTCTTTTTAATATTAAAAGAGGTTTCCTTGGAATTTAAGTTATCAACCCCACTCTGATATGTTTTATTTATAAGGCACTTCTATAAGCAGGATTCCAGTTTACATAGGTGGTTCTTGCAGGTTGAAATTTCCTTACTGCACCACATTACCCTATCCCCAGTAATAATGTTTTCCCCTTATTGATTAACATTTAGCACTTGAACATTTAGGAAGGTAGTGGGCTTGACATGCCAGTTATTCATACAGCTCCCACCTCTGACTCAATGTACAGCCTTGAGCAAATTGCTTAATGTGCTATGGATAAAAGCAATGGCCGTATGTATAATAATAAAAAGTAGCATCCCTGAAAGAGCTCAAGATTTTATGGCAAGAAGCCTGAAATGTAAAACTTGCAGTCTGAATGTACGTGTAAGAATTTTAGAATACATGTTTAGTCTGCCCATAATAAATATGGATAGAACGATAGTCTCTACATGGTTGGCCTTACTTTCCTCTAGGAAAAGAAAACTGACTGACAGCTCTTTTTCTCAGTGTCAAAGTCTTTATTTAGTGTTTAATGACGATATTATGCGTATCCAATGTTGTATGTACCCTGTCGTTCTTTCTGAATCCCTGAGAAATGATTTGAGCATTAGAAAGTTGCCATATAAATAAAATTTATTACGAACCCAAATAATCTCTAGCTACTTGGAGATAAAATCACATACCACATTAAAATCCACTTTAGTTTTGAATCCTGAGTCTACTGAGCACATGCACATAAAAGAAAAAAGTCTGTAATGCATGTTTTACCTTACCCTTATATGGCCCTGTAGCACAAAATTTTAGCCTAACACAAAAGCTTCACACAGCTTTAGCAGAGAGATGAAGATCGAAACACAATTTGCTCAGTTCTTCAGGCAAAGTTAGCCACTGGAGAATAATGCATAATCAGTTCCTTCTCAAAATTCATACTACTTTTCTATATATTTTACAGTACACTCAGTACAGCCTAATGCATGTAGTATGACCAATGACAACATAGAAACATGGCAGTTTATTAAAAGCAACTTTTAATCTCTCAACCAGTAATCTAATCCAGTAATATCTTACATTTTTGTAACCTGAGCAAAAACAAATTTAACTATCAGAGGGAAAAGAAAAGACCAAAGTTTGGTGGTAGATTTCTGGAAGAAAGAAGAAAATGTGTAAAGACGACAAAAATGAACGCAAGGAAAACACAATACAGTAATCCCTCGCTATTTTGCGCTTCGACTTTCGCGGCTTCACTCTATCGCGGATTTTGAATGTAAGCATAACTAAATATATATCACGGATTTTTCACTGGTTTGCGGACATTGGGTCTTTTAATTTATGTTACATGCTTCCTCAGTTTGTTTGCCCAGTTGATTTCATAAAGGGACGCTATTGGCGGATGGCTTAGAAGCTACCCAATCAGAGCATGTATTACATATTAACTAAAACTCTTCAATGATATAAGATATGCTTCCCACGCGGTGCTTGATTGTTTGCTTTTCTCTCTCTCTAACCCTCTCTGACATTCTCTACGCCTGACGGAGGGGGTATGAGCAGAGGGGCTGTTTGCCTAGAGGATACGGATGCTTCTCTACAAAATCCCGCTTTATTGCGGTGCTTGGCATACTTAAAAGCACATATTGATTTTTTGATTGTTTGCTTTTATCTCGCGCTCTCTCTCTCTGACATTCTCTGCTCCTGACGGCGCTCCTTTGAAGAGAAGATATGTTTGCATTCTTTTAATTGTAAGAAAGAACTGACATCTCTGCCTTGTCATGGAGCACAGTTTAAACTTTTGACTAAAGGGTGTTATTTCATGTCTAGAGGGCTCTAATAATGTTAACAGTGTGGGAGAGTTTATAAGGGCTTAAAATATCTAAAAATAACCATACAAACATATGGTTTCTACTTCGCGGATTTTCATCTATCGCGGGGGGTTCTGGAACGCAACCCTCACGATCGAGGAGGGATTAGAGAGTTTGTTGGTGGCCATTTAAAACAAATTTAAAAAAAATAGCAAAGGGAAACAGTATCACATAGACAGGCTGTGATGAATATTAACATTAATAGATCTCTGAGAGAGAGAGGGAAATGAAGAAATAAATAAATGAATAATTGTTAAAATCAAATCCATATTAAAGGGGTAATAAAGTTGTATGTGCTTCAGCCTTCCAGATAACAGATAGCTGTTTAATGTTTTTTGTTATCTGAAATCATTTACGACTGCTGGAAACAATCACGTTATTTGCTTCTTTTATTATCCAAAGAAGATAATTACATATATGGTCTATGAAACTGTAAAGTAGCAGTTTTGAGCTATAACTGTTTTAAATTTTGGCCCTGTTTCTATGCCTGTTTTAAGCAGTCCCTTTATATAACACAGGTTATAATTAATCAAAGTAAATTAGCAACAGTAATAGTTGTTGTTCCAGCATTTAACACATTTGTTCGTACATCTCGCTGACCACAAGTTTTGGCATTTTTATAAATAACTGTATAGTATTAAACAATTATCCATAAAATTGTTTCTGTAGTGCTCTTAAGACTCAACTATTCATGTTCTATGGAATAATAGGTATGAATTTTTTGTACTACATAATTACCCTCTGCTTTTTTTTAGTATTGTTTGGTGTCTGTGTTGCATTTCTGTTTTCATGTTTTAAATTTTTGTGTAATCCTTTGATCTATGTTTACTAAGTATAAATTGAAACAAGATGTATTAAAATTTCTTATTACAGTTTTTGGTTTATATTCTCTGTATTTGAATTAGCCAGTTTTCATGTTGTAAATAAAAGCAGCATATGTGCATTTTGATTCATAACACAGGATTTCAAGATATTAAATATATTTTAACTATTAGTAATATTCAATAAACACTGACTAACTTCTTATGCCTGAAAGAAATCAATTTATGTCTAAAGGTAACACGCAAGACTCGCTCTCATCTTAGTGGTATGGAGTAATGTGTTTTTTATTTAACTACTACTGCTGCTTGCTCAACTTTACTAACTACTGCAGTTTTTTTTAAAAAAGTTCACACAACTGGAGCTGCCTTGTTTCACTCAGTTTGGTTTGATCATTTAAAGTTTTATTAAGATGTATATATGTTTCATTAGATTTAAAAATTAAATTTACTTTGACAGTACAAACAATTTTACCATTACTAAATGAAGTTAATATTGGTAATGAATGCATGTCATCATTTCTGCATGGCCTGTTTGTAAAATGTACACATCTTTTCTTTGAATCTGATCAGTGATAACTAAATGTTGTATTCACAGTAATTATTTTATAAAAGCTAGTCTTTTTAAGTTGGAATGTTATTTGTTACATTTGCTGCCACACTTGATTATGTGCATGGGTGTATGAAGTTGATAACATTTTTGCTTTGTAAAAGTACAATGAATCTGTTAATATTAACAAAAATAAAAAATATAGAGTTTCTGAATTTTCATCTGTATTTTCATGTTTAATGTCAGACCAGATTTATCCAGTTACCAAACTAAATTGGGATGGAAATTAAGTAATTTTGACATTCAAAAAGAAGAGCAAACAGAGTATTACTATTTAATTTCCAGGATGTTTTAAATTGCTGAAGGGCTGCAGTTCATTATTTTATAGCAACACGATTTCTTAAAATGAACCCGTCTAGTTGAGAGATATTTTCATCACACATACACCACCCCCTAAAAGCTTTGATTTTATGCTATACCATTTGTGCAGAGCTTTGAATTCACTACTGTAATTTGATCATTTGTACTATGATTTTGTGGACATCTTTTTTTTTAATTATTATTATATAACCACCACCAAGACATAAAGGATATCACATTTGTCTTTAGTTGAACTGTTTAACATTGTGTGTCTCTTAAAATTCAATGTGACTTAAATGATTCAGGAGAATGATTGGCTAAAGCCACCGCACAGCTATTTCTGCCTAATGAGGTACACTTGAAGTTTTTACCAAAACAATTCAGATGAGGCTGTAATATTAAATCACACTTTCTTTCACACATAATTAGTTTAAGTTTCTTTTTGATGTATTGTGTCAGAAAACAGAAGTTTGCTAATATTAAATTTGTGTTCAGTGTCAAACACATGGATGTACAGTACATTGTCGAAGGGAATGGTAACAGCTTAGTTTCACAAAGTTCCTTTTAGGGCTAATCATCAAAATGATATTACAGTTATGTCAGTTTGCTTGGTGCAAAAAAAAAAATGTGGCTTATTATATTTATATTCAAGTTGATAAGATTCCATATGGGGAGCAACAAATTTGCAGTGACTACTGAAAATGTACTACATTTATGGTTATTTTAAAAAAAAAAAAAAAAAACCACACACACTAATAAGCTAAGACAGGGTAAATAAAGTGAAAAATGATTGAGCCTTCTAGAAGGTGGCCAAAGAATTGGCATTAGGTGAAATACAATCATAAGGTGGCGATTTTATATATAATTGGCCACAATAAAATAAGACTATAATTGCTTCCAGCCTATTCAGGACATAAAGAGTAAGAAAGGATTTAATGTTTGATCTTTTTGTAAAATTAAATATTGTGTAGTTTTAAAGTATAACACAGATGTAGGTGCTTTTAGCTTGAAATGCTTCACATAGTGTTTGCTTGTATTTCATGCTGTGTTTCATTTCACTTGTTTTTTTCACTTTGGGTATGCACTACTTAATTGTATATATATAAAACTAACTAGCAATTTTTATTTTATTTTTATTTTGGTTTCTTTTGTCCTTTGATATTTAGGAAAGGAGAGCCTTGGAAAGGAGGATATCAGAGATGGAGGAAGAACTTAAGGTAAGCGATCAAATTACTATTAGTATTTTTTTTTATATACAGTACTGTGTGAGTGTATATCTTTTTCCTATATAATACTTGTTTTTTTTCCTACACAATACTTGGTGGTGTTTCTTTATTATTTAACTGTAATATTTTATAGAGGATATTTCAGTAAGCACATTTTCATTCAAATAAATTGTTACATCAAGCACCATAAAACATATTTCTGTTTATGATGTATCTTTAAAGGAATAAATTACATTGAAGTAGCTTCAAGTAATTGAGCAAAAGTGATGGTGGGAAGCTTGTTTGTGGACTGCAGATTGGATAGAGTAGCATGTGTGTCGTCTGCATGGACTAAACAGGGTGGAAGCAACTTTCTAAAGTAATATTGTTGGCAAAATTATTTACTCTGAGGTGACTGAAATTCCTAGTCATTAAAATACTTGGTCTTTGAGTGAAATGTACTGTACCTGTATTCAAAGTAGAAATTGCACAAGTTAATGAAAAGATTTTTATCATCAAGTAGATAATGTAAAGCTAAAAATCAAAAACAAAGTAAATTCAGGGCCTTTGACTTGAGGGTGACTTTTAGAGGTCAAATCAGATCTGCACTAATTATCAGTATAATGTGAAACTGCTTAGAATACAAAATGTCCAAGTAAAACTGGATACATAAGTATAGCAGATGGATGTTGGTAATGTGTACTTTTTCAGATGGCACACTTATTCCAAATTTTAAATATAATGCAAGGTATTACAGTATTTCTCTTCTCTACAGTGAACACTGGCTTCAGAATGTTTGTTGACCTGATTGAAAGTGTTTGTCCAGTATGTACTGTGTACACGATTATTAAGAAAGTTCCATTTTTGAGGATTAATATTAATATGGAACAAATATAGTGCCGTTAGTCAATCCAAAATGTTAATAAACCTGAATGTTTTACAAAGGAAATGTGAGTTTGAACATTCTCAGGGGAATATATACTGTATGTATGCACAATTATTACTCAACTAAATGCAAAACAAAAATGTTACCATCGTGCTTGTTTGTTTTCATCTTTTAAAGTGAGAATAAAAATTTAACAACTCAAAATTTACAAATAAACATTTCTGACATTTTAAAAAAAAAAAAAAATCAGTGACCAATATAGCCGCTCTTCTTTTCAGTAACAGTCATAAGCCTTCTATTCGTGAAGTCTGTCAGTTTTTTGATCGGTTGATAATTTACTCTGTCTAGCCACACAGTGAAGTACTTCGATGCATGCAATGAAGTATTCCACTGCATAAAAATCATAGTCTTGAAAGATGCAGACTTTTTCCTGTACCACTGCTTGACGAAAGTGTCTTAACCTCTAAACCTACAGCCAGTTTTTAGAAGACTGATTTTGAGTCAATCTTCAACCTGAAAAAGTCCAACTAGCTCATCTTTAATAATACCAGTCCATACCAGCACCCCACCGCCACCTTGCTGGTATCTGAGTTGAAGTGGTGCTCTGTGTTCCCGTTACTGATGCATCCACAGGCCCGTACATCAAGAGTCCATCTCATCGCATCAATCCATAAAACCTTTAAAAATCTGTCTTCAGATATTTCTTGGCCCAGTCTTGATGTTTTAACTTGTGTGTCTTGTTCAGTGGTGGTCAGGTTTCAGCCTTCCTTACCTTAGCCATGTCTTTGAGCACTGAACACCTTGTACTTCTGGGCACTCCAGGTAGGTTGCAGCTCTGGAATATGACAGCACTGGAGAGTAATGGGTTCCTGGTAGCTTCACGTTTGATTCTTCTTAAATATTTGGCAGTTAATTTGCCCTTTTTTTTTTTTTTTCTTTTTTTTCCCCCAACATGTTTCTTGCGACCCTGTTGACTGTTTACAACAAAACATTTGATGGTTCTGTGATCTCGCCCCAATATCTTGGCAGTTGATATCCTTAGGCCACACCCTCCCTCATTACACAAATACACATCACCTGATATGCTTAAATCCAATATGCATTCAAGTTTGTACAGCTTGGAGTTAGAATATATAAATAAAAATGATGATATGGTCAAAATACTCACTTGCCTAGTAATTGTGCACCCAGTGTATGTTTAGTAGGAAGGTTATATTAACAAGATGTGCAATTAAAACATAATTAAACAGCGAATAAAATGTAAAATATACTTTCTCCCACGGCTAGATTGCAATAATATATACAGTGGATCTCAAAATTTTTATTTTGCAGTGCCCTTATCAGTAAGGAAAACGGACTGCAGTACCCCCTTGAGAGTTTTTGTTGAGCACGAGTTTTCTTGATTTTTCAAGAATCTCAAACTTTATTATTCTTTGGAATAGGATAGTACTTCAGAATAAAAGAAAATCAAAATTAATAAACAAAAACATTGTAAGATAAAACACTATTTTCAAAATATATAATTTTATATTTGGAACATGATATAGCTTCACAGCTAAAAGAAGGAAATCAGAAACTTCACAGGTTAAAGAGGAATAAGAAAATACAGAAAGACACACACTTACCACAAAAGTCAGAATTAATGCTAAGTGTGACAACTTTAACCTTTATGGAAGCATATGCTGAAAAGAACCACTTTTTTGCAAGTGAAGTTATAGAAGGGTGTTTATAAGAATGTGATGTCTTAGCTCTCTCTAACCACTTCATCCTAAAATCTACCATGGAAAATCATGGGAAGGGTAAAACTGATTGACAATGTTCACCAAATATAAATGTGATCTTGCTCAACAATTCCAAAATTCAGTTATCTCAAATATAATATTGACTTAATCCGCACAAGAGCATGTGCAACAGTCACAAGAAGCTTGCAATCAATGCATGAGGTACCCAAGTCTGACAATATTAGGAGCTGTAGGAGAACCATTGGTACCAAGTGATCCATGAGAGAACATGCTCTAATGTTTGTATGCAGTCAAACAATTTTTACCATGAAAGGAGAGAAAATGTTTCTTAGAATAAACCTTCAAGACAGTTAGCTAAGCTACATTTTAATGTATTTACGCGTATGTGTGTGTATATATACAGTGTATATATATATATATATATATATATATATATATATATATATATATATATATATATATATATATATATATATATATATATATATATATATATACATACACACACACACTCACCTAAAGGGTTATTAGGAACACCATACTAATACGGTGTTTGACCCCCTTTCGCCTTCAGAACTGCCTTAATTCTACGTGGCATTGATTCAACAAGGTGCTGAAAGCATTCTTTAGAAATGTTGGCCCATATTGCTAGGATAGCATCTTGCAGTTGATGGAGATTTGTGGGATGCACATCCAGGGCACGAAGCTCCTGTTCCACCACATCCCAAAGATGCTCTATTGGGTTGAGATCTGGTGACTATGGGGCCATTTTAGTACAGTCAACTCATTGTCATGTTCAAGAAACCAATTTGAAATGATTCGAGCTTTGTGACATGGTGCATTATCCTGCTGGAAGTATGCATCAGAGGATGGGTACATGGTGGTAATGAATGGATGGACATGGTCAGAAACAATGCTCAGGTAGCCCGTGGCATTTAAACGATGCCCAATTGGCACTAATGGGCCTAAAGTGTGCCAAGAAAACATCCCCCACACCATTACACCACCACCACCAGCCTGCACTGTGGTAACAAGGCATGATGGATCCATGTTCTCATTCTGTTTACGCCAAATTCTGACTCTACCATTTGAATGTCTCAACAGAAATCGAGACTCATCAGACCTGGCAACATTTTTCCAGTCTTCAACTGTCCAATTTTGGTGAGCGCGTGCAAATTGTAGCCTCTTTTTCCTATTTGTAGTGGAGATGAGTGGTATCTGGTGTGGTCTTCTGCTGTTGTAGCCCATCCGCCTCAAGGTTGTGCGTGTTGTGGCTTCACAAATGCTTTGCTGCATACCTCAGTTGTAACGAGTGGTTATTTCAGTCAATCAGCTTGAATCAGTCGGCCCATTAACCTCTGACCTCTAGCATCAACAAGGCATTTTTGCCCACAGGACTGCCGCATCCTGGATGTTTTTCCCTTTTCACACCAATCTTTGTAAACCCTAGAAATAGTTGTGCGTGAAAATTGCAATAACTGACCAGATTGTGAAATACTCAGACCGGCCTGTCTGGCACCAACAACCATGCCACGCTCAAAATTGCTTAAATCACCTTTCTTTCCCATTCTGACATTCAGTTTGGAGTTCAGGAGATTGTCTTAAACAGGACCACACCCCTAAATGCATTGAAGCAACTGCCATGTGATTGGTTGATTAGATAGTTGATATATATATATGTATATATATATATATATATATATATATATATATGTATATGTATATATGTATATGTATATGTATATGTATATGTATATGTATATATATGTATATGTATATATATATGTATATATGTATAATTATATATATGTATATATATATATGTATATATGTATAATTATATATATGTATATATATATATATGTATATATGTATAATTATATATATATATATATATATATATACAGTAATCCCTCGCTGTATCGCTTCGACTTTCGGCTTCACTCTATCGCGGATTTTAAATGTAAGCACATCTAAATATATATCATGGATTTTTCGCTGGTTCGACGCTTTCTGGACAATGGGTCTTTTAATTTAGATTACATGCTTCCTCAGTTTGATTGCCCAGTTGATTTTATACTAGGGATGCTATTGGCGGTTGGCTTAGAAGCTACCCAATCAGAGCATGTACAGTATTACATATTAACTAAAACTCCTGAATGCTATAAGATATGTTTCCCGCGCGGTGCTTGTTTGCTTCTCTCTATCTTTCTCACTCTCTCTGCTTGACGGAGGGGGTGTGAGCAGAGGGGCTGTTTGCACAGAGGACAGGGACGCTCCTCTACAAAATGCCGCTTTATCACAGTGCTTCTGTATACTTAAAAGCACATATTGATTTTTTGATTGTTTGCTTTTCTTTGCGAGCGATCTCTCTGACATTCTCTGCTCCTGACGGCGCTCGTTTATGACGCCGCTCCTTTGAAGATGATATGTTTGCTTTCTTTTAATTGTGAGAAAGAACTGTCATCTCTGTCTTGTAATGGAGCACAGTTTAAATGTTTGACTAAAGGGTGTTATTTCATGTCTAGAGGGCTCTAATAATGTTAACAGGGTGGGAGAGTTTATAAGGGCTTAAAATATATAAAAATAACCATACAAACATATGGTTTCTACTTCGCGGATTTTCACCTATCGCGGGGGGGTCTGGAACGCAACCCCCGCGATCGAGGAGGGATTACTGTATGTATATGTGTATGTGTATATATATATATATATATATATATATATATATATATATATATAGATTTTTGTATTTTTATTTAGTTTTTTTTTCCCCCGTATTTGAATTATTTTCTCTCCTCCATGTGGTGCCCCTTCAAAGACCTCATGGTGCCCTATAAAAACGCACTAAAGTCCCCTACTCCAGGGCTAATTAGTAAAAGGAAGCTCGCTATGTTACACAACCTTTTGTTAATTCCAACGACAGGAGTATAGCTGAGATAAAAGCAGGAGCTCAGCATACTTATTTTAAAATAATAATAATGAAATCTTGCAAAATTCTAAAGATCTGGTTTTAGATAAAAAAATATATATATATTTTCCATTGAGTAACAGAGGATGCTTTTGGAATCTCCAAATAAAACTGAATTTGTTGACACACTAGCAATGTAGTGTAGGAAAAATGGGTCACTTTATCACCAGATAGACTAAATTATTTTAAAGGAGCTCTAAACACTGCTAGGAGAGGTTCTGTAATGATCATGTATATTTTACATGCTTTTTTCAAAATTAATGCATGATAAATATCTGATATGTTTTCATTCTACAAGCTAAAATATCCATTTAACAGTTTTATTAATTGAAGTAAATGATTATTATGTAAAGGGTGTCTCATAGACCATTTGTTCAACTTAGGAACTTTCCAATTGGTGTTGAAATTACATAGTTCACATTAGCTGCCACTTAATCTTTCAGTATTGATTTTATAGCCTCTCTCTCTGCAAGTTCTGCAGACTACATATAAAACATTTAATATTAGTATTCAGCAGGAAAGTTTCAGTATCAAATATTTATTTAACCAAGCAAAACATAACCAACCATTGAGTATTATTGTTTATAGTAATTATTTACACAAATTATTTTTGTTTTTGGCAGTGTACTTGCAAACAAAGATCTTTGAAAATACTGATGATCTTGTTACAGTACAAGTCCTATCTCCGTCATTTCAGTTAATGCTAAATTCTAGTATGGAAGGCATGATCGTGCAGTGTTATCACTGCTGGCTGCTTTATGGCACTAGTGTATTGAGGTTCCAGTCCTAGGTCATTCAATGTCTGTATGGACTTATTGGTGTTCTCTGTGTTTTCATGAGTTTCACTCCAAGTACTCTGGTGGTTCTTACATATGCCAAAAGAATGCACGTGATGTTAACTGGCATATGTTTGTTGATTGATGCATGTCTTGAGTGGGCTCTGCCATGAATTGGAGCCCACTGCTGGCTACATTACTCCCTAGTGCCCAGTACTTCCAAGATAGACTCTGATGTCCCATTACACTTAATTTGATTAACCAAACTTGAGAAGGTTTAGCTGCTCTGATCTTTGTATTCCTACAAACTATATCAGAAGTAAGTGTGTGCTACCTGGTTTGTTTTCGCTTATTACTGTCAGTACAAATGCTTCACAGGCGTGGCATTTTCTTTTTGTTACTTCTAGTTACTAAACAGCAATACAGCAATTAGAATAATTATCTGAGAGTGAAGTGGGGTTTTAGAGTGGAAAAAAATAGATCATTATTTGGAATACACGCATTTCACGTGTGTTCTGTTTCTACAGTAATCCGTGTAAACACATTTTTAAAACAGAAACGTTTTTCATATTGTAGTAGTAAATGACAAAATGTAGGCATAAACTATATAATGTATGAAGCCGGAAGTCCAAATATCAAATTAACAGTTTCACAAAAGGTACAAATATAACAGAACAAGCAAGCTGTTGATACGACGCAAGCTGTCGTATCAACCACCTACTGTAACTTGCTTTATTTTTTCTTCACTTATAGTCTAGAATAAAAGTGCACTTGTTTTGTTATACTTGTACACCAACATATGTTCCTGTGTTTGAGCGACACAGGTATGCTAAAAAAAAAAAAAAAATAGACGTGTAATGCCACGAAAAATGCACGCAGGCACTGCAGTTCGCAAGCATTGGTATGAGAATGCAGTCACAAGTACGCTGCAGAGCTATAGCGCATCTTTATGTGAAAACAGCAGTGTCAGATGGGGAGGGTGGGGGTAGGGAAGGATTCTGAGCACGACTGAGAGAATGAAAAGTGAATAAAAAAAAAAAACTAACCTTTACAAGTATCATAAATTACACTGGCTGTTACACACTGAAATCAAATGTATGTTTTTATTTTAAAATAGGATAAGAGCAGTTTACTTCTCAAGAGAGAATCATGAGGGATCGAACTCATGGCCTTTTGATTACTAGTCAGCAGCTGATAACATTACGCTACCATGGCAGTTGTGACAAGTGAGAAGTTTGTGCACGTTTTAAGTCAGTGGGGGGATGGAATAGCCGGCTACTTGCAACTTTTCTTTATCAGCACATTTAGATTAACAAAAGATGCTGGCGGAGAGGTGAGAACGGTTTTAAGAAGTGATTTAAGGTGGCACAGATCTACGAGTTTTTTCGTAGGCTCTGGTAATTCTAGTGTTAAGCCATAAATGAAGATAAATAATGCTCTATGCACTACTTTGATCATATATTTTTGCTGCTTCCTCAAAGAATTCCAGCAAAATTATCTTCACCTACTCTCCTGGCCATTGTTCTTGTCATTTTTGCAGAGTCTTATTTATCCACACTTTTTCCTTGCTTGCTTGCACACTGCTTTACTTTTGACTTTTTATTGCTTTTCAGATGCGATTTTAAGATCTAAAAATGTATAAACCTGCTTTTTTTCTGTTCAACCCATACTTTTTCTTTTTTTTCCTCTCTCTTTACAGTAGAATGAGCACTACTTTTTGTTACCTACTCAACAATTCATTTCTTTGGGTATCTTGGCATCACAATAGGTTTTCCGTTTCTTTTTATTGTAAAGTGACTAAAGAAGCTTTCTTTTAGGAAATGCCTGCATCTCTGTCTCATTTTAGTGGAAATAGGGGTGTGTGGGAATTAAGATTATTATACACCGCATTTGCATTACAGTCATGTCATTGGCCTACTTCTGATATGGCTAAATGTCATCAGTCGTTACAGTCAAAAGAAAGACTCTGGGAAAGTCTAGCCACTCCTGTTTAAAATTTTTATACTAAATTGTGTATTCTCCTGGTTTAATATTGTACAATAAATCAAATGGCACTCTTTACTAGTGTGGTATGACATAAGAAGGGACTTAAGCTTCTCTCAGTCATTCAATTTTTTTCTTTATGTACCTATATAATATCCTTAGGGTACAACACAAACTGGAATACTCCATTGGTTCAGAACTCTCTAAATGCATATATACAGTGGCCTGAGTCAAGGATATGTTGTCAGTTGCACCTGTAGAAAAACATACTTTTTCACCCCTAATATACTGTACACAAAGTACTGAAGTTCAGAGCCATCATTATTAATGATTTTGCATCGTTTGAACAGATCTGACCTAAATCTAATTAGGAAAGATTTGTTTTTTAGTTACCTGAAAAATGAAGCTAGTGAAATTACCTGTCCTCCTTCCATTTTGTGTTATAGACCCTTTATTACAAAGCAGCCTTACCTATAATATATTTTCACAAAAACACATCCTTAAAGATTCTAAAAGAACACAGAACAGAACCATAGTTTTGATTTTTTTGAACAATGACTGGTAGATTCTCTTGCAGGTAACACTCTTCCTTAGCCTGTGTGGGTTAATTCAGTTGAAAATTATACAACTGTGTAATGCTGCTTTTTTCCAGTATAGTAAAGGACTTTGTACAAAGGCAGTTTGTTTACCTACACCTATATGAAATGAAACATTCAAGTAATAGTTGTTACAGACGTTGAGAGTCATTCTGGTTTAATATATTGGGTATTTTTTTTTACTTTTACAAAATTATAAGGAAATTCTATAAAAACACCTGCTGAATCTGAACAGACACAAACATTCAACTCTGGACTTTGTAAGATTTAGCCATTTTTTGGGTCCTTGATTTTAGTTCTGTTTGGCACTAGCATCCTGTAAAGAGCTGATTCCATACTCTTGCATATCTTTGAACCAGTAATATACATTTCGGCATGATGATGTCTAATCAACAGCAAATCTTTACATTAAAGTTCCTTTTCTCCACTCCTGCTACAAATTAGTTGACCAGCTTAATATAGCATTTCTCTTGATGCCAAATACTATTAAAAATATATTTAAGCCAATGTCAGTCAGATGGGTTAATGGAAATGTCCATTGGATTTCAGAGTAACAATTCTGAAATCTGATCATTGGTGGCTATTTTCTTCATCAATTACATTTGCAGGGATGCAGAGAGAGAATAATTTTTCACCAACTTTTTTTGTGTATGTCTACAGTGACACTACCTTAAATAAACATTATTTTGTGTATTCACATACTGTTCTCATGAGCCTTACACCATTCAAAATAATATAAAGTAATGTTTGCAAAAAATAGAGTAGCCCTACCTGAGTTAAGGAGGTGCCAAAACAAACTTGATACATTTTTCAAAAAATAGTGGGGTTTTGCACTCTCAATACTGTAATATCTACTACAAATCATAACAGTCCTTTTATAAATTTTTCACACAACTTCAAGCTTTACTATGGAGTATCAATTGTTCATTTACAGTGGTACCTTGAGATACAGTTGTGCTTGAAAGTTTGTGAACCCTTTAGAATTTTCTATATTTCTGAATAAATATGACCTAAAACATCATCAGATTTTCACTTAAGTCCTAAAAATAGATAAAGAGAAACCAGTTAAACAAATGACAAAAATATTATTCTTGGTCATTTATTTATTGAGGAAAATGATCAAATATTACATATTTGTGAGTGGCAAAAGTATTTGAACCTCTAGGGTTAGCAGTTTGAAGATGAAATTAGAGTCAGGTGTTTTCAATCAATGGGATGACAATCAGGTGTGAGTGGGCACCCTGTGTTATTTAAAGAACAGGGATCTATCAAAGTCTGCTCTTCACAACACATGTTTGTGGAAGTGTATCATGGCACAAACAAAGGAGATTTCTGAGGACCTCAGAAAAAGAGTTGTTGATGCTCATCAGGTTGAAAAAGGTTACAAAACCATCGTTAAAGAGTTTGGACTCCACCAATCCACAGTCAGACAGATTGTGTACAAATGGAGGAAATTGAAGACCATTGTTACCCTTTCCAGGAGTGGTCGACCAACAAAGATCACTCCAAGAGCAAGGCATGTAATAGTCGGCGAGGTCACAAAGGACCCCAGGGCAACTTCTAAGCAACTGAAAGCCTCTCTCACATTGGCTAATGTTCATGTTCATGAGTCCACCATCAGGAGAACACTGAACAACAATGGTGTGCATGGCAGGGTTGCAAGGAGAAAGCCACTGCTCTCCAAAAAAAAAACATTGCTGCTCGTCTGCAGTTTGCTAAAGATCACGTGGACAAACCAGAAGGCTATTGGAAGAATGTTTTGTGGACGGATGAGACCAAAATAGAACTTTTTGGTTTAAATGAAAAGCGTTATGTTTAGAGAAAGGAAAACACTGCATTCCAGCATAGGAACCTTATCTCTTCTGTGAAACATGGTGATGGTAGTATCATGGTTTGGGCCTGTTTTGCTGCATCTGGGCGAGGACGGCTTGCCTTCATTGATGGAACAATGAATTCTGAATTATATCAGAGAATTCTAAAGGAAAATGTCAGGACATCTGTCCATGAACTGAATCTCAAAGAATGGTTAAAGAAGAAGAAAGTTAATGTTTTGAAATGGCCAATTCAAAGTCCTGACCTTAATCCAATCGAAATGTTATGGAAGCACCTTAAGCGAGCAGTTAATGTGAGGAAGCCCACCAACCTCCCAGAGTTGAAGCTGTTCTGTACGGAGGAATGGGTTAAAATTCCTCCAAGCCGGTGTGCAGGAATGATCAAAAGTTACCGGAAACGTTTAGTTGCAGTTATTGCTGCAAAGGGGGGTCGCATCAGATACTGAAAGCAAAGGTTCACATACTTTTGCCACTCACAAATATGTAATATTCGATCATTTTCCTTAATAACTAAATGACCAAGTATAATATTTTTGTCTCATTTGTTTAACTGGTTTCTCTTTATCTACTTTTAGGACTTGAGTAAAAATCTGATGATGTTTTAGGTCATATTTATGCAGAAATATAGAAAATGCTAAACGGTTCACAAACTTTCAAGCACAATTGTACAAGTTTAATTTGTTCCGTGACTGAGCTCATAAGTCAAAATGCTTGTATCTCAAATCCATTTTCCTCATTGAAATTAATTGAAATGAGATTAATTCGTGCCAGCCCCCCCAAAAAAGCCCCAATTTTTGTTAAATGTTTTCAACATAAGAAAAATGTATTTATAATGAGCAAATCTTGTATACAAACAAAATAAAACATAATACATAAAAGAGAATCTAAAGAAATAAACAGATGTTGGTGGAGTCGATTAGCGTATTGTAATGTTTTTTTCTTTCACTTCACTTTTGCTTAACTTAATTTTCTTCATTAATTTTTTTTTCTTTTTTGCCACACTTTCGTCACTTTCATTCTCAGGGCGTTTCAATAGAAACCTGCCCAAGGAGCTTTGTTTAGTCCTCCCCTTTTAGAATGTTTCTGAAATGAGTTAGGCAAGTGTCATTAAATAGCACCGCTGCACGATCAGTTGCAACTTTTTCAGGGTTTCTTTTCAATAAAGTCAAGTGTTAGGCAAGTGTCATTAAATAGCGCTGCTGCCCTACAAGTTGTAACTTTTTCAGGGTGTTTCTTTCCTTTTAAAGTTCAAAACTTTTTCCCACATTTCAAACACTTCCTATATCTCACTTTAAGAGATAACCTCCTCCGCAATACCGATCTCCTGCAGAACCTCCATATGTTGCTGCCTCTGTAGTTCTGTCAACTCCTCCGTCGTCAGTTCCTCGGAAAGTTTGGCGACAACAAAGCACTTCGAGCTACATTATTTGTATGAAAATGTGCTATATAAATAAATGATGTTGTTGACATGCTCTTTGATGACTCGTATTTTGAATTTCGGCTCGTAACTCAAAGGCAAAAAATCGATCTAGTGACGGCTTATATCTCAAAAAACTCGTATGTTGGGGCACTCGTATCTCAAAGTACCACTGTATTGTGATACTTCCTGTGCTTCTAAAGCAAGAATTCAACTGGGAGAAAACACACACAATCAACTAAGTTGCCTGAAAATTAGAGCCGTTGAAGGTTTCTCAAGCTTAATACTAGAATTACCAAAGCTTACAAGAAAACTCGTAAATCCGGCCCACCTTAAATCCACTCACACATCTCCATTCAGCGTCTTTTTGTCTTGTAAATGTGTCAATGTTCCCAAGCAGCCTGGTATACCATCCCCGCCACCGCTGGAGAAAACCTCTCCCAACTGAAGCCTTGTTTATCAGTGAGTCAGGTACCTAGGCTAAAAAAAATATTGTTATTCGGAACACATGCATTTCACATATGTTCCATGTCTACAAAGATCTGTGTAAGTGTAGGATGACAGGAAATGTTGAAGAAATACCTAAAAGACAAACTTTTTCAGTGTTTTAGTACTAATGACAAAATGTAGACGTGAAGTGTATAATTTGTGAAGACTGAAGTCCAATTATCAAATAAGCACTTTCACAAAAGATACAAGTATAATAGAACAAATGCGCTTCCCGCCCGACCCCTGACTATAACCGAAGAAAAAGAAATCCGGTTAGTGTTGCTTGTTGTCCAGATTTCTTGGGTAGTACAGAGGTTAGAGCTGCTGAATCCTATTCGGACGGTCCTGGGTTTGAGTCTTAACGTGTCCCAAAATAAACGTTTTGAGTAGTGAGCTGCTGTTATTGTTACTACTATACAATAAAAACATACATTTGATTTGAGTCTGTAACTGCCGCTGTAAATGTATGGTACTTGTAAAGGTTAGTGTTTTTTAATTCAGTTTTATACTCAGTTGTGTTCACGCTCGCCCTGATCTGACACTGCTGTTTTCAAATAAAGACGAGCTATAACAGCGGAGAAAAAGACCAGAAGCCCTCCCCGCAAGAAACATCCACTCACATATAAGAACAACGCAGCTGCACCAGGTGTAAAGGCGAAAGATGTCACCATTTGGATACAGGACAAGGTCCAGCGTCATCCAGCCAATCACCTGTACTTCAAAGAGACGGATTACAGAGTTCGCCAACGTATCGTGCAAACTCCTGTTTGTGATTATGTTTTGTGATGGTCTTTACATAAGAAGCATTTATACCGGTGCTGGTCATAAAATTAGAATATCATGACAAAGTTCATTTATTTCAGTAATTCCATTCAAAAAGTTAAACTTGTATATTAGATTCATTCATTACACACAGACTGATGTATTTCAAATGTTTATTTCTGTTAAGTTTGATGATTATAACTGACAACTAATGAAAGTCCCAAATTCAGTATCTCGGAAAATTAGAATATTGTGAAAAGGTTCAATATTGAAGACACCTGGTGCCACACTCTAATCAGCTAATTAACTCAAAACACCTGCAAAAGCCTTTAAATGGGGTCTCAGTCTAGTTCTGTAGGCTACACAATCATGGGGAAGACTGCTGACTTGACAGTTGTCCAAAAGAAAACCATTTACACCTTGCACAAGGAGGGCAAGACAGAAGGTCATTGCTAAAGAGGCTGGCTGTTCACAGAGATCTGTGTCCAAGCACATTAATAGAGAGGCAAAGGGAAGGACAAGATGTGGTAGAAAAAGTGAACAAGCAATAGGGATAACCGCACCCTGGAGAGGATTGTGAAACAAAACCCATTCAAAACTGTGAGGGAGATTCACAAAGAGTGGACTGCAGCTGGAGTCAATGCTTCAAGATCCACCACGCACAGAAGTATGCAAGACATGGGTTTCAGCTGTCGCATTCCTTGTGTCAAGCCACTCTTGAACAAGAGACAGCGTCAGAAGCGTCTCGCCTGGGCTAAAGACAAAAAGGACTGGACTGCTACTGAGTGGTTCAAAGTTATGTTCTCTGATGAAAGTAAATTTTGCATTTCCTTTGGAAATCAAGGTCCCAAAGTCTGGAGGAAGAGAGGAGAGGCACAGAATCCACATTGCTTGAGGTCCAGTGTAAAGTTTCCACAGTCAGTGATGGTTTGGGGTGCCATGTCATCTGCTGGTGTTGGTCCATTGTGTTTTCTGAGGTCCAAGGTCAGTGCAGCCATCTACCAGGAAGTTTTAGAGCACTTTATGCTTCCTGCTGCTGACGAACTTTATGGAGATGTAGATTTATTTCATTTTCCAATAGGACCTGGCACCAGCACAGGTGCCAAAGCTACCAGTACCTGGCACCAGCACAGTGCCAAAGCTACCAGTACCTGGTTTAAGGACCATGGTATCCCTGTTCTTGATTGGCCAGCAAACTCGCCTGACCTTAACCCCATAGAAAATCTATGGGGTATTGTGAAGAGGAAGATGCAATACGCCAAACCCAACAATTCAGAAGAGCTAAATGGCCACTATCAGAGCAACATGGGCTCTCATAACACCTGAGCAGTGCCACAGACTGATCAAGTCCATGCCTCGCCGCATTGCTGCAGTAATCCAGGCCAAAGGAGCCCCAACTAAATATTGAGTGCTGTACATGCTCATACTTCATGTTCATACCTTTCAGTTGGCCAGCATTTCTAAAAATCCTTTTTTAGCATTTGTCTTAATTGATATTCTAATTTTCTGAGATACTGAATTTGGGACTTTCATTAGTTATCAGTTATAATCATCAAAATTAACAGAAATAAACATTTGAAATACATCAGTCTGTGTGTAATGAGTGAATCTAATATACAAGTTTCACTTTTTGAATGGAATTACTGAAATAAATCAACTTTGTCATGATATTCTAATTTTATGACCAGCACCTGTATGTTATTTATATAAATGCCACATCGAATGTTACTTATCTTGATTTATTTACTTAGTCTTCCAACAGTGTAAAGTCACAAGTAGACTGCAGATCTTTCTCTGTTTGATTGACAAGGGCATGCTCACAAATTACACGTGTAATGCCACGAAAAATGGCTGCTAACACTTTAGTACGCGAGCAATGGTACAAGAATGCAGTTAGACTTCTTCTTGGGCACATGCACTGCGTGTACACTAGTGTGGAGAGTCGCTCGCATACTGGAAAGTCTTTCTCCCGTGGGGCGAGTCGGATCTTTTCCTGAATAAGATCAAACACAGTTGTGTAGGGTGTGTCAGGAGCTTCCACCTGCAGCTGAAGTCACTTCAGGGCATGCTCACAAATTACATGTGTAATGCCACGAAAAATGGCTGCTGACACTTTAGTACGCAAGCAATGGTATGAGAATGCAATTTAGACTTTTTTTCTGGGCACATGCACTGTCCAGATCTAAATACTAGCGTGGAAAGTTGCTCATGTACTGAAGAGTCTATAGCTGGAGGTGGAAGCTGCTGTTGCACTTTTCTAGTCACTGTACTTTGTGTATAAAAGTCAGATTGAATGTTAATTACCTTAATTTATTTACTTATTTTCCTACAGTGTAAAGTCGCAAGTAAACTGCAGAGCTTCATGTGTATGTTCGATACAAGCAAACTAACATAGTACATGTGTACTGAATTGACTTCAGCTGCAGGTGGAAGCTCCTGATGCAGCCTACACAACTGTGTTTGATCTTATTCAGGAAAAGATACCACTCGCCCCATGGGAGAAAGACTTTCCGAGACTTTTCAGTACGCGAGCAACTCTCCATGCTAGTATACACGCGGTGTATGTGTCCAAGTCTAACTGCATTCTCGTATCATTGCTCGCGTACTTAAGTGTCAGCAGCCATTTTTCATGGCATTACACTTGTAATTTGTGAGCATGCCCTTGTCGATCAAACAGAGGAAGCTCTGCAGTCTACTAGTGACTTTACACTGTAGGAAGTCAAGTAAATAAATTGAGATAAGTAACATTCGATCTGGCTTTTATATAAGTAACATATAAATGCTTCTTATGAAAAGACCATCACAAAACATAATCACAAACAGGAGTTTGCACGATACGTTGGCAAGCTCTGTAATCCATGCTATTTCTTTAAAGGACAGGTAATTGGCAGGATGACGCTGGACCTCGTCCTGTATCCATACGGTGACATCTTTCGCCTTTACGCCTGGTGCAGTTGCCTTGTTCTTACTTGTAAGTGGACATTTCTTGTGGGGTGGGCTTCTGTTCTCTTTCTCCAATCTGAGTTCACCTCTGTTATAGCTCGTCTTTATTTGAAAACAGCAGTGTCAGATCGGAGCGAGCGTGAACGCGACTGAGAGCATAAAACTGAATTAAAAAAACGCCAACCTTTACAAGTACCATACATTTACACCGGCGGTTATGGACTCAAATGTATGTTTTTATTGTATAATAGTAACAACTAGACCTTAAGCTCGTTACAATAACGGGCGATAGAACCATAGTGCATAAACATTAGTAGGAACAGTCCGCCTTAAGTAAAAAAATAATAAAAAAAAAAAAAATAGAAACTTGTATGACAACACAGTAAGTATAATTAATATTGTCTTAGTGTAAAACTTAGTAACAATCTGTAAGACACAATATCTGAAGAAGATATTTAGGTAAAATTTTCAATTTTTTTACCTCATGAATTTTTTCTATACAATTTCATTATAGACAACATTTCTTGTAAATATTCTGTCTGAGTTTAGCAACAGTTTGCCTTGTTCAGGACCATCTACAACCTTGACAACAACATTTGTAAAACTTCTAACTCTTGATAATGCAACATATAACTGACCGTGGCTGAATACTGGTTTTGGCAAGTAAATGCCAACTATTTGTAAGATTTGCTCTTCTGAGTCTTTCTCTTTTAGCGTTTTTCTAACGGTCATTTTCTTTTTTTTCAATCAATCTATTTGCTCGTATTTTTCTTTGTCTTTCAGCCTTTCTTTTGTTGATGTTTATTTGTTGAGCTGACCGTTCTTCCAGGAGATGTTGCTTATGTAGGATTTGATTGTCTGTGTCTTTTGTCCTTTTTTTTGGGTGGCTTGTTGTTAGTAGATACAACCGTAATATTTTCTCTTACAGTAATACTGGCTTGTATGTGGCTGTAATATGTGTCACTGTATTGTGTGTCTTTATTTTTTTCTCGTAGTAATACTGGTTTGTATTTCCTTAAAATGCCTGTAATTTTCTCTGACAGTAATACTGGCTTTGTTGTCCATAATATGACTTTAATTTTCTGTCACCACAGTGGGCAATCAGCAGAGTGTCCCCAGCAACTGATTTAATGTGTGGAGTGTAGCTGACAATCGTGCTCGTAGCGTCTCCCCAGCAAGTACTGTTTAGTTCCCCAGCAAGTATTTTAATCTGTGCTGGCGTGTAGCTGATTATTGTATGTGTGGCGTCTCCCCAGCAATGGATTTTATGTGCGCGGCCGCGACTACCCAATCAGCACTCTCCCCAGCAATGTTGTCCTTTATTTCTTGGCATGTGCGGCCGTGGCAAGGCCATTCACTGTGTCCAGCTTTCAGTGTGTGTGCTTTATTTACTTATCATGCGCGCCATTGGCTAGGCCATTCACTGTGTGCCCAGCTTCCAGTGTGTGTGCGTCCACGGTGCCGTGCGCATGGGCGGGGCGCGATGCAATGCGCGGGCCGCGCATGCGCACTTCAACAGAAGACACACACACACGGACACTTGGACACACATAGGGGTTTTATTAAAGAGGATAAGATCAGCTCACTACTCAAAACGTTTATTTTGGGACATGTTAAGACTCGAGCCCAGGACCTTCTGAATAGGAGTTAGCAGCTCTAATTGCTATACTACCCAAGAAGTCAGGATAACAAGCAACACTAACCTGATTTCTTTTTCTTAGTTTTATAGTCGGGGTTAAGCGCATGTGTTCTTTATATTTGTATCTTTTGTGAAAGTGCTTATTTGATATTTGTACTTCAATCTTCACACATTATACACTTCACGTCTACATTTTGTCGTTCGTACAAAAACATGGAAAACGTTTGTCTTTTAGGTATGTGTTCAGCATTTCCTGTCATCCTACACTTACACAGATCTTTGTAGACACGGAACACACGTGAAATGCATGTGTTCCGAATAACGATATATTTTTTTAGCCTAGGTACCTGACTCACTGATAAACAAGGCTTCAGTTGGGAGAGGTTTTTGCAGTTTCACCGGCGGTGGGGGGGATGGTATAGCAGGCTGCTTGGGATTATCGACACGTTTACAAGACAAAAGACACTGAATGGAGATGTGTGAGTGGATTTAAGGTGGGCCAGATTTACGAATTTTCTCGTAAGATTTGATAATTCTAGTGTTAATAGCCACCCTGGCTTCAAATTCAGTCAGTGTTTAAACTTCAAAAAATTTTATCTTTGTATGTCAAAGAAGGTAGGCATTTCAGCTACTGAGGTGACCTGCACCTCACATTTATGAAAGCACGTGAATTTGCTCTGTTGCTGTGCTCTTTGGGGGGGTGGGGGGAGTACACTACAGGGGCATCTAAATAAATTAGAATATCATCGAGAAGTTAATTTATTTCATTAATTCAATTCAAAAAGTGAAAATTATATATTATATAGAGGCTGATCGCCTCCATGTCACACCACATTGATGCAGTCATTCATAAAAAAGGAGCCCCGACCAAGTATTGAGTGTGTACATGGACATATTTTTCAGTAGGCCAACATTTCTGTATTAAAAATCTTTTTTTTTTATTAGTCTTATGTGGTATTCTAATTTTCTGAGATATTGAATTTTGAGTTTTCATTAGCTATAAGCCATAATCGGCAAAATGAAAAGAAATAAATGCTTGAAATGTATAACTCTTGTGTGTATTGAATCTGTATAATATGAGTTTCACTTTTTGAATTGAATTACTGAAATAAATTTTTTGATAATCTAATTTATTGAGTTGCACCTGTATTCTGTTATTGATGTCCTAAAATAATAGTAATTTATTATAAAGTAATGTCTAGCATTATAAAGTAATGTCTAGCAGTCAAATCAGTGTAAACTGATAGAATAAAAGGAACTGTGAAAATTTTAGTGTGTGGATCTGAGCTCAGCAGCTAGCTACAAATATTTGCTCAATCCACTGAGGGGGCCTTATTTTGTACTGATATTGCTTGCTTGTTGGCTGATGGCACCATTGAAGTAACAAATTAAACAGACACATAGAATGTAATCATTGTTATCAACCAAGTTGACATTACTCATACAAATTTATTTTTAATCAGATTACTATACTGATGTTTTAACATGGGCGGTTTTTTTGCAGAAAAAGTTTCTCTCGTGATGAACTTCTGTATGTTTATCAGTAGTAAATTGTCAAATAGGAATAGTCTTAATATACTTAGAATGCCACAGTACTGCAAAGTTGTTAGAGGATCATGGCTCAGGGCTTATGATCACAAGAGTAATGTATCAAATATGCTCCACATTGAGATAAACTCCGGCAATGGATCTGTGTGCAACAACTTCTCTTCATCTAACTGTACTCAAATGGCTCATGATTTGTAAGCCACAGAACTATCTGATTCATTGCAGACTGCAGTCTTGATGTGTCACGCAGAAACAACTATCCCAAAAAAAAAAAAAAACCTTAGGAGTTTGCATCTCTAAGTCAGGCGACTCCATCTGGTCTATTTACATCGCAGCAGTGCACAGGTCAGAGTGGTCATCTTGCTGCAATTGTTAGATCTGAATTGAACATCAAGCAAATAGCCTTTAAATGATGAATGTTCTTCCAGTGTTGGCTGTAAACTGTATAACAAAATCTGTGCCTACCCTATTCATTCTTCCTTTTCATCGCGATTCTACAATTGTGTACCTCCACATTTACTGTTCATTCCTATATGTAATTGGCAACAATTCTGTAATTTGATCATTGCTTTCTTTTTTCTGTTTCTTTCTTAATCTAATTCAGAACATTGACTTTCATGTATTTATCTTATTATTTGGTGTTTAATGTTTTATATTAGTATGTGTCCTGCGTTAGTCATCTTTGCTTTTATTTCTGTTGTGTTCCTTTAAACATTTTTGTAAAGCACTTTGAGCATGGGAAATGTGCTACATAAAAAATGTGTTGTGTATTTCAGAGAACCATGAGTTAAGGTTTGATTGATAACCTTGGCAGTGTTTGTATGGTTTTCACATGATCTCCCCATGTGTATATGGATTGAGTGTGTATATCTGCAGACATAGTTTGACAGCTCAATTTTAGAAGTTGTTATTGAACACTCTCAGTTGCCAACATGTGTATTTCTACGTATGTTGTTACTTCCACCCAGTTTAGGCTCACAGGAAGCTCCTCAGGTTTCTCATGTTGCTTATTAAGGGAATGATCAATATTTGATGTAAATAATGTGCTTGTCGAAATGCACTATATTTCATGAAAAAACTTTAATCTATATTTATTCTATTACTGTCATTCACACATTTTAAGTACTCACAAAAGTAAGAATTCCAATAAAAGAGCACACTTCCCAAGTTTGGAAATGGGCAGATGACATGCAGTCAGCATGAGGAAATATCAAAAATAAATATACAATAAAAATATATGTATGTAACAAATAACTAGTATGATCTGATGTCATTGGATTCTTGTATTTTTTGCTGATTTTGAAAGCCTTCAACTGTCATATTATAATGAGAAAGTTCTCTTGCATACAGTAAAATTGAATATATTAAGCTGCTAGGTGCACAGCATGAAAATTATACAATTTAATCACAAAACTGTTTATTTGCAAAATTGTATCCATGTGGACATTTTTGGTCAGTAAAACAATACTAATAAGATGGGATGAAAACTAACTAATTGCTGAAAACCCTAAATAAATATTTAAAAAATCAAAATAAAAAAATAACACTAAAAAATATCGTAAAAGTAGAAAAACAATACATTAAAGAATATAGGGAAGCTAAATCCATATACAAGATTAGAATTGGGCTGAAGTGACAGATTCTGAATGTGATGGCATTCCTTTACTGGGTATCCACACACTGCCATACTCACCCATACTGGTCAAGTTTAGTGTTGTATGGAATTCTAAAAACGAAGAAAAATCCTTTAGAATGTGGCTGAAATGCTTATTGTCTGCATTGTACAGGCACAGAAACAAAGTAAATGCATGTGACATCCAGACAGTGACTTGGCAAAGAATCAAATGACATTGTTTGGATCTGCCTGATGGTGGCAACAATAACTGTTATACGATAATGAATGTGGAGCATAACATTGCACATAAGAGGCATCAATTTTTACAACATAATAATTATCTGAATTGTTGACTTGATTAAAAAGCAGTTCAGTTTCTACTACTTTTATAAATATTGTAGCAATAACTTGCTTAACTTTTTAACCCTGTATTTCCTGGTAAAAGTTTTGTGACTTTATATTTCCAGTAATTAAATAACTAGGCTTTCGCCCATATGATTTGTTATAACACTGGAAGTCTTTTATACTTGGTAATTTATATTGCTTTTCCTCAGTGTTTAATTAAAACTACTTTAAATGTGAAATCGTTGTTAAGGATTGTTTCCCTAAACTGATGCTGAATTGTGCAAAAAAAATACAGTAATAATAACTTTTAGAGTTTTCTTAGTTCTGTCATTTGACACATCAGTGTAATTCTTTAATTTGTACCATCCTGTCAATACTTCCTTCAGATCTTCTAATGTACTCTTCTCTCTCCCCTCTGTCCCACATTCATCCTTTTTCTTTTCTCCCCACTTCTTGTGTTCTGATTTTCTGCAGAACCTTCATCAAGTAAAGCAGATTCAGACTCTGAGGCAATTAAATGAGAGGTTAATGGCTGAAAACAGGGCTCTGACCAGAGTGGTGGCTAAGTTATCAGAGTCCTGTAGTCATCTGCATTCTGTGGACTTGTAGTCCCTTCCCATTCTTCATATCCTGTGCCCCTTCATAGAGAGGCAGGTGCCAACCTTCTGTCGGCTTCCTGGTGTAGATTTCTGTGTGCCTTCATTTGGTTTTGCTTTTCTTTGTGTGCTTTAAGTTTACTCAATTGCAGCAAAAATGCTTCGCCTGGCTTTTTGCATGACAATATCTCACCTGGCAGTCAACACTCTTGCTTTATTATTAGTAGATGAAGGGATATTATAATTCCTTTCAATATGTATATTGATACTTGGAATTTTAGTATTGTTGATTACCATGATATGACAAGTCAGATTATCACTGTTCATTTTCACTGGTTACTGCACTAAATTCAGTATTTCTGCATGGCTGGGATGTTTAAAAATATTGTTTGTAAGAATAAGCAAACAATATACAGTGCTTATAGAAGGTCAATACACACTGCCAAAATAGGTACTTTTTGTCTTAACTAGCTTGGAACAAGGCATATTAAACAGTTTTTTAAATAATATTTACTCATTGTGATACAAACTGCAAAGTGAAACACATGCTGTTTTTTCCCCTAAATAAATCAAAAAAGAAAAATTAAGTTTTCTATCACATAACCGGTCAGTTACCTTCTTCCTATGAGCAACAGTCCAAATTTAATGTTTTGAGAATAACATAATCTCCTTCTGTAGATTCTGTACTGAAGTGAATCTTAAAACATCAAATGTACTCATGTGAAAAAGTAAGAACACCCCTTGTAGATGTTTTTTTCTTTTTAAACATATGTATGCATATAAAATATGTCCATATATGTACATATAAAAGGGGGGGTGGAATAGCAAAAATGTATTCAACAAAAAATTTAACAGAGACACCATTTTCATTTGTGGAAAAAGTGGGTGCACCCTTGGCTCTAACAGCAGGTATTGCCTCCTTTGTTTCCCGTCGTTGTTTAGTAGTCTCTGACATCAGAACATTTTTTCATACTCCTCCATTCAGGCTTTGACTTGGCCAAACCATAAATCTGCATTTTTTTCTTTTCAGTCATTCCTTGGTGAATTTACTGTTCTGTGCAGAGTCAATGTCATATTTCAAGGTCCACTTTCAATTGAGCTGTTGACAGATGGTCTCTGATTATCCTCAACCACCATCTGGTACAATAAAAACTTCCATAGTAGATTCTGTAATGGTGAGCTGCCCAGGCCCTTTTATAGAAAAGCAGCCCTAAACTGTAACATTTCCACTACCTTGCTTTAAAGTTATTGTCAGATTCTTCTGATCAAATTATGTCTTTGGTTCTTGCCAAACATCTTCTGGTACTGTGGCCAAATAACTGTCTTTGCCTCACCTGTCTAGAGTGGACTGTTCCAGAAGTCCTGGTCCTTGCCTAATTGTTCAATTACCATCTTTAGTCTTGCTGTGGGGTTCTTTCTCAACAATAAAGGTTTTCTCCTGCCAAATGTTAGTTATCATGTAGATATAATTTTTGCAGCCATTTACCGATGATGGACTTGTGTAATTTGACTCCAGTAGTACTTGGAGCTATCGTAGGCCTCACAATTAAATTCTGGGGTTCATAGAGACTTCTTTCAGCATCTTGAGTTTTGTTTTAGGGCAGATCTTGCTGGGACGGTCTGGTTTGGACAAGTTATCACTTGTTTGAAATCTTTTCCACTTGTAGATGATATTCTGAACAGTGAAATGATTGATGTTTTTAAATCAGCTTCCAGACTCATAGGCATCTATAGTGTCCTCCACAATTGTTGGCACCCCAGTGAAGATGAGTAAGGAGGGTTATAAAGAAATCAACTTTATGGTATTTCTGTAATCTCAAACTGACAAAATGAATGAAATTCAACATTTAACGGAAGTAAATTTATTCTGAGAAAAAATCGTTCCTCTTCGAGAAATACTTATTTTTAGTAAAAGCGCTTGTGCCACAATTATTGGCACCTCCACATTTTATACTTTGTACAACTTCTCTTTGCTAATTAAACCGCTATTAAACAGTCTTCTCCTATAAAATCTTGTACAGTTGGGGAAAATAGAGCAGAACCTGAGACCATTCCTTTTTACAGAATCTCTCCAGATCATACATGGTCCTAGATTCTCTCTTGTTCACGCTCCTCTTTGGCTCACCCCAAAAATTTTCAATGGGGTTTAGGCCTGGGGGCTGAGAGAGCAGTGGCAGAAGTTTCATTTTGTGTTCCTTGACTCATTGTGTGTTGATTTGAACATGTTTTATATTATTGCCTGGAAGATCCCATGACAGCCAGGTTTTAGTTTCTTGGCAGAGGCAAACAGATTTAAATTTATTATACCATGTTCCCCAAAAAGGTTCCCAGGGCTTATCTAGGTGAAAACCGCCCCACACCATCACAGAACATCCATTATACTTGACAGTGGGGATCAGGTTCTTTTTGGTGGAGCCCATCCTTCTTTTTTTTATGCTAATCAGACATTGGGCGTTTATTGCTATAAAGCTAAATTTTCATTTTGTCTAATCATAGTTCCAATCAGAATTCCAGTAATGTTTAGCAAACTCCAGGGGCTTCATGTATAAATGGCGCGTACGCACAAAGATGATGTGTGCATCCATTTCATCGCATATTTTGAGATGTATAAAAACTAAAATTGTCGTAAAGCCACACATTTTCACAGTAGCCCCCAACCTTGCATACTCACTTTTCTGCTCAGTTTTGCAAACAGGTGGAACCCAGCGTCAAAGCAGTGCTACTGTTTCTGTTGTCTGCTTTTCTTTTTTACATTCACATCTATGATGCGGGTTTTATCAAATAAACTGAAATTAATTGCTTGTCATTTACAAATTTAATTCACTTGATTGCAACCATTCTGTAACAATATAATGGTGCACAGAATGGCCACACTATTCCAACTACCATAGCTGGTTTAGCATTATTAGAAGACATCGCAAATAGAATAATTAGAAGAGAGTGCATATTTAGAGATGATGGTGATGACTGGCTTCTAAGTCGATTTCGAGTGAGCTGTGTGCTGAACCAGCGCCACGCCGGCTTTACAAACGCAGACTTTTGAGGAATTGTGCTTTACCTGCTCCTTTGCAAGTTCTGCCCATTTTCGTGTTTTTCGCCACAGGTGCTTTTTTAAGTGTGAACTTGCTGACTGATCGACTGTTTCTCAGTCATCACTGAATTACGTTATGCCAGCTATATTGGATGGTATTATCCACTTGTCATCCAGATATGTAAAATTTCCTTACGCTGCCATTGAACTAGGAAATATGAAAGAGCAATTTGCAGCAACTTCCAGATTTCCAAATGTGATTGGAATGTTCAACTCCATGCATATTGAGTTGCAACGGGGCTGGACAAGTTACATCAGCCAAGAATGAATCACTGAAAGAGTGAGCTGGCATTACATCATATATAGCTAGAAAACCTATAAAACTGGCAGCTCAACATAGCCACAAGTGCTTTTTCCAACTAGTGCGGCAAAAGGCAAGCAGTACCTTTTAAGGATAGTGAGTCAACAGAAAAGAGCCATGTAAAAAGCAAAGAATCGCTCAGCGCCAACACTACACTATAAATGGCGCCTGCAGAGAACCCGGTTATGTCAATTGAAAGCATTTTTTAGTCTATTAAGGTGCTGCTCTATATAGTCCATAGAAAGTCTCTTGCACATTAGCAGAATGTAAAAACAGATAATCAGATTCAGTACTTTTTTTAACTAATTTTTTAAATTTGTGGTCAATGTCATGCAGTACAGCCCTTGTATTCCTAAGTTAATTGGTCAAATCTCTTACAGCATCCACTGTAAGCTCAGAGAGCTCTTTTGAGTTAGGCATGATGATAATGTACACACTTAAGCAACAAGCAGTCAACCATGTCTGAGGTTTCAAAGAAACAGGTGTAAACCAGATCCTTTCTAATGATGATCTAATCCTTTACACCCAGTTGTAATTTTAGGTATTTGAAGCAGTGGTAAATGTAGGGGTGTCTTAAAAATTTCACATTTGGAAAAAGTTTTCATGCTTAAATTATACAGTTGGTTGAGAATGTGGCATGATGTGTGTTACATAATGTTTATCTATAGATACCCTTTAAATGGAGATAAAATCTTGATTTGCACACATTTAAAAAAAAAAAGGAAAGCAGTTGGATGTGCTTACTTCCTCACATTGGCAATTATGAGTTTTCAAAAAAAAAACTTGCAATATATTAAAACGGAAAACAGAAACTTGGAAATGAATTTCAAATCATTTTTAAGACATCAAGTATTTGTTACAATACTCTCAAAAATCTTTAAGGAACAGACAATATATGCCAGGATCACAATCTTGCCTAGAAAAGGTTACTTCTATAAACTCTGTAGGACCACAGTCTTTCATGTTTGTTCGAGTCCAATCCATGTTTACATCTCACCATATTTCATGGTCTCCTTGATTTTGGCAGTGTAGGAAGGTGGCATTTAGCCTTGATCGTGAGTGCTTAAAACAATATGTTTAATACATTTAGGACAGTGCACAATTTGTATATGCTTTTTACTTAATCAGTCTGCTTATTTTTATTACAGTGAAACTTCTACTAGTCATTAAAGCATTTCAGAGGGTTCACAAACATTCTCGCACAACTATAGTCAAACTGATATTTTAGTTTTAAATTGATTTAACCAAAACATGTGAACATTTCATTTCCTTTGTAGATGTTGCTATACAATGATTAAATAAAGTAAATTAAAAAGAAAATGCATTTAGTGGGGCTGGAGTTTTGGCTTTTAAGCTATAAAATTTGACTTGCTTTTTTTTTTTTTATATATATAAGTGTGCAGACTTACTACGGGCACTTTATTTGCATGTGAATGCATTTTGTTCTTTATATTAGATTCAAGTATTCAACACTGTAAGAGCATCTTGTGAATTTTTTTTAAGAGTAACGTGTTCCTCCAAACTGGCAAAACCATCCCACTACTACTTTAAACTCAATTATACATTACTGTGAAGTCAGCATACGTAATAGTATATTAGTGGTGGGGATAAATTGATATGGTAAAGACTGACAGTGTTTTTGTCATAGTACAGGGTGTCCACAAAGTCTCTTTACAATTTCAAAATTTTATTAACAAAACAAATGAATAGACAAATCTGTGGAAATTATTACAAAATGAGGAGTAGATATTGAGTGTTTTTGCCTCATTTAATACACGTCTATATGGGCACCATTAGTTGCATGAAGCGCATCAAAACAGTGCTTTATTTCTTGCCATGTTCTATGTAGCAATTAATGTCCCGTATCTTTGTTCGATACATGATATCACATGGGGGTTTTCTGAGCCCCAGATTCTCACATTGTAAGTTGTTTCCCTGAAACATGGAAGGTTGCCTCATCACTAAAACAAACTCAGGTGAGGAATGTTGCATCCTCAGACATTCGTTCCAGCATGTTAATTGCAAACTCTTTTCGTCTTGGTTTATCATGTGGCTCGAGTGCCTGTAAGAATTGCACTTTATAAGTGTACAATCGCAAGTTCTTGTGTAGGACCTTGTGCACTGTTGAACGTTGTAGCTGTAACTGTCTGGCAGCAGTACAGATGGATTTTGTAGAACGGGCAAAGGATTGTCTCACATGATCGAAGTTTTCCTCTGATATTCTTTGTTGTCCACTCCTTTCTTTATCCAATACTGTCCTTGTCTCCATAAATTTCTTGTGCCATACACAAAATGATGGACGTGACAGTGGATGTTACTTAGTCCTGTAGTTTCGCTGAGTCTGTTTATCCGATTTTGTTTCAATAAACCACAATACACATTGTGCCTTTTTTTTGAAGAGTAGTAATTTTTTAGGGGGTTATTCAACAGCCTCTATTTCATCAACAGGGTACCTGAAATACCCAAATGCAATGTGATTACAAACTTTGATAACGACTGAGTACATAGGACAAATTTGATTAACATATCTCATCAATTGCCTTTTTAGTAATTTTTTGAAATTGTAACGAGACTTTGTGGACACCCTGATTGGTCAAAAGTCTCAGGTACATAAAAGGTTAATTGGACCCAAGTTGCAGAAATTAAAAAGAAAAAAATACAGATGATCAGAGGATTTTACATTCCTTCCAATAGTTAATACACATCAGTATTTGAGAACCCATTTTGGTTATGTTAAAAAAAAAAATAATTCACTGTGAAAACTACAAGGAATGTGTATATGTATATAGTCAAATGATAATATTTAAATATGGAGTATTGCATTTTCTGTTACTGGCTAATACCTTACTAATTTACCAGTGTACCTTGCAAGAAATTACCTGAAGCTTAAGTTGGACAGTATTACCAGTGTGTGTTTTCTATTGTGAGAGGGTGTCCCTAGGCTTTAGAGATGCTGAAAATTATTTGGAGTGATTTGAGGGTTTTTTTTTTTTTGTTTTTTTTATTGAACACATTTTTACCTTTAAGGTTATGTTTCTAGTTTTAACAGCAGGGAATAACACAATAAATTGTAATATTCTGCAGAATTGATTATTTGCTAATACCGTAATGTAAAATGACCTTTGTTAAAAGTATTAAACAATTGCTTATTGTGCCTCATAAAAATAATGAAAATTCCATCATTGGAGAGAGATTAGCAAAATGTATGGTGCATGGTTTAGTTTTGCAGATGTATTCCATTTTGTGATGTTTAAATGAAATACTATTCATACAAGAAGAATTTCAAGAGCTGCTTTGATTATTGTATTTAGGTCTGCCCCCAAATTTGACAACATTGAACTACAATGCTACACTTATCCCAAACAAAGCTGCCTTTGCATTCCGTGCGAAGTCAAAAAAGCCTACTATATGAGGGATGCTTATGTCCATCTTTATTCAATGATTCAAATGAATAACACACACCTTTTTGAGTACTTTTACAGTGTTATAAGTGTATGTGTTTGAAAATTAGTCCGTTTTTCAAAAATAACATTGTAAGGAAATTAGTGAAGCTTTAATTAATAATGTGTTCTTATTTTGAGTATATACATCACATCTGTGTCTAACAATTCATTAATTTTGTGTTAGTGTTTTAGTGCTCTGTGAAACATTTTAAGAATGTAGGGTTTTGTTCTTGTCTGTTCTTACTTTGAAAAGCACTTTAGTATTTTTAACACGTTTTTGTTCTCTTTCATTGTTTATAGATGCTACCAGACTTGAAAGCAGACAACCAGAGGCTAAAGGATGAAAATGGAGCCTTGATTAGAGTCATAAGCAAACTTTCAAAATAATGTTTTTTTCCTGTTGAAGCAACTAATTTTATTGCACATTAATATTAATTGCAACAGACATCAGCTTTGAGGCAAAAATTTGCCCTCCATCTGCAGAATTCCCTTGCCCTGTGTTTACCACCCCGTAACAGGGCTTTTTTTTTTTTTACCTGCAGTCGTTGGCAAAATGGGCTTGACTGAGTTGACAGAGAAAACTCTGCCAGAAACATTAAAGCCAGGGATCATCTGATATATTAACCAGTAAGCCTTAGTATGTACATAAACACTTGCATCAAGAGCGCTCCACTTTCACTGAAGAACAGTTCTTCAACACAGGACTTGTGCCACAGAAACTTATCTGCTATTTTGTTTTATTCGTCATCAGCTTAGAAGTGGTGTGTGCTATGCTGTTTAACTCCTGATATCTCCTTATTCCAGATGTAATTCCCTAGGTGCTGACAGCTGTTTATTCTGGAGTAGACCCAGATAATGCAAAATTAAAACCGTTTTCTCCCCATTTTGAATCGGTGGACAATGTGGAACATTAGCTTTCACTATATGTGCAATATGCATCTATTCTATTCTTTAAAAACAAATTGGTAGACGACGTCTTGTCTGCCTTTGTTCACCATTGCTTTTTTGTTTGTGCTTTTTTCTTTTGTGCGTTCTGTTTTTAGTTTGTAGTGTAACAATTCATTATACTGTAATTTTCACTTCATTTTAGCCGGTACTGAGTGATGCTGTATATATGTACTGTTTGATTTTCAAACCACCACATGGCATGTGTTTTGCTTCCCTATTAATGAAAGCCTGTTACTGTTAAAATAAAGGACTCCAGAATAGTGTTTTTTTTTTTTTAGGGTTTTTTTTTATTATTATTAAATAAGTGGGTTTCATTTGTGCTTTATTTTGAAACCCAAGAATCATAGTTTGACAAAATGTGAAAACAGATATGCTGTTTTGTTTTTGTCCGTTCAGTAATACATTTGATAATACAGTATAATTTTTTTTTCACTACATTTCACATATTGTAAATGTTTGGAACCATTCAATTTTCAAAATATTAGCCAAAGTGTTATCAACTAAAAGTGTGAAGTATATTGAAACTTAAGTTGGTTTTTCAATCATAGTCTACATGCACTGTTTTAATGCCATGTGAAGTCATTTATAGTTGGAGACTATTAATTTTGTCAAAGAAAGATCAGAATGCAGACTATATTTTATTCATTTCAGTGGCCTTTTAACTTTTACTGTAGTGAATGTTGCTATAGATGAGATTGTCAGATTTTGTTCCTCATTTTTCCCTAACCTCCTTTGCCCTGGTAACACCCTGTCAACAAGTGTGATTTCCTACTGGCACACATTGTGCTGAGACCTAAAACCACTGAAGAATTCTGCTTATACAAATTGTACATTGTAAAGCTTGCGGTAACTGTTGTATTATCATTGACTATATTGTATATTATATTAAATGTGAGTTTATACCCCTTCATGCAGAACAGCAAAGTCATTGTGTTCTGTCACTTATTTTTATTTTAACAACTGGGTTAATGCCCTTCTCCCCTCAATATTTTGGTAATTGGTTTTCTGTGGATGTGAGGTCATGCTCATACTATCAAGCTCAGGTGTCTTACCTTTTTTAATATAAATCTATATATATATATATATATTTATATATATATATATATATATATATATAAGGTGTATATACAGAGTATATATATATTTATTTTAAAAAAGGTACAAGGAGAATCTGATCATTAACTGAGGACTGATACTGTATGAATGTTGGGAAAATTTAAGAATGTAGCACTGAAGAGTAGACGTTTGAGTGGCAGTGAACAGTGGGTTTACTGGTTAGTCACACTGTGAAACTGATAATTGAAAACCTTAAAGAGTGTTTTTAGTGTTGGGTGCATGTGCAGATCTAACATAGATAACTTGTTTCTAGTATTTTAGTGTTTTATATTTAGGTTATTTATTCTTTATATCTGAAAAAAAAAGAAAAAATGGCTGCAGTGCTATAATTTTATTGGTTGTATTGAGCTGACCTTGTATCATCATAAAACTAGTTACTGAAACTCTGATATTTTGGGAAAAAAATGTATTTTGACATACTCAAATAAAAATGAATAAAACAATGTTGTGTGTGTCTTTGAAAAGAAGGTATATTTGAATATAACTTTTTTTTTGTACATTAATGCACTTTGAACTAGTAAGAATTTAGCATTTTAATTCTGTATTATTTTTGGTGAAACATTAGAATGATCATTATACAGTGTTTCACAGTCTGGCTCATTTGGCATATTTCTTTTGTGTGCGTCTGTGTTTTTTTTTTTTTTTTTTGGGGTGGCTATCATCCCGCTTACAGAAGTAGGAGTGAAATTTATTTAAAGTGTTCTAGCCTTGTATTTTCAGGTGTGTACATGTAATAATGTATGCTGCTTTGGACACCCAAGCATTTTCAGTGTTGGTTCCACATTTTTATAGTTCTTTTAAGTTTGAAAACATTCACAAATAATAAAATATACATTCTACTACTTTCTCATTAGTTAAAGTAATAATGAATGTCTTATGCTTGATAACAGTAGTGTTCAGTGACATACAGTATGCCACAGTTGAACACATTTCTCTTTCAAGGGTCTCCATGCAGTTTAATCCTAAACAATCATTAGGGTTCAGTTTCAAAGAAACGGAGTCAATCTGTGTCTGCCCACGAGCACATCGGTTTGCACACTGTCTCTGATTAAAGAATGTTGCCTCAAGTCTATTCGCAGGAATTCAAAACGAAGCTTTCCAATTCATGAATGGCAGAAACAAGCACCCCCGTCTTCATCCACATTTTAACTTCTCTGTCTGTAACAGATGACTTGATTCTAAATCTATTCACAATTAATTGAATTAACTGAATGCAGCCTAGCTGCTTATATTATGACTTGTATCCAAAATAGCTAGCAAATAATACATGTGTAAACTTGACTAATCACCTTGCACTATACTGTAAAAGTATGATTTGTAGGCAGTAGATACATTTGAAACTGCTAACCATTCAAAAGCTGATAAAAAATAAGTGACGCTGTTGTTTTTCACACTAGGGGTCCAGGCCAGATCCAGATGTGGAGTCTTGTGGTGCATTTTCATTCCAGAGCTAAAGACCAAGGTTTAGTCGACCGGCACTTGCCTCCTGTACAATTCTTGGTGTCTTTCTAATAGCACAGCATATTTTCCATTTCTTACAATGTCTCTTCCTGTATTACAATTTACTTGGCTTTTGGTGGGATTCCAAGCTAATTTTAGGTATCCAAAAAAAGATGTCATTTAAAGCTAATTTTCTTAAAATACTCAAGTCTTCAAATAAAAATTTTCTCAGTATGTGGTCCCATATGTAGCAAGTACACACCAGAGTACAGATGATTGTGTTTTAGGCTGGTCCCACGCCGTTAGAATTGCACATTAAATGCAACAACTAAAATGCAGTTACAGTGTATGCAGAAAATCATTACATTTTTGTGTTTATATTTCAACTGAGCGTACTTAAGTAAAAGGTATTTAAATAAAAACAAGCTTGTAATTTCAGTAATTCACCACATATTTCAGAATCCTCTTTGTATTGAGCCAATAATTGACTTTGAGAATAATCATTATTACTGTTACTTAAACTTTGATTTTACTTCCACACACATGAATGGGTTTAGAGAGCAGGCCTCCTTTTCCCAACATAGAGTGTCAGTATGCAGTTGGACTTCAAATATCTGTAGAGCTTATGACATTGTAATGCAGTTTGATAGATGAAGGCACTTTGGTTTTAGCTCTCCAGTGGCTGTGTACTGCTGTGACAGAGGGTTTGCCCTCGTCCTGATTTCTCACACAGAATGTTTTCAGGTCTTCCATCTTCATAAAAGGATAAGTGTTTGTGTATCTGTACGTCTGTCCAGTTGCTGCGTCTCTTAGGTGGTTAGAATGACCAATGCAGTGCATTTTATTACTCCATGTGTTACACAATACATTCCAATAGAGGTTGCAGTGCACACGGTATCGCTTAATATGCAGAGAGCTATGTCGATTACTTGGGTTTAACCCATCTTAGGTGGCACAACCAGTCTAATATGAGATAATGGGCACTGGAGTGAACACTTTTTTTTTGTTTTGTTTTAACTTGTTAAATGAACAGAACTTTCCAACAACAATCAGGACTGTATAAAAAAAGAATTGTCCTCCTTACACTTAATAACTGCTTTAGTTGCAAGCTGCCTGTGAAAATTCAGTAAGAGAGTTTCACGTTGTTGAGCCAACTCTTCCTTGCATGAACTGCTCATTTCAGGTCCTCCCTCAGCATTAGGTTTGAGTTAAACTGGCAAAGCAAGTCTAAAACTTTGTAAATTTCTTTCTTTTTAAGCTGTTCTGGTGTGGATTGACTTTTGCATTTTAGAACTTTTGTCTCATTGAACATTCCGTTAACAATTTCCTGATACAGTGCAAACGTCCTGTCTTTTTTAACTTACTGCAAATCATCAACACAGTACTACCACCATATCGAAGTGTAGGATGTTTCTACTATGGAGTGATGTTTTTGTTTTATGATGGGCAGACGTCCTCCGTGTCACCCAAAAAGATGAACTTAGAAAACACTTAGAAAATGAGGAGTAGTTAATCCTGAACAGCAGTGTCTTATGTCTTGCAATTCTTCAATGAAGCCCCCTTATGGTGGAGTCAGGAATGTTGACCTTCAATTATTTGGACAATTTTTAGGGTATTTTGTGACTTTGTGTGATTTTTTTATTCTGGTCAACCACTCCTGAGGAAATGGACTTCTGTTCATAGAGAGATACCTAACACCTACTTTCTGATCTTTTTACAGTTTCCTTTGTGGCATTTTGGCTATAAAGGTGAAAATAAGTGAGGTTTATAATGAGAAGGACTGGCCATGTTCAGTAAGCTGGCTGTTTTGTGTTGACCCATCTAGTAGACAACTTTTTCACACAGCGAAACTTGGTGCAGAATACTTCATTTATTGAGTAAAAAGTGTGTTTTAATACGCATGGTATTCGTTAACTTCAGTGCCCTTCATCAAAATGAAGAATCTAGCTGAAGAATTACAGTCATGGATGAAATCAGGAATTAGGACAAGTACCTGTTACGTATTTATTACTTTACAATCTCTTTATAGTTGCTGTATACATTTGATTTAATTTGTTACATCTTAGGGCAAAGGAAATGAAGGCAGAGGCTTTTAGAAACTAATGTTTAAATTTAAACTGGCTAGGTAAAAAAAAAAAAAAGGTTCAATTTAATGCTATTTGCTTGCTTGGTGACCTTACCTTATGGTCGTCATCAACTATACGTGACTGCACAGCATTATGAACAAAAGTTAGAGGAGAACTGACAGTTAAAAACAAAACAAAACAAAATGTCTGAGAGCACACACACACACACACACACAAATGTGGACACTTGTATTTTAACAACTTGGACCACTAATTTTTTTTTTTTTTTTAGGCTATTTTATTTGTTTGTTTTGTTAATAGTGTTACTCGATTGTGCATTGTGTAACATACTGTACAGGCAGCTACTGGGTTGCGGACGAGATAGGGACTGTAGGATTGTACTGAAGTTGAATTTGTATGTAAGTCAGAACAGGTACATAAATTTAATAAATGTCATCGTTGACCGACTGTAACCAAGTGCTCTGCCAATGAATGATGGAGTTATTTTCAGTGGTGATGGTTTTTGTCTTCTTTAGCACCAGCACTTGTCTCTGAAACACAAATGTGATGCATTCTTGAAGGGTCAAGACAAAAGGTTAAGATGAGCTCTTCTGCACAGCACTGTACACGCTATCACAGCAGGCAGGCATCAGACGTCAACACGTACTGACAAGAGACAACTTCCTGCTATGTACGTATTGAGAATGACTTGGGGCGACAAGGGGGATTCATCACTCGCCCACCTCACAATCACCTCCACTACAGTATGCTGCCTGCAGCATCCACCCACTGAGAACAAACAGGGTCTGGCCAAAGGCGGGCAGGGAATCACCCAACCCCAATTGAACAGGCAGCCATCCATCCAAGGCACACTACAATGCTACCTCCACCACACCGTTCAGCCACAACCGCGTCTTTGCTTACAGCATTACCAGTTGCCCACCGGAAACGAATGGGGCAGCTGTATGTGGTGGGTGGGCAGTGAAATGACCCCCTCTGCCCCATCCAGTCAGGAGCAGTAGCTGCGGGGCGTAGTGGGCAGGCAGCAAACCGCCCCATCAAGCCTCTGTCCTGCACACGAGTGCTTGCCGCCCCATTCATCAACTGGAGCCACCCGAGGGACACTTCACGAGCAGTGAAACCGCCTGCATTCAGCCACTGCTTGCAGCGTCCCCAGGCTGGAGATAACAGAGCGGTAGTTAGCTGTCCCCAGTCCCAGACAGATGAAGGAGCAGCTGCGACCCCACTTGTAAGTCGTATGTCTGATGTCCGTAACTTGGGAACTACCTGTATTAACAAACCAAAAAAAAAAAAGGGGGTTAACAAACTTTGGCCACCCAGCCCACCCTCACTACAGTTAATGGTGTCCCACCTTGTCACTAGCACATGGCTAGTGGGGGTACTTACACAAAGGACACCCAGCAGGATAATCCCGCACCATTGGCAACTGTTTGACAAAAGATGGTACGCTAAACTAACGGCTTTTCAGGTGCACTTTACTGTGACAGATGGGATGCTCCTTTCTGTTCAACTGTAACATGCCAGTCTTGCCAGTTAACGTGCATTGACATTGTTGTGGAAAAAACTTTTCTCCATTTTCAAAGAAGTTATTCAAAGTGTCCAGATGACAATGCAGAACAATTCTTCATTTTCACGTAGATATGCACAAATGTCTTAGTCCATGGAATGAGCAATCAATAGTACAATTCATTTGCTTTTATGCTACCATTACCTTATTTAATACATCACGTCATGTGACTCTTAATATGCATAGCTTTATTATTTCATCCAATCATCAGGTGCCACCAGTATTTTACCATTACGACTATTAATACATAAGAACATAAATAGTTTGACAAATGAGAGATGACCATTAAGCTGTCCTAATATCTCATGCAGGTTCTTCACCTCCATGTCTTGGTAGTTTGTTCCAGACTTCCATAACTCTGAGTAAAGAAGTGCACTTCCCCTTCATGTCCATGGACACACAGTTAGGGGTGGGTGTGTGTGTGTGCCCCCCACCCAGCTAAGTACAAGTGGTCCTGTGTAGGAGTCCTGACGTCTTTTCAATAGAGTATTGCTCAAAGGTGCCCTCCGCAGCACCCCTCATGAGGTGTTATTAGCCCCTTAGACTTCAGCTGCCTGTTTATGGAGTTCTTACCGTCGTATAAATAGAGTAGGCAATTCTTTTTTTATTATTATTAATTTTATTACAATCCATACAAAGCAATCGAGTTTTTACAAAAAGAAGAATTATGTTAAGAACAGATCGATCCCCACCCCTGAGAGAGAGAGCAAGCCAAACGGTATAAAATTTAAGGCTTGTAAAAATACCTAAATTAATAAATTCTCTGTGCTTTATAATCTTATTTTAAAATATTACTGATTAGATCCTGCCATGTTTTGAAAAAAGTCTGCACAGATCCTCTAACTGAGTATTTGATTTTTTCCAATTTTAAATAATATAACACATCAGTTTCCCACTGACTTAAAAGAGGAGAGTTTGGGTTCTTCCAGTTTATCAGAATAAGTCTGCGTGCCAAGAGTGTAGTGAATGCAATCACAATTCTAGTAGTCAGTTCTTACTATTTTGCATTTGCTAACCAGCTAATAACATGGAACTATTCTCTGGTACCATAATTAGTAAATATAACGGCCTTACCTCACCTAAAAAGCTCAAATCCATTTGTCATAACACCACGTACATAAAAACAAAGTTTTAAACAGTAAGTTAGAAATTTATTTTCAAAGTCGGTTATTTTTTCACAATCAAATCTGCATCTGAGCAGATGAAGTCACTCTATCAAGAAGCTGAATTTGTTCATTTTGAATTTGCAGCTGCTCCCACTGTGGCTCTCCAAGCCTTCACATGACGTGTTCAGGTAAACATTTTACGCTGAAAGGCGCCATATCAATGAAACTGCACTCCAGTTAGACACTTTTCAGACACCTGCAGCCTCTTTCAAGAGCTGAAATTTTGATTCAAATGCAAAGGTGATGGTGTTTGACGCGGGAGGGTAGCCGGATGTTTTAATGACGTTTATTCATGGGAGCTAAGCGAGCACTCTCTACATTACAGGAGGAACACTTTTCATTTTTGGATCTTTACATACGTGTGGGAAAAATATTCAAGTATTTTCAGTTTTTATTTCAATTCCCATAATCTTTTTCTCTTTTAGAAAACAGAGACCTCGACTAAATCCAGAGCACCCCCTGATGATGAACTCTGATAGAAAATAAACAAATCGCTAAACATGAGACCTCTGCTCATCCAGGCAGCCATGCGAGTAGCGGAAGCTGTGGTTTTTGGATTGGAGCCACAGAACATGAGCACAAAGTCCCTGAGGAGATGCCAATTTGGAGCCAAGGCTTTTTTAATAGCTGCTCCCAGCTTCTGTCATTTTTCTTCCAGTTCGATCTTCGAGTTTGTATCACTGGGAATTAAAACAAAAAAAAAAAACACAATAGTCCATAAAGTACAATTCAACAGGTCATTTTTTCATAAATGGCACCTTTCACAATATGCCTCTAAAAGCAAAAGTTATAAAATACAATGTGATATGAAAGAGAGTATAAAAGAAATGTAACTTATCTTATACAGTATATAAACGTGGAAGTGTGTGTGTGTGTGTCTGTCCGGCCTGGAAGTGAGAGGTGGAGTCGGGGTAAGGGCTTCTCGTCCGAGGAAACAGAAAACTTGCTTAGCCGCTAATAACACAAGCGAGGCCAGCACGTCAGCAAAACGAAACCTCAGAAGAAAGACAAAGTCGCTTAGCTGTTAACAACGGAAAAACTGTATCCCTTTTACTTTTCTTCCCGCTGCTAATACACAAGCGAAGTGAGTACGTCGGTAAAACGAATCCTCCTAAGAGAGATGCCCAGGGTAGTTCCTTTCAATTACCTGACATCTCTACATTTCAGTTTTTTTTTCCCTGACTATTTCAATAGTTTCCAGGACGCTTACACAGCTAGTTTATAACAAATGTGCACACCTTTAAGTGTCTGAGAAGAGCTGTTAATGGGGCAGAAGAACATCGCAGTTCCACGGCACTGGCACTATAAATGTAGGTGCTCAGGGGATGAGACATAAAGATATGGCAGAGTCCTGAAGCTGATGCAGACAAGATGATACAGTCACTGCGTCTGGTCTCTTGTGACAGCTAAATCTGTGACATGCAGGAGGAGAACTGAGAAATGTAATAATTCAGACTTGGACAAGTCACTCAAAATAAAATTGAGAAAAATAGAATTTGGGGTCTACCGAATACCAGGTTTTCAAAATTTGGCCAAATACAAATATTTGTTTTTCAGAGATACTGAATAAGAACAGGGCGGCTCGGTGGCGCAGTGGGTAGTGCTGCTGCCTCGCAGTTAGGAGACATGGGTTCACTTCCTGGGTCCTCCCTGCGTGGAGTTTGCATGTTCTCCCCGTGTCTGCGTGGGTTTCCTCCCACAGTCCAAAGACATGCAGGTTAGGTGGATTGGCGATTCTACATTGGCCCGTGTGTGTGTGTGTCCTGTGGTGGGTTGGCACCCTGCCCAGGATTGGTTCCTGCCTTGTGCCCTGTGTTGGCCGGGATTGGCTCCAGCAGACCCCCGTGACCCTGTGTTCGGATTCAGCGGGTTAGAAAATGGATGGATGGATGAATAAGAATATGAATACAATTGAATTGCTGTCAGTTTTATTAAATTCTATTAGGGGGCTTTGCCTGAATACTCTCATACCCAACCGCCGCTCGTGTTGTGAAGAGGGGGGGGCTGAGCGCATACCCAAGGAGATGCGGTCGCTCCTGATACCCCCTCTTAAATGGTGATACAATGACACACATACAGTTTTTTTTTTTTTACCTCCTCTTTGCTCGATCAGCTGCTGCCTTGCTGCTGTGCCACGTGATCTGCATTTCACGTGACACACTTCTGTCATATCACCTATGTCCATATATTCGACCTCTTTTCGCTTTTACCTTTTCATCAATATCACATTCAATTTTGATTCAGTTGTTTGGAATTCCATCGTGACAACGCAACGTATAACTTCGTGAGTGAATATCATTTCTTTCTCTCTACAAGAAATGTGTCTGACATAACCTCGCAGGACTTTTCCAAATCTCTTTGCATAAGCTCTTGTCTCGCGGGGCTTCCTGCCCCGGGAGTGGTTACATCACTTGGCATGAAGACTTGTTTCACGGGACGTGAAAGTGTCTCTGAGACAATCACGTCTCGTCTCCTTCCAAGATTTTTTTTTTATTTTTTTATAATAGAGACCTATTCCTAATAATAGCAGGTTAAAACTAAATTAGAAAATGTGTATTCACTAAATTGAAAACTTGAAGATTACAAAAATGTATTGGTTTTCTTCTCAAAAACAATAATCCTAACTCAACAGTCATGCATGTTAAGTTTGGAGCTACCATTGTTTCTAGCCTTTACCAACGTGAAAAGTCCATGTTCCACTTCAGAAATATCAACTGTTGAGCTCGATCTGGAAGAAAACTCCATCTTTTTGCTGAACAGATGCTACTAGCAATGCTGAATAATCTTGGAGTTGGTGTTCCCCAATGGCTGCTCTACAGAGTGGTTTGCAGGTTAAGAGGAGTCCGCTGGACCGGAGTGGTGGCTGTGAGTGGACAAAGGTGCGAAGCAGCTCGGAGTATGTGTCATGGCCGATCATCTGAGCAGATTTGAAAATGACTGCAGTCCTTTTAAGGGTAGAATTAGAACAATCTAGACGAGAACAGGCCATTCAGCCCAACAAAGCTCGCCAGTCCTATCCACTTGCTTCCTCCAAGAAAACATCAAGTCGAGTTTTGAAAGTCCCTAACGTCTTACTGTCTACCACACTACTTGGTAGCTTATTCCAAGTGTCTATCGTTCTTTGTGTAAAGAAAAACTTCCTAATGTTTGTGCGAAATTTACCCTTAACAAGTTTCCAACTGTGTCCCCGTGTTCTTGATGAGCTCATTTTAAAATACAAGTCTCGATCCACTGTACTAATTCCCTTCATAATTTTAAACACTTCAATCATGTCACCTCTTAATCTTCTTTTGCTTAAACTGTAAAGGCTCAGCTCTTTTAATCTTTCCTTACAATTCAACCCCTGTAGCCCTGGAATCAGCCTAGTCGCTCTTCTCTGGACCTTTTCTAGTGCTGCTATGTCCTTTTTGTAGCCTGGAGACCAAAACTGCACACAGTACTCAAGATGAGGCCTCACCAGTGCATTATAAAGGTTGAGCATAACCTCCTTGGACTTGTACTCCACAGATCGTGCTATATAACCTAACATTCTGTTAGCCTTCTTAATGGCTTCTGAACACTGTTTGGAAGTTGATAGCTTAGAGTCCACTATGACTCCTAAATCCTTCTCATAAGGTGTACTCTCGATTTTCTGACCGCCCATTGTGTATTCAAACCTAATATTTTTACTTCCTATGTGTAATACTTTACATTTACTGACATTAAATTTCATCTGCCACAAATCTGCCCAAGCCTGTATGCTATCCAAGTCCTTCTGTAATGATATAACGGATTCCAAATTATCTGCTAATCCACCTATCTTGGTATCATCTGCAAACTTAACCAGCTTGTTACTTATATTCCTATCTAAATCATTTATATATATTAAAAATAGCAGCGGCCCTAGCACTGACCCCTGTGGAACACCACTCTTAACATCGCCAGTTCTGATGAGGTTCCTCGCACCATCACCCTCTGCTTCCTGTGTCTGAGCCAATTCTGCACCCATCTAAAAACATCACCCTGAACTCCCACTTCTTTTAACTTGATGCCCAACCTCTCATGTGGCACCTTATCAAATGCTTTCTGAAAGTCCAGATAAATAATATCATAAGCTCCACTTTGATCGTATCCTTTTGTTGCCTCCTCATAGAATTCCAACATGTTAGTAAAACACGACCTCCCTCTTCTGAACCCATGCTGACTGTTCAGAATAACTCCTGTCCTTGTCATGTGTTGCTCAATCTTATCCTTAATAATTCCTTCCATTAATTTTCCTGTGATGCTTGTTAAGCTTACTGGCCTATAGTTGCTTGGATCTGCCCTGTCACCCTTTTTATATAATGGGATGATATTTGCCATTTTCCAGTCCTTTGGAATCTCTCCAGTGCACAGTGACTTCCTAAAAATATGTGTCAAGGGTTTATATATGTACTCACTAGCCTCCTTAAGAACACGAGGATAAATATTATCTGGGCCTGGTGATTTGTTTGATTTCATCTTATTTAATCTGAGCAGCACTTCTCCCTCTACAATTTCCAAATCCCTCAGTACCTCCTTAGTAGTTGTGTTTACCTCTGGCAGGTTATCCACTTGCTCACTTGTAAACACCTCAGAAAAATGTAAGTTTAGGGCATCTGCTATTTCATTGTCTGTATCTTTTAATTCCCTTTACTATTCCTGATGAACTTGACCTCCTCCTTAACTGTTCTTTTACTACTAAAATACTGAAAGAATCTCTTGGGGTCTTCTTTCGCCTTATCTGCTATATTCCTCTCCAACTGTCTTTTAGCCTCTCTGATATCCTTCTTAATGGTTGCCCTCATGTTCTCATATGCACTACGATTCTCTTTGCAGTCATTAGTCTTATATGCCTTATACAGCAGTTTTTTCCTTTGCAACTTCTTTTTAAATCTTTATTAATCCATCGTGGAGATTTTTTAGTTTCCTATTACTTCCAAATTTAGGTATGTATCTGTCCTGCATTACATGTAAAACATTTTAAACCTGTTCCACTGCTCCTCGACTGTCTCCACATTTAAAAGCTTATCCCAGTCTATCCTACTTAGACTTTGTCGCATCTGCTCAAAATTAGCCCTACTAAAGTTCAACTTAACAATTTTAGTCTTTGCATCTGTACTCTTACAAAATACTGAGAATTGTATTACATTATGGTCACTTGACCCTAGTGGTTCAATCACCTCTACACCCTCAATTCTATCCTGATTATTACAGAATACTAAATCCAGACAGGCTTCACCCCTTGTTGGTGCTTTAACATGCTGTGTTAAAAAACAGTCGCTGATTACTTCTAAAACTCCTGCTCTTGTGCTCCTCCATCTGCAAGGTTATCCCAGTTAATATTTGGATAATTAAAGTCCCCATGACTATAATATCCCCCTGTAAACTTGCCTTTTTGATATTACTAAACAGATGTGTGTTGAAATTACTGTCTGAATTGGGTGGTCTATAACACACTCCTAAAATAAGACCTTTTTCCCTAATATTTTCCAGGCGAAGCCACATGTCCTCACTAAGATGGGGCTCATCATCCAACTGAAGATGACTTACATTTAATTCCTGTTTGGCATAAACAGCAACCCCACCTCCTTTTCTGTTCTGTCTGTCCTTCCTAAAAAATGTGTATCCCTCTATGTTACACTCATCCCCATCTTTGTTATTTAGCCAGGTTTCCGTTATTGCTAGAATATCATAATTATGCTCTGCTACATACAACTCCAACTCACTTACCTTATTTTTGATACTTCTAGCATTAAGGCAAGCTATTTTTAATGTGTTAATCCTTCTATCTTTACGTGTTTGCTTAAAATTTACATTACTATGCATTTTTATTTCTACACCATTGTTTGTTCTTCCATGTACTAAACTCCCTGCCCCCCCCCATTCCCTAGTTTAAACAATCCTCGACTAGCCTACACATACGCCTCCCCAATACATTGGTGCCCCTCCGGTTCAGATGTAACCCGTCACGGCGGAACAGGTCCCATCTGTATGCGGCATAAAGAGGATATTTCACTCCTTCTGTCTTCTCCTCCTCCCACCCAGTATTGTAAAACCGTATTTTTCAAATACAAGTTTAACTATTCAACTTTAAGCATTTAAAATATTTCTTTGAATATGAATGCTCTCCTTTTGTCATTACTTGGCTGAATATGAAGTTGAACAGAATATTTGTTACAGCTCTAATTTTAATATATTAAGTGAAATCAGCATAATCAAAATCTGGCATTTCAATTCCAGCACCACCTTTTCGGCCGCCTAGTCCTGAGCCGGGCTGTGGGGGTGTCGGAGCCTATGCCAGCTAGCAGTGGGTGCAAGGCAGGAACAGCCCCTGATTTTGATTGGCATCCTGGGTTCAAAGCTCATGCCTCATTTCTGCCACATCCCAAAGAGGTGCAGGTTAGTTTAAGTAACAGTCCTGAATGAGAGTGTGCCCTGCAATGGACTGGCACTCCACCCAGGGTTTCTTGTAAACCAGGAGCCCGATGTGCTTTAAGCATGTTTGAGAATGTTACTGTTCACACAGAGCTTCACACATGCTCACCATGGTTTTATCAGGTTATAAAAGATCCAAAAGACTGTCTTAATCATACAGTACATTAGATCAAACTACTATACAGCAGGCTGCATTTAGACATAAGCTAAACAAGCTACAACTTTGAGCTTTTCATATAAGAATTTATAATCCATCCATAACAAATGAAAAAAATTAGGAGAGGTTTATCGGGCTTGAATTAAGACCCTCATTAAAGGTCTGACTAAGATATGCTTTGATTCTGCATGCATTCACACCTTTGGTTCAAAGAAATACCTGCCGTACGACCCGCATGTGCACACGACAACTCATACTGGTCTCTTTTTTTTTCTTCTTTTCAGCAATTTTACCAAACATGAGACATTAATGAAGTTGTCTGTGCAAATAAAGCAATAAAAGCACACCACAATATGCGCTGAAAGATACTCGCTCTCTCAATGGTGCCACAATATTGGGGTAAATTTATTAATCATATGTCTCTGATTAGACAAAATATCTTCATCAACAGAATGTGCTGTTTACAACTACAGTGGAACCTCGGTTCACAACCGTAATTCGTTCCAAAACTCTGGTCGTAACCTGATTTGGTCGTGAACCAAAGTAATTTCCCCATAGGATTGTATGTAAATACAATTAATCCGTTCCAGACCGTATGAACTGTATGTAAATATATACAGTATTTTTTTATGCACAAAAATAGTTAATCATACCATTGAATGCACAGCGTAATAGTAAAGTAAATGTAAAAACATTGAATAACACTGAGAAAACCTTGAACAACAGAGAAAACTAACACTGCAAGAGTTTGTGCAATAGTGCTATGAACCGATCACTGGAAACACTTTTTTTTAATGAGTTTTAAGCACAGGGAAAAAATGAACATTTGAAAAATCCGTAATTTAATAAACCACCAAGAAAAGTAACATTGCAACAATGCACGCTACGAACCGATCGTTCTAAACAGAACTGAAGTGGAGGTTAAAATCCAATAGAAAAAAGTCTTCATTAAATACAACGAGGTTAAAACAATGCTCGAAGCAGTCTCTTTAAAAACAAGCCCGGTGCATTCTTTAACTGCCTTCTCTCTCTCTCTCTCACTCGCTCGCTGCACAGGGAGAGACTGAACACGTGCGGAAATCATCGGCGTGCACAAACCGAAAGGGAAACTGGCTTGTTCGTCACCCGAGTGTGTAGATGTGAACAGATACAAAAGTTTGGCAAACTTTCTGGTCATAAGCCGATTTGTATGTGTTCCGAGACATTCGTGAACCAAAGTTCCACTGTACATGTCTTTGCTTATCAGACACTTTCATCCAAAGCAACTTACAAAAAAAAATCAACACACCCAAGTAAACATCAGAAGAAAGGCCCAAGCACAGATAACTGGGGCAGCCCCGTGATTGCTTGGTGTGCCCTTGACATCTCTCTTCACCAGGACACACAGTAAGATTGGCCAAACTACCTGAGAGCGGCCTCAGTGATGCCAAGGTCAGAGATGGTGGCAAGGAGGATCTGATGGTTGACTGTGTCGAAGGCAGAAGAGCGATCTAGCAGGACTGGTACCTCGAGTCGGCCGTAAATTGTCAACAACAGCAAGTACAGACATTTTGGTGAAATGATCCTGCTTGAAACCTGACTGATTAGGATCAAGCTGTCTGTTCAATACAAGAAAGGAAGAGACTTGGTAGAGGCAACGTGTTCCCATTTTGGATAGAAAGGAGAGGAGAGGAGAGGGACTGGCCTGTCATTACCTACTTAACATGGGCTGAATGTGGACGTCTTGGCTGAGGGAGGGTTTAACATAATCAAACAGTAACATATAAAAATGAATTTTATTTAAGACTTTATGCTTGAAATTAATTTTTTGTATTATTATTAACTACAGGCTGAAATCTAAATAATCAACACAGGCCTCAGTGTTAAGGTTTGCGGTGCACCATGCCTCTGTTATATGCCATTTTGTATAGGATTTGTAAAAGTAGTGTCGATGTTTGTGATGTGCCACTTGTTGGAACGACAGAGACACACAGACACTAATTCTTTTAGTAGTATAGATAAATATATAGAAACTAGAACTTTAGGCAACTTGGCTCTAATTTTGCCAAGTTCATTTGTTACAAAGCCTTACTCTGTTTACCCCTGCTGAATGTGAACTCCTAATGTTTTCCTAAATCATACTACAGAAACTGCACTGATAAAAGTAGTAAATGATGTGCAGGTTAATGCAGACAGACGCTATATATCTGTTCTTGTTCTGTTAGACTTGAGTGCAGCCTTTGACCCCACTGATCACAGGATTTTTATAACTCACCTTAGACAATAGGTAGGCTTTTTTGGTTTCAGTCTTACTTAACAGGTAGAAAATTCTTTGTTAGTTGTTGTGATTGTACTTCAGAAGATATATGATATTGTATATGGTATACCACAAAAATCTATTCTGGGATCACTGCTTTTTTCAGTGTACATGTTTCCATTAGGTCAGATTGTCTCAAAGCACAAGGTGAGTTACCACAGCTATGCAGACGACACACAGCTTTATTTTTCAATAGCGCCTGATGACCCTGACACTCTTGACTCTCTGATTCAATATCTTAGCAGTATTTCCAACTGGATGAGTAGTAACTTTCTCAAACTAAAGAGAAAAGAGAAACTTGGCAAGCACAGATATAGTGAGGGTATTACGAATAATCTGGATCCCTTAGGCTTAAAAGTCAAGATGGAGGTATAAAAAAAAAATGTAGGGGTAATCATTGAATTGAATTTAAATCCCATATTAACCAGATTAAAAGGACTGCATTTTTTCACTTTAGGAATATAGCAAACGTTAGACAACACTACAGGATGACTAGATTACTTTAATGCAATCCTAACAGGCCTACCAAAGAAAGACATCAATTGTTTGCATTCGGTGCAGAATACAGCAGCCAGAATCTTAACTAGGAAAAGAAAATCTGCGCACGTGTCTCCGGTTTTAGTGTGGTTACCGGTGTCATTCAGAATTGCTTCATAAATAATCTGCCTCCGTCCTATATTTTGGAATGCCTGCCCCCAACGCTCCATGTCATAACCTTGGATCTTCTAATGGTGGTCTGTTTAGAATTCAAAAAGCCAAGCTTAAAAGAAGTGGTGAGGTGCCTTTTTACTGTTAATAGCTGGAATATTTTAGCAATAGAAATGCACCAGGGTATTACTGTGGACCATTTTTAAAAACTGCTAAAACCCATTACTTTAACTTGGCTTTTTCGTAGCTACATTTTAGTTATACTCTTAATAAATTATATAAGCACAGAATTATCAGCCTCTTCAGGGATTTGCAAACTTTACTCATCTCTACTTTTCTCTGCTGTCTTTTCCGGTTCTTCTGCGGTGGCTTTTTGCACCACCACCTGATCAAGGCTCCATGCAGCTGCCTGCGATGATCGAATGCAGGTGGGCTGCCACAGTTGTCCATGACACCAGCTTCAATGAATCCTCTCAGATGAAGCTCTGAAACAAAGAGGCATGACTTGGGCAGGGCGGTATTCTTGGTATGCTGGTTTAGAGGGATTACATTGTTGATGATAATAGCATGATCCTGTATCTTCTTGTTGGATGGATCATCATAGCAACAAATCATAAACCTTAAACCTTCTTGGGAGCAGGTTTGTTCTGTGTAAACAAGGAGTAGCTTGCATACTTAACTAGTTTGCGTACATGGAAATCTACTCAGCCATGGCCTCACCATTCATAGATGAGCAACCGATTGCAATCAGTGCACAGATAATAAGAAGAGAATTTCAGGTCACGAGAACTTAGCATGATCATCAAGATTCTTTATCCTGTCCAGAAGACCACCTTTTCGAGAGATATCGTTTCAGCTGAGAGGGAATTACATGCATCACAAATTTATAAGCTCTTTATATTAGGAACCAAACTCGGAGAAGTTGTGGTCTCTCAACCCTGAAGACGGTGTGCATTGCTCTGAGGTTTTTTTTTTGCAAGTGACACTTTTTTTATATACGGTAGGCAATGTGGAAAAAATATGTCAAAGATGGCTGTTTGTCAGGCATTTTGCAAAGTCTACTTGACCCGAAACACTTCCTCAGAGTTCTGATTGTTTTTCCTGGAGACATGCATGTGCAGACAATTAAAGAGGCCTTTAATGCCATTGCAGGTAGTATATAGTCAAAAGCCTACATTTCATTAAAGAACTTTAAAACCAGACTAATATTCTCATTTCCCTGGACGCCCTAAGGTGATAGGACCATTGAACTGTACTCGGATCCAAATCAATGCCCCATCAGGTGCAAATGAAAGGGATTACATAAATATAAAAGGCTGCCACAGTATTAATGTACAGGCAGTGCAAAAAAAGAAACGTCCCTTTTTCAGGACTGTGTATTTCAACAATAATGTTTTAAAAATCCAAATAACTTTACAGATTTTCATTGTAAAGGGTTTAAACAATGTTTTCCATGCATGTTCAATTAACCATAATCAATTAATTAACATGCACCTGTGGAATGGTCGTTAAGACCTTAACCGCTTACAGAAAGTAGGCATTTAATGTCACAGTTCTAAAAACGCAGGACACTAAAGAAACTTGTCTACCGACTGTGAAAAACACCCAAAGAAAGATGCCCAGGGTCCCTGCTCATCTGCGTGAACATGCATTAGGCATGCTGCAGGGAGGCACGAGGACTGCTGATGTGGCTAGGGCAATAAATTGCCATGTCCGCACTGTGAGACGCCTAAGACAGCGCTACAGGGAGACAGGACAGCTGATCATCCTCGCAGTGGAAGACCACGTGTAACAACACCTGCACAGGATTGGTACATCCGAATATCACACCTGCGTGACAGGTACAGGATGGCCACAACAACTGCCTGAGTCACACCAGGAACACACAATCCCTCCATCAGTGCTCAGGCTGTCAGCAATAGGCTGAGAGAGGCTGGACTGAGGGCTTGTAGGCCTGTTGTAAGGCAGGTCCTTACCAGACATCACCAGCAACAACGCCGCCTATGGGCGCAAACCCACCTTCGCTGGATCAGACAGGAGAGGTAAAAAGTGCTCTTCACTGATGAGTCACGGTTTTGTCTCACCAGGGGTGATGGACGGATTCGTGTTTATCGTCGAAGGAATTGAGCACGTCTGGGACCTGTTGGATCTCAGGGTGAGGGCTAGGGCCATTCCCCCCAGAAATGTCCAGGAACTTGCAGGTGCCTTGGTGGAAGAGTGGGGTAACATCTCACAGCAAGAACTGACAAATCTGGTCCAGTCCACGAGGAGGAGATGCACTGCAGTACTTCAAGCAGCTGGTGGCCACACCAGATACTGAATGGTACTTTTGATTTTGAGCCTCCCTTCATTCAGGGACACATTGTGAAACATTTTTAGTTTATGTCTTATGGTGTTGACTCTTTTAGTGTTCATACAAATATTTACACATTAAGTTTACTGAAAGTAAAAACAGTTGAAAGTCAGAGGACGTTTCTTTTTTTGCTGAGTATATAACATTATAGCTGAAAAGAGCCAGTAGGCCTGTTGACATAGTGACTCAGTTTGTCTAACATACCACATGCTATGAACACATTCTCAGATGATCTGCGCTCCAGCTTGCATCATTTCAAATGTGAAGGCTCGATGGCCAGGGTCCGATCATGACTCCAGTATTTTTAGGGAGTCACACATGTATTGGACACTTGAACAGGGTAATACACAAAGACATTTTTCAATATACCAGAAGGGGCATATGTGCTGCCAGTGGGCTCCTGCGCAACAGTTACAGTATATATATATCATTATCAGTACAAGAATGCTTATAGTGGAGTTTATACATTATTAAATATGAACTATTTGCATAATTACCTTTTCTACTGACAAGTGGTCAGACACTGTGTCCTCATCCAACGGCTCAGCCCCCTGTTGCTCAGGCAGAGGTGGAAGTGTTCTGACATTCCCTGCAACTGACCCATCAAAAAAGGAATAAATGGAAATTGAACCACAAGGCCTCTGAAAAAACGCCTGTGGCACACAAAAATCACAAATATGTGCAATGCTGGCCCTTTACCTTCAATGAAGTGATCACTGCTGCATCCTGCCACTGAGGAGCAGCTTCCCCCGTCAATGTCCTCAGAAACAGGGCGACGGACATTTTGCTGGAGGGGTGAGGTCTGGACAGGTGAACCTCTACCAGTTGTTTTTTGGTCCGCTTTCTTCTTCTTAGCTTTTAAAGGAATAATATAATGTAATAATAATAATAATAATATATAAATAAAACAAATGTTCTTGAAGTTCTTTATGCTATGTTATGTAAGATTTTCCAGTCTGAAGTATATTTTTGTACTTCACATTAACCTTTTCCCAGGTTGTGACTGTACTTATATTTGATCTGTATTATCTTCTTATACAATACGCTATTGTGGCTGTTTGTTTGTCTGTCCAGGATTTTAAAACACCTGTAGCTCGCAAACCGTTTCACCTATTGACTTGAAATTTGGTACACGTATACTACGTGACTTCTACTATCCACTTTCGGGGTGATGATTTGTATTACTCTTTTTATTTTTATTTTATTTTATTGTAGAATCCACTCTCTGCAGCGAGCAGCAGGGCAGCTGTGCAGCACATATGTATGGGCACCGTTCTCATTCTCTACCACCTTTGCTAATCATTCTGGAGGCAGATTGAAGACTTAAGTGCCAGCTTAAGTGAAAAATTAAAGAAAACGTACTAAGTAATTGCAACACAAAAGCTTACTTAATCAGTTTTAACACGAAAAGATGCCAATTAAGGAAGAGAAGCAGCGGGCCGCTAGGGTGGAGAAAAGAAGAGCTGCTCAGGAAACAGCAAGCGCATCAACCTCTGAGCAAAGGAATGCTAAACATACTGAGAAAGAGTATGAAAACTAGGAATGCTCAAGTCAAGTGTATTCACTGCATGTTATTGTACAGTGCGGTGTTACTGGTAATGAATAAATAATAATTATTGATGTAACACTGTGGAAGTTTAACATTGTATACAATTAATTAAACAAATACACCTTTCATTTATCTGCCACTTTTTCCCAGTTTTGGCTGCTTTTGCGGTGTTTCCAGTTGTACATATTAATTCATACATCATGCCCCACTAGTAAAACTTCTTGCTCAACCTAGGAAAAAAATTTGAGTGATTTCTTTTGCCATCTCTGTCCACCAATAAGCAAGCAACTTGCCAGTCATGTTTTCAAGTCTTGAGAGATGTGGGATTTTCAAGCTGCGCGGGACCATGCAATCATCTTAGATGACTGAATCCGGCTCCACTAACCTGATCCTCGGGTACGCTTGACGAACCGACATCGCCACATTAGTTTAACCCCATTAGCTGATCCAAGATGACGCTTCTGATCGGGGATGATTTACAGTAGGCGGCGTACAGAGAATACCCACAAGAACATTACGTTACGTAGTACGCCCAGTGGGGAGTAGGGGGCCTTTTGGCTTTGGAGCCCCTGCAGATTTTGTTTTTTTCTCCATCTTAACTGTCCTTATCACCATCTGACCTTATCACTGGGCTCATCTTACATGATAACATTATATACAGGGGCGCTACTCTTTTATACATCTGCTTTTTATTATCGTATAGATGCATTTGTTTTTTCTTTGTTACTTATTCATTAACTTTCTTTTCTCGTAACTTTCTCTTTGTCATCTTGTAAAGCACTTTGAGCTACACTTTATGAAAATGTGCTATTTAAATAAATGTTGTTGTTGACTTTTGGGTCTCACCATATTTAAAGACCGGACTCTTCGTGCTGTAGATAATTAAACTGTTCTTGTCACTTCTGCAGATAAAACAGTCCCCAGCCACTATGACATTACATTCAACCCACTCTTGTCACAACCTAGAAATTCACAAGTTGAAACAAAGAACTACTGCAAAAACGTCAACAAACTTTACTACGGAGGACAGCTACCACAAAACTATCGCTCTCAATACACAAGATGTTCTTCTTTTAAGTTTCCAGCACATATTCATTTTTGAAGGCTCCACGACTGTGAAATTTCCCAATGACAGGGTAGTGCCGTCGTACTTCTGGTGAAATCTCAGCCAGCTCATTCACTTCCTTTCTCCATACTGCAGCTGCGATTTTTGTTTAGTAGCAAGAATGTCTGCGGAAAAGACGTTTCAGTGTACAGAGAGCTGTACAGCTTAACATTGTGTACCTTTACGTTCAGCTTCCAGTAAGTACAACAAGGTACTTAGTTTTCATACATTGTCCTCCTATGCAGAAACCTGATCTAAATGGATCGTCACTATTACGAGAGACAGCTTTACAGTTGGTCATCATCCTGAGCTGTTTGAGTGGAACAATTTCTCCGTTCCACTTTCAAGACTGGAGTTTTGGGACAGGAGAAAGCGACAGAAGGAGGATGACACACTAGATGAGGAGGAGAAGGATGATAAAATCCTGCAGGACCACAAATGCACTTTGGCTCCGGATCTAGCAGTTGTCAGCTTGGCGCTTGATGAAAGCACGTCTCACAGAGAGGAGATCATCCAGCTGAGGAAACAAATTGAGATGCTTATGATGAAGAAGCGGTTTGGCATTCGCCGTTTTGCTGACTCAGATAGAGACATTTGTCTTTTTACAAGATACAATGCCCGGCAGATTCATTTTATTATGTATTAAGCTTACATATATACTGTATTCACCTGTCCTTGAATAAAGTTTAATGAATGTAGGGCGGCACAGTGGTGGCGCTGATGCCTCGCAGTAAGGAGAACCTGATCCTGCAGGATAACTTATGCACAAAGTATGAGGCTTTTCCTCATTGGTCTGTAGCACTAAACCCACTTTTCTCTGAATCCTTGTTTTAAATTCAATTTGACAAAGATGTCAGGAAAATTGTAACAAGGATTGACATGTTAGTGATATCACTATGTTAATTACAGGCTTGTACACAAACAATACATCAGGATCTTAAGTTTGTAATTGAAGATATACCTTGAAATGTATAGTTTGCAGCCATTCTCCTTTTGAGATCCTGACGTTTGGTACAATGTCTAAAAGATGTGACTTACGTCATTTGCTGTGGGCACGTCTTCAAGTGAGCGGGAGGAATATGCCATAGGCCCCTTCACCGGGCAAGGTTGCATCTGTAATCTATTTAGTTAGCCAATAAAAGGTGTCACTTCACCGCACTTTCGCCTGTATCACTCCGTGGCTAACACGGTACAACACTCTACTGCCATAGCTATTAGCTAGTCTGTTTAGATATGAGCGCCGGAAGTGAGGTAGTGGGTTTACTCGGAATCCGGAAACGAGTGTGCACATAAGTCTGTTGCATTGCCGCTCCGTACGTAAAAGTCGCGAGAGGAGCGCACGTCGACACGTCTCCAATGACGTTCTTGTCAATGATTGGTTTACAAGTGGCTCGCCCTTGAAGCCTTGGGAGTTTTCGCGCCGTTTTTTTAAGCAGTCGCCCTTTCTCATACAGTCAGTACCCGATCGACACGTACATTGACCCTACACAACTTAGAGGACAGCCGACTACAGAAAAGCCACTGTTAGCACTTCCACTAACGAACAAGAAGTTAGCTATACATCTTAAAGCACTGCGCAGAGAGAGAGAGAGAGAGAGAAAAACAAATAAAAACCTGTAATTTATCTCTTCTGTGTGTAAGTCCACAAATATTCCTGACAGACGTTTAATTTAATCAATATTTAGGTAACGCATTTTTAAAATCCTGATCCGAGGAAATTATCAGTTTACTTAAGTTCTTAATTTACTTACTAACATATGTATTTACTTAAGGTATTCGTTTACTTAAGGACGTTCAATTTTCTGTTGACATTAGCAACTTTACTTTGTTTAATAATTTATTAACGCTTTTAAATCATTGTTAGGTTTTCTTTTTACAACTGGCACCTCCAGACTCACAGGTACGAGAAAATCGCTACATGCGATTTACCGTCCGGCTCGACGTGATGTCTGGTTATGCAAAGCGTCGATCATTTGAAGGCGTTTCCCCCATTTTTGGTCCTCCACACCCGAGAGACCCTCATTTTAGTCCATTTTGGACACTATTTTCTGCAAGAAACTATACAATTGTGATAAAGAGTAAACTAATACGTGTCTTTAACAAAAAAATGGACTTGAGTGTACTTTATACATAAAATATGTTGTACCTTGCATAACTGAATAACCTTTATGGCACAATAACAATTCAGTACATTTTTGGTCACTACAGTATTTGAATTTAATAATCGTCATGTGCGAAAAGGCTGACTCGCATAAATAAGTAGAGTCGAATAATGCAGTCAAGGAGCTTTTGAATTCAGCCGAGTGAAAAATGACGGCAGTCCGATTAACTGCGATTTTAATTCCCTCTCTTTTCTCTTTCTCAGATCGCTTTTCGGAAGGAAATTAGTTTCGGAGTTTTTATGAACAGTTCGAAAGTGCCTTTCCACATTTTCCTTCTTTGGAATAGCAATGATAGATTGACAGATCAGACAAACGCACTTCGATTGTGACATTCTGAGGAAAAAAAAATCCTCTTCCAATTCCTAATCCAGCCCATATCCTCCCCAAACATTTTTTTTTAAATCCTTTCTTTAGTCGATATAAATTGGAAGGCTAACTAGATCACAGCTTGAGTTTTGCAGGAGCTCGTGCGTGCGGGATGACCAGTGTGTTAGAAGAAAAGAGATCTCAGACTGGCCGCCCTGTATGTCAGTCAAGTGGCAAATGCCATAGGGAGGATATATGATAGACCAACGTTTTAAAAAAATATATATATATATATATATATTTTTTTAAATGCAACGCGATCGACGCATTGGGCACCCCTGATCTACAGTGTTTCCCAAACTCGGTCCTGGAGACCCCCTGTGGCTACAGGTTTTTGTTCTAACCAGATTCCTAATCAGTGACAACACCTTATAGCAGTGATCTCATTTAATTAGCTGGTATTTTTCTTTTATTCGACATTCAGAAAAGCACAGCAGCATGATTTTTACACTTACAAGACATTTTGAAATACAGTATTTCTGCTTTTGCTATAGATTTGAATGCTTAACTGTCTTTTGCTGATTTTCATTATATTTTGCGTAATGACAACTTAAAACGAGCAGAGCAGACACCTAAGGCAAACAACACTGAATAATCAAAGGCTGCAGCTACTTTAGAGTCAGGCCCATTAATTAGTAAATAATGGATTAATTAAACAATTAGAACACCTAGAAAAGTAGAATGAAAATCAGGATGAAAATATTGTTTTAAAGAAAAAATTAATTATTCCTATATAACTGCTTGGGTACATTTTAATATATTTTTTCTAATTTCTATATTGTTCTCTAACTTGGGAAATAATACATCACTTAATTAGCCCAGAAGTCCAATTAAAAACAGAAGCTGGTTGGAACAAAAACCTGCAGCCAAAGGGGTTCTCCAGGACCGAGTTTGGGAAACACACGAGAATACGAGAGGTCATATTCCCAAAGTTATTCCTTTTCACAAATCGATAATATGTCGACACGTGGAAGGCTGTGTCGAGGTTGTGGATCATTAATATGATCAGATGGCCCGTTACCGATGGTCCTAGCCCTTTAAGAGCCACTCCCGGAAGGTTAAAAATGATAAAATTCAAAGTTAAACACGTGGGGTATCGTTTCAGACTATGTCAAAGTCAGTGATTACGAATACGATGTTATTTTTGATCCTTTACTTGAGATCTCGCCTTCTATGAGCATCTATCAGAGGGTGATAAAAGACAACTTTCTATTACAATCGAGAATATCCGAACTTTAAACATTTTAGAACAGCAGCAAAAATGAATCAAGGGAAATGAAATTCACCTGTTTAAATGGCTGTGCTCATATTTTCAAAGAATATTGAACTCTCCAATGGCGAAGCCTACCAAGTCCGTGGAAAGGGTACACTTTGTGATTTCACAGCTGTCTGATCGCAGGTGAGCTTCTTTTTCTCTGTAATATGGTGCCGTTTATTGTGTGTATTTACTGTTGGCTTCATCCAGCCTTTATCAGTTTCGATACTTTAAATTCAGATACGCCGAGTAACGGTATCATCGCTCGTTTCTGTCAGATTTAGACTAGGTGCCTCATTTTACGTCTAACGCCATCCCGAAGCTCCGGTGTAAGGCGCGCACACACGGGGATTGCCTGCTTTATATATTTTGAACAGGAACACAAACCGAGCCTGATGGAGGGGAGTTTTCTATTAAGTTGACTGCAGCATCAGTCTAAGGTTTGACTGAAAGTGAAATACAGTATTTAAATGTTCTGATGAGGGTGTGTAGAATAGACAGCTCTTATCCATGGAAAAAATTAAAAAGGCATTATGAGAATGTGAAACGCGGACCTGTAAGTTTGCGACATGCCACATGGTGGCAGTGTTGCATCTCTAAAGTCTGGTCTACCAAAGCTTGGCTTTTTCCTGTTAAGTTGTTCATTTCAGGAATATTTTGATTAGCAACGGCTTAAAACAGTAACAAACAGGCACTCCTTCGCTAAAAAGGTACTTTGTGGGAATTTGACTTTCAAAATTTTAAAACCTTAAATTGACCACATTTAATCTATTTAACTAGTAAATTACACCCTCGGCGGACGTTTAGGGGAATTCTATTCTAGACAGAAACCGAGGCCAGGAGTGGTTCTGAATTAAGCTGTCCAGTCAGGTGATTAAAGCAGAAATTCTGACATTACTTGTGAAAGCCTGCTAAATACAAAAAAACAGTACAACTATTAGCTGATTACGTCAGCCAGAACCTCATTTGTAGATCTGTCTATACCTTAGTTACATTTTGTGGTTCAAAGATTTGCTGTTTTGTTTTAATATAGCCATGTTTTTTATGCTGTTAGCGTTGTAGATTTACATTTTATAAGAATGGAAAACAAAAAGCAAACTGACAGTTATTTGAATGGCAGAGATTTGAAAATGCTGAGTAAATATGTAGCAGGTTGTCATCATAAGATCAAGTTAAGCTTTGTTCAAAGGGGCAAACCAGAAGTCCTAGTTGTTAATGTTTAGTTGGGATATTGTAAAGCCTTTCTGTTTAACCCTTTTTGAAGAGAGACATTCCTTTCTTAGGCAAATTACAGACAAGGCCTGTCCTACAAGCTCTGGCTATTAAATTGGCCGCGTCTGAGTCATCAGTTGATGCCTGCACAGTTATGCACTGCAATAAAGAAGTGACCCGTACACAACTTAGCGATTTCTTTAAATATTCTAGTGTATTTTAAATCCCATTAGGTATATCTTTCTTACATGTTGTCTATGGCACACACACACATATATATATATATATATATATATATATATATATATATATATATATATATATATATAATATAATGGAGAGAGAGAGTTGTTATATGTCTATCCCTTTAGTCTTGCACGCCCACTTATTCTGATTCAGTTTTGCGGTGGCTGAAGCCTGCTCTGGCAACACTGGGACAAGGCAGAAACTAACTCAGTTGGGCCTCATACCAGGCCAATTTGGAGTGTGTAATTAACCTGTCACATACAGTACATCTCTGTAATGGTGGGAGGAAAAACTGGAGTACCTAGAAAAAACATGAAGCAGACACCCGGAGAATATGCACACTTAATACAGGCAATGATCGGTTCAGGATTTGCTGACGACTGAGCTACTGAGTCATTTTGTATTTGTACACTTTTAATTAGATTTATCACTTTTGAATGCTTGTCACTTTAACTTTCTCAAGGAAGAAGAAAAATAAACTTTGGAGATACAAAATAGCTTGAAACAAGTCAAATCTAGTCCGCCCGTGCCATCCTTGGGTCTAGTCTTTATTTTATTACTTAATGGTTTTAGGCAGGAACCTGTCAGTGCCTTTGCTGTTTTCTCCAGTCCAGCATTACAGTGGTGTGAAAAACTATTTGCCCCCTTCCTGATTTCTTATTCTTTTGCATGTTTGTCACACAAAATGTTTCTGATCATCAAACATATTTAACCATTAGTCAAATATAACACAAGTAAACACAAAATGCAGTTTTTAAATGATGGTTTTATTATTTAGGGAGAAAAAAATCCAAACCTACATGGCCCTGTGTGAAAAAGTAATTGCCCCTTGTTAAAAAATAACCTAACTGTGGTGTATCACACCTGAGTTCAATTTCCGTAGCCACCCCCAGGCCTGATTACTGCCACACCTGTTTCAATCAAGAAATCACTTAAATAGGAGCTGCCTGACACAGAGAAGTAGACCAAAAGCACCTCAAAAGCTAGACATCATGCCAAGATCCAAAGAAATTCAGGAACAAATGAGAACAGAAGTAATTGAGATCTATCAGTCTGGTAAAGGTTATAAAGCCATTTCTAAAGCTTTGGGACTCCAGTGAACCACAGTGAGAGCCATTATCCACAAATGGCAAAAACATGGAACAGTGGTGAACCTTCCCAGGAGTGGCCGGCCGAGCAAAATTACCCCGACGACTCATCCGAGAGGTCACAAAAGACCCCAGGACAACGTCTAAAGAACTGCAGGCCTCACTTGCCTCAATTAAGGTCAGTGTTCACGACTCCACCATAAGAAAGAGACTGGGCAAAAATGGCCTGCATGGCAGATTTCCAAGACGCAAACCACTGTTAAGCAAAAAGAACATTGGGGCCCGTCTCAATTTTGCTAAGAAACATCTCAATGATTGCCAAGACTTTTGGGAAAATACCTTGTGGACTGATGAGACAAAAGTTGAACTTTTGGAAGGCAAATGTCCGTTACATCTGGCGTAAAAGGAACACAGCATTTCAGAAAAGAACATCATACCAACAGTAAAATATGGTGGTGGTAGTGTGATGGTCTGGGGTTGTTTTGCTGCTTCAGGACCTGGAAGGCTTGCTGTGATAGATGGAACCATGAATTCTACTGTCTACCAAAAATCCTGAAGGAGAATGTCCGGCCATCTGTTCGTCAACTCAAGCTGAAGCGATCTTGGATGCTGCAACAGGACAATGACCCAAAACACACCAGCAAATCCACCTCTGAATGGCTGAAGAAAAACAAAATGAAGACTTTGGAGTGGCCTAGTCAAAGTCCTGACCTGAATCCAATTGAGATGCTATGGCACGACCTTAAAATAGAGGTTCATGCTAGAAAACCCTCAAATAAAGCTGAATTACAACAATTCTGCAAAGATGAGTGGGCCAAAATTCCTCCAGAGTGCTGTAAAAGACTCATTGCAAGTTATCACAAACGCTTGATTGCAGTTATTGCTGCTAAGGGTGGCCCAACCAGTTATTAGGTTCAGGGGCAATTACTTTTTCACACAGGGCCATGTAGGTTTGGATTGTTTTTCTCCCTAAATAATAAAAACTATCATTTAAAAACTGCATTTTGTGTTTACTTGTGTTATATCTGACTAATGGTTAAATGTGTTTGATGAGCAGAAACATTTTGTGTGACAAACATGCAAAAGAATAAGAAATCAGGAAGGGGGCAAATAGTTTTTCACACCACTGTATGTGGCTGTACAAAGTCAGGACGATGTATTATTTGGCTCATGTGACACCGAGGGCTGTCGTCACAGCAAAACACTCATAAGAAAATAGGAAAATGTCTCTCTATTATAAAAAAAATATCCTGGAGAGAAACAGTAGGGCGACGATACGTGATCTTATAAGATCACGGAAGACACTTAAAAGACCCGCGAGACTAAAGAGATTGGCCATGGAGCATCTCTCAGGGACCTTAAACATGAGACTTTGTGTCAAGAGATTGACCAAGGACCGTCTTGCGATGATGTAGAACATGAGATTCTTGCAAGACATGCCCTACTTACAACCAAATAAGAGCACGGGGAGGAACACACTCAGTCGTGTAAACTAAGGCTTTGAGCGCACACAGATCCAGGCCTCTCTGCGCATATAAGGACAACACGTTATAAATGAAATGTCGACGACTAAGCGAAGAAGAAAGCAGCACAGAAAAAAGAATCTCAAAAGTGTTGGAGAAACAAAAAAGACAAAGAATAATGTAGGTGCAAATTCAGAAAATAAGGAAAGTAATTATCAGCCCGTAACAAGTGGAATTGAAACACAGCATGTCCAATTGGGCTCAGAATTAAAAGACAGAGTAAAAGACAAGGTAGAACTTCATAAAGACTTTCAAAAGTTGGCCCTATACACAATGAGAGCAGGTTAGAGATTATGAAAGCAGTGGAATTCGAAAGGCTCAAAAAAAAAAAAGGTGCGGTACACGTGGAGAAAGTTAAAGAATATGAAAGTAGGAAAATTAGAAAGTATAAAAAAAAAAAGTTAAGATTGCAGTAGCACAAACAAACAGAAATTATTACTCGAAAAAGGGTAAGTAATCACCACAGACCAGGTGTCATTGAAAGAAAAGCAGGACAAAGCGAGGTCAGAAATAAGACAGAGTAGAAAACAAAGTAAAACGTCATAAAACGTCAAAACAGGGGGCCAAACACATGCAGAGCAGGTTAGAGATAAAAACTGGAATTCAAAAGACTCGTAGAAACACATGCAGAGCAAGATGCAGAATATGAAAGCAGAAAAAAACAACAGTGTCGAAACAAAATAAAAATCGCATTAGCGCAAAGAAAGAAAAATTATTACTCGGAGAAATAACGAAAAGGCGAAAAGAGATTGAATACGTATATAGACACAGGTGATATGTCAGAAGTATGTAAATATTGTAAGGCTTTGAAGTTTAAGTCGGAGAATTTCAAAAATGTGGTTTACCTCACATGCATTATATATTCTGGTACAAAGTCATTAAACAACTCTCACTGACCTCATTTAAAAGATTCAGCACATTGGGACTCAAAGATTGCAAATATTGTTTTTACAGAAGTTCTGAAATAAAAGTGAAACTAATGAAATAGCAACAATTCAAAGAAAAAAAAAATCTTACAAGTGTGTATCCGGAAAACCAAACACGGGGGTTGGCCAGCGAAGGCCCCTAGTATAATAAGTCAGTCTTGGTGAGAAGTGTGGCCTACGTGGACACCTTCGAGTCATGGAAAAGCCGCCTACAAAAGTGTATTGATCCATGAGGTGCCTATTTTGAAGACTATTATTGAGTAAATCGGAACAACTAATTAAATTTGTCTTTTTGAACAAAGGCTCATTACTTTTGAATCCTACCCTGTATGATGGTTTTCAAACCACTCCAAGACAGGGATATAGGGAGCTGTTTTTGGGTTTCGGCTTGGGAGGTACATTTTTCTCGGGTACACATTGTGGAACTGTGGATTGTGAATTATGGAACGTTGTGGACTTTCCCAGATAAGCTGTGGGAGGTCACTTCCTGCAAGTAGTGCAGACAAGGTCCCTTTTCAGTGTGTGTATTAGCCCAAATGAGCTAGACATTGGCCGTGTTATTTCCAGCTGTACTTGTATTGCTCTAGCGCTTATGAGGTTTGGTAGGGTCTGGTGTGGACGAGTCCAGCAACTGAATGATGGGGCTTAAGGGCCTTTAGATGCATCTTCAGTGGAGTCAGGCAGAGACAGTGGGATGATGCCAGCTAAAGTGAGTTAGCTCTGCAAAAGAGGATGGAAAAAAAGAGAGGTTATGGAGAAGCATATCATTAGCATTTCTCAAGAGAGGAATGATTTCCGCTCATTATTTATTTGGCTTTGAGTCAAACGCTGAACTTCAGATTGCCTTTTTCTTGTTTTTCTTTCAGTTTTCCCACTAGTGATCCTCAGTTTTACAGCTTGCACACCACCATAGATTTTTTTTTTCCGTCCCTCCTTTACAAAAAAAGAGCTCAGTATTTCTGTACTTCTGTATCAACCAGAGGCCCGGAGTTGGACTTTTTTTTTTTTGCCTTTTACCTGTTATGAGCTTCATGATATGACATGCTGGCTTACATTTGGAGAGGGGAAGCACAACTGACCAGTAGCTAACTTGGGACCTCGCCTGCATTCCTGACTGAGTTTGTATGACTCGTGCAGGCTTATCTCCAACATTCCAAAGCCATTTGATGTTACATGCTGACAGTGAGCGTGTGGATATGTTTGTGTTAGATCCCTGTAATGGCTACTTTCTGTTTTTTTGCCAGTTGTGGTTGAGATCTGCTGTGGCTTCCCTCAAGCAGGTATAGGGAATAACCCTGGATTTAGCAGAGTTTGGTGCCTACATATTTGCGCTGCTGAACATTATTTAACAACAGAGCTTTTAGAAGAGCAGGCAGGCTGAATATGATTGAGTCCTGAGCAGTCAATAATTTATAGTTTGGGGAGCCTAGGTAAGGAGTTTGACAAAAGCAGATGGCCTGAGGATCACAGAAGCACAGCTCGCTCTCCCAAATGATTGGAAACAACATATTTTCATACAGGCCTGCCATTTTGGGGGATGAAGGCTCATGTGCATGAATCTTTCTTTTTGACATCTACATTAAGTATAAACCACATTGCTAAAAAGATCATTCTGTAGCCTTATAAGGACTTTCACACTGAGGGTCCAGATGGTGATGCCAGTGCTTGCCATTTAGGTCCAAATTGGATATGTTTGAAGTACTCACTGTCCGTTTCATTGCATAATTGTCTTGGCAATTATCTGTTTTCATATAGCAACGTCCATGGTGGGAAGTTTAATACAAGATATATATAACCTCCATGCAGCCTTGGCACTGTGTAACCCAACTTCCTGTTAAGTTTTTTAAATTATTTTGTGCGGTTTTCATTTAATAGGGTTACCCTGTAGACAAGATTTGAGAGTCTTAACATTAACAAACAGATATTTAAAACTAGAGGTTAGGACATTGGATTTTAAAGCACAAAAGGAACAATTCATAGTCAATTTGTGACTTACCTGTGCTTCTACTATACTATATTCAGTATGGCTTTATAATTGTGATGGTGTTTACTGCAGCAACACACCATATAAATAAACTACTCAAAAAATTAAAGGAACACTAAAAACGCATAAGATCTCAAAGGGGGAAGAAAATCCAGCTGCATATCAATACTGAGTTTGCATGGCCTCCACATGCTTGTATGCTTGCCTGCCAACATTGGGGAATGCTCCTAATGAGACGACGGATGGTGTCCTGGGATCTCCTCCCAGATCTGAACCAGGGCATCACTGAGCTCCTGGACAGTCTGAAGTACAACCTGGCGGCTTTGGACGGACCGAAACATAATGTCCAGAGGTGTTCTACTGGATTTAGGTCAGGCGAGCGTGGGGTCCAGTCAATGGTATCAATTCCTACATCCTCCAGGGACTGCCTGCATACTCTCTCCACATAAAGCCGGGCATTGTCGTGCACTAGGAGGAACCCAGGACCCACTGCACAAGCATAGGGTCTGACAAAGGGTCCAAGGATTTCATCCCGATACCTAATGGCAGTTAAGGTGCTGTTGTCTAGCCTGTAGAAGTCTGTGCATCCCTCCATGGATATGCCTAGCCTAACCACCTCTGATCCACCACCAAACCGGTCACGTATGTGTTACGCCTGTTGTTACAGGCAGCATAACGTTCTTCACAGCTTCTCCACACCCTTTCATCTCTGTCACATGTGCTCAGGGTGAACCTGCTCTCATCTGTGAAAAGCACAGGGCGCCGATGGTGGACCTGCCAATTCTGGTATTCAATGGCGAATGCCAGTGGAGCTCCACAGTGCCAGGCAGTGAGCACAGGGCCCACTAGAGGATGTCGGGCCCTTAGACCACCCTCATGAAGCCTGTGTGTGATTGTTAGATCAGCGACATTCACACCAGTGGCCTTCTGGAAGTCATTTTGTAGGGCTCTGCTCATCCTGTTCCTCCTTGCCCAATGGAGCAGATACCGGTCCTGCTGATGGGTTAAGGACCTTCTACAGCCCTGTCTAGCTCTCCTGGAATATCTGCCTTTCTCCTGGAATCTCCTCCATGCCCTTGAGACTGTGCAGGGAGACACAGCAAACCTTCTGGCAATGACACGTATTGATGTGCCATCCTGGAGAAGTTGGACTACCTGTGCAACCTCTGTAGGGTCCAGGTATCGCCTCATGCTACCAGTAGTGACACTGACTGTAGCCAAATGCAAAACTAGTGAAGAAACAGTCAGAAAAGATGAGGATGGAAAAATGTCAGTGGCCTCCACCTGTTAAACCATTCCTGTTTTGGGGGTCATCTCATTGTTGCCCCTCTAGTGCATCTGTTGTTAATTTCATTACCACCACAGCAGCTGAAACTGATTAACAACCCCCTCTGCTACATAACTGACCAGATTAATATCCCATAAGTTTCATTGACTTTATGCTATACTCTGATTAAAAAGTGTTCCTTTAATTCTTTTGAGCAGTATATTTTGGCAGTCTTTAGTGCACACTGTGTTTTATGCTTTTTCAGACCACCTTAACATAATGAGCCCTTTTTGTTATGTCACAGTTGGCCACATTTTTAAACTAATTGCAGGTTTCCCTGTCTGCAAGAAATGTTCTTGGTAGATACAGTACATAATTCATCATGCATGTTTTCTTCCCTTGAAGTGCCATTTTGTGAGTCATTTGAAAACTTTTACCTGTGCTTTTAGATGTGTTTTGACTGTGGAGACATCCCCTCCAAAACATTTATGTCATTAGATAGATAGATGCAGTTAGATGTACAAAGCTACCAAAGAGGCAGGACGGATGGAGATGAGATGACCCTGATTTGCTTCATGTTCACAGCTCCATGCAGTTTCCGTTTACTGAATATTCCAAGATCTGACCTACTAGTTTTGTGTGGTTGAGCCCCTAGAGTATCCGGTAGCTGGAGAATAGTGTGTGTATGTGTGTGCTTGCTGTCTGGAATTTATTTTAGCCTCATGTCACCTTGGCATACTTGTACATGGACAAAGTTAACTAATGGGAACCTCTACTTATACTGAGTACAAAGGACAGCTTGATGTTTAAACTCTGTAATGTGTTGATGTGACTGTGTTTGTGGTGTGGTGGCTCAGATATTAGACTTTGGTTCAAGGTGGTTGCCTCTGACCTACAGTGTAACCTTGTCACTTAAACAGTTGTAAAAAGATGTTTGCCAACAAGATGAATGGATAAAGGCGTTAGCCAAATATGTAATAATAACATAAAAACCAGATACAGTACAGCAGCTGCTCTAGAGGCTGTGCAGACCTGAACAATCAAGTGCATCCTGGGACTATATGGTATGTCCTATTCTTGTCTTAGAGAGGCTCAGGTAAGCCTGTTGACACTACTCCAAAGCAGGAAGAGGGGCTATTACTAACAATGTCTTGTACTTCTTCCACTTCTCCAAGCAGTCCCCAGAAGAAGAGGCTTAGCTCTGCCCCCATCGAGTGATCTAAGTGCAAAGATTCTCACAGTCTCACCTCACCACGTTGTACCGCCAAACAGTTTTCCCAGTAGGCATCCACAACAGTTTGCTCTAAATGGCCAGTCCCATTTCACGTGCTGCTCTGTCATTTTCTGTCATACTCCCAAAAGAGCTCTGCACATCCCAACTCATGACCTCCTCCATGTATTCCAAGCAGGTTCTTGTTGCCTCACCTCCACTCGCTTTCCTGGTTCAGCAATTTATACTCTGCTGCACTGAACAGAGTTGAAGAGACCACTGAGAATCTGTGTGTGCTACAGCTGGAGTAAATCCTGACCCGACTAGAGCAGTGAAGAAGAGAGCACATTTGATAATGCCAAGTGTCCTAGAGATGCGCATTATGGGTCGCCTGTTTAAGTGTCGGCTTAGTTGCATCACAGTAGTGGATGTGACTCTACTGGACGGGGTGTGCTTGGCTCGTTTTAAAGACTCTTTTTAAAGAAACCCTTTTACTGCTTTCTGGTATGTTTATCCAATTTACTCTTTAATTTAATTCAAACACTTTAATGTTTTATTTTTTGACTTATTTGCACAATAAAATGTGTACCCTTTTTTGCACCTTTTACAAAACAGACCTATTTTGTGTCTCTCACTTGCCGCTGAGTCCATCTCAGTTTAACAAGCTACTAGGGGGTCAACTCCCTATCTGAGTGTTGGACATGCTTTAAATGGTGACCTGTGACAAGCAAAGTATCCCTAATGGACAGAAATAAGCCTTGTGAAGAAATGATTCTACGAACATCAACTCTTTACATTGATTTGTGGACCACCCAAATGCAGTATATATACATACAGTATCTGACGTGATGGGATTATTGTAATTAAATAGTAAATCATGTAATGGAGGTCTCCAATGGAAATAAAGGGTAATTGTGTTTAAGACAAAAGCCAAGAAGCACTTTTCATGCAGTTGGTTGTAAAAAATCTGCACCAAATGAGTAAGTCATTTGATTGAATTAATTCATTTAGTTGAACTTGTACCTTGAAAACATTCAAATAGTGTCTGGACTCAATAATAAGCTACTGAGATTACATCTGGAAGATTGTAAGAAGAACACCATGCTGCAAAAATAAGACCCAGCTTTAGGAGAGGAATGTAACCAAGTGTATATTTGGACTAGGTGCGAGGCTTAGGGAATTAAACCTCTTTAGCAGTGAACAGAGAAGCCTGTATGGAGACCCTGCTACAGGGCTTTAATACTTCTGAAAAGTTTTAATAAAGTCAATACAAAATAATTCTTTTTATTAAATAGGTAGTCGTGTACTCCAGAACACTGGTGGAAATGAAAGGGAATTGTACTTCAAACCAAAGCCAGGAAGCCGTTCTTCACATAAAGAGTTGTGGGAAATGGGAGAATTCATACAGTTGAAGAGAAAACCCAGGCAAATTTCTGAATGAGACTTGGCTGTTACTGTAGCTAACCATACAAGCCTCATGGACTGGTGTCCTCTCATTTGTTAAAACATTTAGTTTTTTATGCCATGCATGGCACGGAGGAGGTCAAGACACCAAAATTTCATTCATTTCTCAAGTAAAAGAACTTTATGAGTTTTTATTGACAGGCATTTCGTGGTTAAGGGGGTGTAACACGAAGCTCAAGGCAAAGGAAATGCAGTGTAAGAAATTCAAAGAGAACCAGAATATATCGATTTTTTTTATTGCTCTGACAGTTCTGATAGCTTAATGGTTTTGCCCATTGATGTCCGTCAGTATTAAAGGCTGCATTTATATCGTGCTGAACATTTCCATTTTCCATTTGAAACTTTACAAGAGCTGTGCTTTGGCCTTAAAACACCTTCTTGAACTTGTGATCTGTGCCATCTTACCACAGTATTAGAGTGTGAAAGGTTGGTTAAAAATGTCAAAATATCAACAGTAGTGTTCAATAGGTGGGATTTCACATTTTGCTGATGATGGAGAAAGAATCTAATAATTTTAAACGTCAGTCCAGCTATCTTTATAGTCGTAAACATGGTCTGAACCTAACTCTACTAAAAGTGCTCTTAGCAACAAAATAACCTCTTTGACTAGTAGTGCATCATGTACACTTGGGCATAAGCATTGCTTTAAGATCTGTACAAATAGTAATTTAATTTTGCACTTACTCCAAAAAGGTGGTTTGTCTTGGAAATGAGCTGTACTAACTCACTCTCTTATATTCTAACATGGAGAACTTGCAAGCATACAGCAGCACTGATACCCACATTTGATAATGTCTAATTCTCCAGCCTTACTGATGTACATCATTTGTGAAAGTGAGACACTAACTGCATTAAACTTAAAAAATAAAAAAAATATAGTTTGAAAATACTGTATGTATTATGCGTAATACGACCAAAGGTTCGGCTGGCAAGCCTGTAAAAGAAATTCAATTTAAAATGAGAAGAACTTATTCTGAGTGTGTTATTGTTGCTAAATTTCTAGAGAATACAAAACACTCTCATTCCTCTCAGCTGTCTCTGAGCGAGGCTTTCATGGTGAGACGGCCATCCCCTACTGGTTCCTTTTAGTTGATGTACAGTAGATTTATAGCTGTTTCAAAGAAATTATGTTGTCTTGTGAAAAGCTGAAAATATCAAGAATCCTTTATATAGGACCTTTTAAAAAGGGCTGAAAGAATAAATGACCCATAAAAAGGCTGAAGAGATGAAAATGTGTGGGGAAAAAAAATAATATACTTGAATTTACAAGGGCTGGAGCTATTGACCCCAATTGAGCCCAACAATTTGCAAATATCGGTCAAATAGCATGTTTAGCAATACTGTAATCCCTTAGCAATATTAATATGGTAGACTAGCCAGTAGAATACTGAGAAATGGTTTGGAGCTGAGAGGCAGCAAACATGCCTTGGTTTTGTCAGTATATTGCACCTGTTCTCTTCGTGTCAGCATGGGATTTTCTCCCACGTCCCAAAGATAATTCAATTAATTGACTTGTATGTCAACTGTAATTGGACTCGTATGCATGGGTGTGAGTGTGCGGGTTAATCTGAATTTGGACGGGCTATCACCGTGACCAGGCGGGTTCTTGACTTGCATCCAGTGCTGCTGAGTTGGGCTCCGACCCACACCCAACGCTATGTCCAATGTGAAATGGAGTGAATAGGTTTGAAAAGTCAGAGAGAAAGGAGCTGCCACGTCAGTAGTTTGAAGCACTCCGTATTTACTCCTCTTGTGCAGGTGCACTGTTGGTATTAAATTCTTAGAAACTGATCAACTCCCAGGAGCCCCTTTAAAAGGACAGAGGTGAACAGCACATCTGATCCTTGGTTTAAATTAAGATGGATGACTTGAAACAAGTTATACGAAAAACAAACTAATGAGTGTTTACATCTCTGAAAGGTGGAAACAAGAAAAAGATGTTAGCCTTCCCTTTAGATTGATGTAAGGTCACCCACAATTAATGGGATAAATCAGAGTTCAAGATAAACTGTTGTGAAAATGTCATCTTTAAGCAACACAGTTTAGGCCTTTTGGTCGACACGTACAGCAGAAGAGTGGTATTTCAGTGATCTTACAATCCCAGATTCCCAGCTACGTGTAATGTGTTCAGAGTTTTTCTTTAGATTGGTTTCTTTTGCTGTATTTCAGTCTATTTTCAACTGCAGTCAGTAAATGGAAACTCCATTAGAAAGTAGCCAAGATCTAGAACAATAAACCTATATGGTAGCTATAATGCATCCCCAGACTAATATACAGTGTTAAACCCATGCAACGTATCAACCTTTGTTCTATGGCGGTGTAAGTAACCTATAGGGGGCAACTTTTACAAATTGCTCACTTGCTTATTATATTGGTATCTTCCAAACGTTTTATATTACCTGTAGAAGTATTTTTTAAACCAGTAAATCAGATTTAAATGCTGATGTTGCTGTTTTATAAGTTGATAGCTATCTCTTGTTGGTTTTGAAATCTGGATGAGTACAGATATGATTCTCTATGTCTCTCACCAATTCTAAGATGGATACAGAGGTCAGTAGGCTGCTGCTGAAGTATGTGGGATGAATAAAGTTATCTATCTATCTATCTATCTATCTATCTATCTATCTATCTATCTATCTATCTATCTATCTATCTATCTATCTATCTATCTATCTATCTATCTATCTATCTATCTATCTATCTATCTATCTATCTATCTATCTATCTATCTATCTATCTATCTCTCTCTCTCAGCTGTAAGTAACTTAAAAAGTTCTTCTAGCTCTGCCTTTTACATCTAGACTGACATATATGTGTCTCACTGGCTTGGAGAGAAGTCTGCATCTGTCTCAAACTGTTCTCATATATATAAATTTAAAAAATGTATTTTAAAATTAAATTATTTATAAAATGTTTCTAAGTTCATAGATTAGTATAACCGTCTTTTACATAGAATCCTGTATGTGTCTTAGACAGACACACAGATGGATGTAGCAGTTTAAGACATGATAATTACATCTGCACTTAAGCACATCTAAACAGAATAAATGTGTACATATCTCTTAGCAGTTTTCATGTAGTTTGAGTGATAAATGCACCTTCTGCCTTAATAACACGTTCTTTTCAATAAGACTCGCATGCTGTCTTGTCCCTGATGGACTTTCTGAATAGTATTTCCTAAAGGTTAGAATATTCCTTAAGCTTCTACTTATTTTATACAGTATTTGAAAGGGGGCTAGCTCTAATTTCATGATTATAAAATGTTTGGTTGACCATTAGTTATTTCCAGAAAAACTTTTTTCCCACTCTACAGACATACAGTAACTGAAACTTTCTTCAGGATACTTAAATATACTACACCAGGGGAGCTCTGTAAATGTAATTGGTCAACTAAGCCCTCAGCTGAACAGGTTTTGTGAGTGAAGTATGTGAGATGATTGGGAGGCCACTCCTTCAGATGAAAATGGCATCTTTGCCAAATAATGAAGCCTATAATGGCGTATAACATCCTTCTGGAGTGTACAAATAGGTCTCCAGGACAACCAACAAAAGGTTTTATGTAGGCAGTGAACTTATTGAGCAAATTCAACAGGTAGTAAAGTGTGCGGAGAGGTACTGGGCTCTGAGTCTTACCACTTCACTGGCCTGTTAACGAGGCATTTCCATATTCATCAGAAAAAACTGAGAACAATTAATAATACAATTTGAAACTGGGTACAGGTGTTTGACAGTGTCTGTGGAACTGGCTTTCGGTGATGAGTTTTATTTTTTGAGGTAAAATTTAATTGGGGGAAAAATATAAAGCTGGTTGCATATTGGATTCTATTGGGCCTCTCTGGAAAAGTATTTTAGCACAGTGAATAAAAGTCTAAAATGGCTTTACTGAGCATATTGAAAACCTAGACATATTGTAGAGGTTTTTGTTCCAACTGTTTATCGACCTAGTGCACAGCATTAAAATTTAAGAACTCCATTTAACAAAACAACTTCCAGGTATCAGCGTGAGAGCAAACCACTGATAATAATAATAAAACATTTATTTATATTGCGCCTTTCCCATGCTCAAGGCGCTTTACACAGTCAAGAGCAGCAGGGTATATAACACTGATGTAAATGTTTTCTGCATAGAACACTTAAACAGATAAATACAAGATATATAAAACATTAAATAAACAAGAGTAGAATACTAAATTCAATACTAGAAGGAAAGCCTGAAAAATCAAATAATTTGTGATATAACACACACACGCAAATTATCTGGACAGAGAAGTAAACTAAAAGAATGGGACAGAATGTTTGGTTAAATTAAATGCCTTCTTGAACAGATGAGTTTTATGTTGTTTTTTAATTAAAAGAATGAATTGAGTCAGCTGGTCTAATTTAATTTAGGGAGGCCATTCCAAAGTCTGGGAGGTATACAGCTTTAAGCTCTGTCACCTGTATAGTACAGGTTAGTGTGGGGCACAACAACATTAACAGAGTCACTGGACCTTAGCGAGCAAATAAGAGCATAGCCATGGAGAAGCTCACTGATGTAGTCTGGTGCAAGGTCATTTAAAGCTTTGTAGGTTATTAATAGAATTGTTATACTCAGTCCTGTAAAACACAGGAAGCCAGTGGAGGACAAGCAGTGTGGATGTCATGTGCTCGCTGTTGCTGGTTCATGTGAAGACTCTTGCAGCAGAGTCATGGATCAACTGGAGCTGTCATATAAGATTAAAAGCGACACGTGCCTGTACAGAGTTACAATAATCAATGCAGGATGTGATAAAAGCATGGACAGGTTTCTTAACATTAGAAAAACAGAAAAATGAGCGAACACAGGATATGTTATGGAGTGGAAATAAAGTTTCTTAATGTGGTTTATGTGGGTGGAATAAGAAAGGGAGAAATCAAAAATGACACAGATTCCTTGCTTTAGCAGAAGGTCTGACTATATCATAGTCAAAAGTGATTGAAAAGGATCTCCTTTTCTTAAGTTGCCTTTTAGTGCCAGTTTGTAGGGGTTCAGTTTAGTGGCAATTTAATTTTAAAGAGTTCTGCTCCATTCAGGATTTCATTTCACTGAGGCAAATTGTGAGCTTAGAAAGCTCTGATGAAGTTTCACTTTTAACATTAAAATAGTTGAGTGTCATCTGCATAGAAATGATAACCGAATCCAAAGCCATGAATAATATGGCTAAGAGGAAGCATATAGATATAGAAGAGCAGAGGGCTGAGTACAGAACCCTGAGGAACTCCTTGTGTGTCTGGCGCTGAGCTGGACCTGCTGTGGCCATGACTAACAAACTCTTGCCTGTCAGTCGGAAAGGACTTGAACCATTTGTTCAGATTATTTTAAACTAGAACGTGGTAGCAGACAAGCATGCCCCTTGTCACCACTGCTGTTTGCAATCACCATTGAACCACTGGCAACACACTGTCGAAATGCTGATCAGATAAAGGGGATTATCAGAGAGGGACTAGAACAGATGACATGGTACTGTATATATCAGACCCACAAAATACTGTGCCTGCAGTCTTAGCAGCACTCACAGAATTTCAAAAGATCTCTGGTCTCAGAATTAATCTGAATAAAAGTGTACTCTTTCCAGTGAATTCTCAAGCATATAATATTAGATTAGACACCCTACTTTTTATCATTGCAGATCAGTTTAAATACCTAGGGGTAAACATCACAAGTAAACATAAAGCTCTTTATCAACAAAATTTCGCCGTCTGCATGGAAAAAATTAAACAAGACTTGCATAGACGGTCAACCCTTCATCTCACTCCAGCTGGAAGAATTAACACTGTTAAGATGAATATTCTTCCTAAGCTCCTTTTTTCATTTCAAAACATCCTAAAATACATCAATAAATCATTTTTTAAGCAATTCGATTCAACAATAACCTCATTTACTTGGAACTCAGAACATTCACGTATCCAAAGAGCGACCCTACAAAGACAAAAGGCAGAAGGTGGCATGGCTCTACCTAACTTCCAGTTTTATTACTGGGCAGCAAACATACAAGCTATAAAAACCTGGACACAAATAGAAGAACATGCACAGGCCTGGTCCACAATAGGACTAAAATCCTGCAGTACTTCTTTATATTCCCTGCTCTGTGCCCTAATAAATGCAAGTTATCGGCAGTATACTAATAACCCAATTGTGCTCCACTCACTCAGAATATGGAACCAATGTAGAAAGCATTTTAAGATGGAGAATATTTTATCAGTGGCACCTCTGCAAGAGAACCACCTCTTTCAACCTTTGCAAACATATTCAGTTTTTAATATCTGGAAAAGATTTGGGATTAACTTGCTTAGAGATCTTTATATAGACAACGTCTTTGCATCCTATGAACAATTACATTCCAAATTTAACATTCCAGCTACACATTTCTTTCACTATCTTCAAATCAGGAAAATTTGTTAAACAGAACCTTCCAGATTTTCCTCATCTTGCACCCTCATCCATGCTGGAAAAAATATTGCTCAATTTCAAAGACTCAGACTCCATCTCTGCAATATATAAAATTATTTTACAGTCCCTCCCTTTCAAAGATCCAAGAGGACACTGGGAAAAAGACCTCTCAATTAATATATCAGAAAAGGAGTGGAAAGTAGCAATGCAGAGAATTCACTCGAGCTCCATATGCGCAAAGCATACAATTATACAACTCAAAATTATATATCGAGCACATCTGTCTCGACTAAAACTCTCCAAAATGTTTCCAGGGCATGATCCAACCTGCGAACGTTGCAACCAAGCCCCAGCCTCACTGGGTCACATGTTCTGGTCCTACACCAAATTAACATCATTTTGGACCAACATTTTTAATTACCTTTCAAGCAGCCTTGGTGTCACAATCCCTCCTAACCCATTAACAGTTGTGTTTGGGGTTCTTCCAGAGGGGCTTAAAGTGGAGAAGAACAAAAAAACTATGATTGCATTTACTACACTTTTGGCACGCAGACTTATTCTGCTAAACTGGAAGAATCCTAACTCTCCTCTTTTAAGTCAGTGGGAAACCGATGTGTTATATTATTTGAAATTGTAAAAAATCAAGAGGATCTGTACAGATATTTTTCAAAACATGGCAGGATCTAATCAGTAATATTTTAGAATAAGTTCTTAAAGCACAGAGGAAGCAATTATTTCTGTATTTCTTTTTCTTCTCCATTCATCTCTATTGGCTTATCGAACTTATCAATTTAGGTATGTTTACAAGCCTTAAATTTTACTCCTGTAGCTTTGCTCTCTCTCCCAGAGGTGTGGGTCGACTAGTTCTCAATTCTACTTTTTGTAAAAATTGATTGATTTGTATGGAATGATTGCAATAAAATTAATAAAATTTCAAAAAAAAAAAAGAAAGGACTTGAACAACTGCAGTGTCGTGCCAGAGATACCCAGCATGTTCTCCATTCTGGATAGGAGAATTTAATGCCTTCATAAGTGACATAAATTTGTTTGTGTTTTGGCAAGTTTCTGTTCGGAGTCTATAATGGATTCTGATAGCACCAATGCTTTGCTATTAACAGATCTTATGTTAAACAATGTAATATTAGCTAGTGAAGATTAGTTGTGCACAGATCCAAAAGCAGAGTTTATATCAGCATATTGCTAATTTTGCCTACTGACACTCTTATTTCCAAAGCCATGAGTAAGGTGGCATATTACTTAACAGAAGGTGCCAATGAATTTTCCATTTGCAGCCCAGTGATGACAACAACCTGACATGCGATGTAAGTATTTTGGTTGCTGCACAATACTGGTGTCTGTTAAAACATTCCAGTCTGACCATTTGCTCTGGACAAAATGTTCAATATGCTGTTTATCACCAGAGTATTTTAGCATAGTAAAAAGCCAAGACGGTAGTAGAGCACATAAGCAGTGTAGCGGAGAAGGTGAGATGGGCAGGGTTGTGTGGTGCAAATGAGCGGTGATAACAATGCAGCAAGAATCCAGTAGGTGCACAGATTCATGCCACTGAAGGATTGTTCCTTTAGAAAAAGAGGAGATAAGATGTGCATAAAGGTAATTATCAGAATTTGGAGGTTACAACATATAACCATAGATGTTTCAAGTGTGATTGCCTTAGTGCTGCAAACCAGGTGTATGTGAACATCAGATTATTGCTCCAGATGACGCATGCTGTGGATGCCCTAGAAGATGGTTGGGCATACTGTCCAGGATGAAGGTGAAACCCTTAACCGGCCGGGATGCCACAATGGAATTATGGACTAGATAGGGGCAGTACCTGGAAAGACCATCTGATGATTTCTGTACTGATTGGAAAATGATAAAAAGAAAGATAAGATTTATAGCTATGAAGAAATACAGATTACACTATTGTGTTTTTCTGAATGCAGAATACATGAATGGGGAAGAAAGACTAATTAAACAGTGTCACAAGAACGAGACATGGACAGATAAAGAGTTGGGGCAGCCACCCATATATTGTGGTATCCTGGCTGCAAAGTCGTTTTCTTATAGAAATACAGAGCACTGAAGTGCATACAACCGAGTCCAAAACAAGACTGAGGAAACAAAGGAAAAGGGGCAGGTTTTAAAGGGGGAGACAGGAAGTGAGGTCGTATGGATCTGGCACGTGGTCTTCCACCATTGGCTCGTAGCCGGAGGTGACATCAGAGGGACTGGAGCTGGTGTGGCCGACTTCCATTGGCTCAGTCCCGGAAGTGATGTCAGGAGATCCAGGTGAAATCCCCCGGGGATGGTCTACAGGCAAGGGAGAAAAGAGTCAGTGCACTCTGCCACACCCGGCATGCCTCGAACTGCCTTCACTCAAGCCCTTTAGCTGCCTTCCATGCGCGTGTGTGACAAGGCCCCCCCCTTAGCCCAGACCCGACGGGTCGGGCGACCCTAACCGAGAGGTCGTGAACCCGAGAAAGAGCATCAGCGTTGGCGTGGAGAGCGCCCCGGCGATGAACGCGAAAACTTATGCGGCTGCAGGTCAAGAAACCACCGGGTGACCCGCGGATTCGACTCCTTGTGGAGGGCCATCCACTGTAGGGGTGCATGGTCCGTGACAAGGGTGAATTCCCGGCCCAACAGGTAGTACCTCAGCTGAGTAATCGCCCATTTAATCGCCAGAGCCTCCCTCTCCACCGCAGCATACCTGGTCTCCCGGTCCAACAGTTTCCGGCTCAGGAACATGATGGGGTGCTCCACACCATCGACGCTTTGGCTCAGCACGGCGCCCAGGCCTGTGTCCGAAGCGTCCGTCTGGAGGATGAAAGGCAAAGAAAAGTTAGGTGCCATCAAAACAGGTGTGGCCGTAAGGGCCTGCTTTAAGTCACCAAATGCAGCGCCTGTTTTTCAGTCCATACCACAATGTTCGGGCCCTCTTCTTTGTTAAATCAGTCAAGGGCGCTCTCTCGAAAACCGAGGTACAAACCGGCGGTAGTACCCGCTAACCGAAAGGCTTGGACCTGCCGCTTGGTTCATGGACGGGCCATTTCAGAATGGCATCAATTTTGGAGCACTGTGGCCTTACGGTACCCGACCCACCAGGTAGCCTAAATATTTGGCCTCGCTTAATCCAAGAAGCATTTCTGGGATTAATCCGAGCCCGCCTCACCAAGTGTCCGTAATACCGCTTGGACATGCTGTAGGTGTTCCTTCCATGTGCTGGAATAGATGACCACGTCATCCAGGTAGGCAGCACTGTATGAGTTATGAGGCCGAAGCACTTTGTCCACCAGGCGCTGAAAGGTTGCTGGAGCCCGTGTAACCCAAATGGAAGGACACGATACTGCCAGTGTCCGCTAGGGGTACTAAACGCGGTTTTACCTTGGAGTCCGTTAAAGGAACCTGCCAGTACCCTTTCGTCATGTCAAGTGTGGTCAGGTATTGAGCCTGTCCAAGCCTCTCGAGGAGGTCGCCCACGCGTGGCATTGGATAAGCATCAAATTGGGAGACTTGATTAAGCCGACGGAAGTCATTGCAGAACCTCCAACTTCCGTCAGGCTTACCGACGAGCACAATGGGGCTGGACCAGGGACTATAACTTTCCTCAATCACACCTAGCTCCAGCATGCGCTTGATCTCAAGCTCCACTTCAGCCTTTTTTGCCTCGGGAAGACGATCACGGGCGTTCTCGGACAACAACCCGGGCTCTGTCACGATGTTGTGCTCAATCAGAGAGGTCCTTCCGGGTTCTCACTGACTACCTCCCGAGCGGTCCGGATAACTGTTTCCAGCTCCTGCCGCTGTCTGGGACTTAAGTCCGTGCGAAGTTAAGGTCGTGTGTGTGGCGAAGAGTGGCGGGGCTGGCGGAGGAGGGATCGGGGTCCCTGTCCTTCCACGGTTTCAGCAGGTTCACATGATAAACCGCTCCTTTGGCCGCGATTGGGTTGACTCACCAAATAGTCGACCAGTCCCTTCCTCTCCTTAACCGTAGGGGCCCTGCCAGTGGGCAAGCAATTTAGAGTGGGAGGTAGGCACTAGGACCATGACCCGATCTCCGGCGGAACTCCCGAAGAGGCGTGCGCGGTTGTAGTACCGGGCCTGTGCTGCTTGAGCCTCCTCCATGTGACTTTTAAGGACAGGCGAATCTTTCCAAATCTATCGCGTAACTGCGATATACTCCAGTATGTTTGTGGAGGGAAGAGCCTCTTCTTCCCAGCCTTCTTTCAAAATATCTAATATGCCCGAGGTTGTCGCCTGTACAGTAGTTCAAAGGGGAGAACCCGTGGAGGCTTGTGGGACTTCCGATAGGCAAAAGGACGAGGGGAGGAGCTGATCCCAGTTCCTTCCATCCTCGCTGACCACCTTACGCAGCATTTGCTTGAGAGTTTGATTAAACCTCTCTACTAATCCGTCGGTTTGAGGATGATACACGAGGTCTTTAAATGCTTTATTTTCAGTAATCTGGCAGTCTCCTTGAGCGTTTCCGAGGTGAAGGGGTCCCCTGGTCTGTCAAGACTTCTTTGGGGATCCCCACGCGAATACCCTAGTAATTCCCGTGCGATGGCTTTAGAGGTAGCTGAGCGCAACGGAAAAGCTTACGGGTATCGTGTAGCGTAATCCAAGAGGACTAAAAAGTACTTGTGTCCTCGGGCTGAGGGCTCCAGGGTCCCACCAGGTCGACCCGATTCTGTGGAAGGAACGTCAATCAGTGGAATAGGAACAGAGGAGCACGGTCCCTCCTAGGAATTTGTCGCAGTTGACACTCCGGGCAGGAAGCGCCAAAGCGGCGAACCTCCTCATTAATTCCTGGCCAGTAGAAGCGGGCTTGATCCGCTCCAGAGTTTTTCGGTGCCCAGGTGGCCACCTAGGAGGTGGGCGTGTGCTAGCTCGCAGACCTGCCGCCGGAAGGTACGCAGCACAGCAGCAGCCTCGTCTCCTGCCCGTCATGCATTGCTACACGGTAAAGGAGGTCATTATCTAGCACAAAGTAGGGGCCCTGTGGCATCGACTGATTAGTGCGCTGGCCATTGACAAGGACCACTGCATTTTTTACAAACTTCAGGGAGTCATCATTCCATTGCTCCCTTCTAAAAGAAGCCGGCGTTTCTTTAAATTGGAACCGCAACACGGAGAGAGGGTCAGCGTCGACCTCAATGGGCGTGGTTTCCTCCCGCTCCGCCGCGCGTTGGTGGATGGCGTGTTAGCCCGCGGCGGCCGGGAGTTGCCACGTCAGTCAGGCGACGCCGTCTCTCTCTGCCGGCTGATTACACGGCGTGGAGGCAGCTTGAGACGGGTTATCTCCGTCCATAACGAGGCCCAAATTAACCCCGGAGTGGTATGTGTCTCACCCTTTTGATTTTAGACCAGTCCGCCCTAGTATCACCGGGTGTGGAGGATCAGGTAGGACGCTACGGTGAGTTCTGAACTGACCCTCCGTAACTGATGACACAGCGGCGGACCTGTACCAGCGGATGTCTCCGTGGACACAGGTTATACCGGTCTTAAATTTTAGCCACTGTTGCGGTTGCACAAAGCGGCGGGCAACAATGGAAATGTTGCTGCGGTCGAACAAACCTGTGGTCTTGTGTCCGTTGGCGATCACCACGCCAGTATGTGGGACCGCCAGCGGATTAGCCAGAGCACACCAACCCCTCCTCGCCCTCCACCTGCATTCCTCCTTGCCCCAAGCGGTTTGCGCCGCGCACCGCGGCGCCCCATCTGAGCTCCGGATTGTACAGGGAGGGGCTAGGTCTTGGAACGCACCCGGCTGGGTTTGACATGAGGGCGGTTCTGCCCCCCCAGAGTGTGAGGCCGCCCTCTGCGTCTCCATAAGCTCTATGAGCTCAGACATGTTCTTAAACCGCTCGCCCCAAACCGGCTGGGTGAAGCCACGGGGAAGCGCTTCCAGGAGCAGATAGCAAGCTACCTGCTCTATTATTTGGTAGGGCGTGTTTTCAAATGGCGTAGCCAATGCCCTACCATTGCCCATAAGGACCAGGCTTGTCTGTTGGTGGCCGCTCAGGGTCCAACCTCCATTTTTATTTTATTCACCTGCCAGTCTGGGGCACCCCTAGGTGGTAAATGGGGCTTTGGTTTCGCAGGGAGACAGGCACTCTCCCCCAAGAGAGCATACTGAGTCCCTTTTGCCTCCCCCCTCCAGGGCAGCCCAATTCTGTGAGCCCCACCCGCACACTCCCTGACCTCTCCAGATGGCCTAGTTATGAGTGCCGGGAGCGGAGCCTGAAGACTCGGCCCCGGTACGCTCCCACCTGGGTATATTGCAGGTCCTGTCCCCTTCTCTTCTGGGACTTCTCCATCCTGCCGACTACGCCACTGTCACAAGAATGAGACATGGACAGATAAAGAGTTGGGGCAGCCACCCGTATATTGTGGTATCCTGGCTGCAAAGTCGTTTTCTTATAGAAATACAGAGCACTGAAGTGCATACAACCGAGTCCAAAACAAGACTGAGGAAACAAAGGAAAAGGGGCAGGTTTTAAAGGGGGAGACAGGAAGTGAGGTCGTATGGATCTGGCACGTGGTCTTCCACCATTGGCTTGTAGCCGGAGGTGACATCAGAGGGACTGGAGCTGGTGTGGCCGACTTCCATTGGCTCAGTCCCGGAAGTGATGTCAGGAGATCCAGGTGAAATCCCCCGGGGATGGTCTACAGGCAAGGGAGAAAAAGAGTCAGTGCACTCTGCCACACCCCGGCATGCCTCCGAACTGCCTTCACTCAAGCCCTTTAGCTGCCTCCCATTCGCACGTGTGTGACAACAGTTATGTCAATTACAGGTAAAATCACTAAATTATGGCAACTTGTTCAGTCAAAAACCTGCCACCACAGTGGGCGTGCAGGACTGAACCTGAAAAGTACTGGCCTAAAAGGTGAGCAAAAATGACTGTGTATTAGTGTTAAGATTTGTTAAATTGAAATTATGCAAAAGTTACTTTGCTGTCTTCAGCTACATTATAGAAATAAACTGATCATGAAGTAGACTGTAAGCAAGCACTGAAGTGCTAAAACCAGTGGAAAGACAACACAAGGGGACCATTTTTACATGGTGCTGTGAAAAACAAACCTATTCTGCTGTAAACCATCTTTTAAAGTTTGCTCTTAATTTTATGAATAGATAGTAATGAGTGATGCTACATTAAAGCAGATTGATACTTTACTGATCCTAAAGGCGAAATCTCAGTGTTACAGAAGCTGACACTCAAACACTACACTGAATACATGCAAGATGAAAGAGTAAAGGCCTTGTCACATTATACAGTGTTTCCAGTGAATTTCAGTTACAGACTTCATTTACATGATTTTAGTGAGTTAGGAACAGTTGCAACATGCAGCATGGTGAAATTCCCAGTGACGCAAAACAATCAGTGCTATAAGAATACTCTGTAGTGGTGTACTGTGATTGCTTCCAACTCACAAGAGTATGTAAATAAAGTATACAACTGAAAAACGCAAGGTCTTTATTGGTCATCCTCTATGAATTGTTGTCATGTAATCTAACATCCCCAGGCAATGACGTCACCTCCGACTAGAAGTCATGTAATGTGATAAATGCTTAAGATAGATAAATATGTCTAGAATAATTAAAATAAACATTAAAATGGCAGAAGAAAATAGTTTAAATAGCAGTTATGTTGTAATATTTAAAGCAGGTGGGACCTCCAGGAGGTGTCTCCAGAGCACCATGTTAGAATAAGTCTTGTGCTAATGGCGCTCCACAAGTTGATCAGGAGGCATGTACAAGAGATCCCTCCGATGTCCCAGATACAGTAAAGTTGCCAAATGGATAAGGCTGTCCATGTGCATTCCACAGCTAGACCTTTTGAAGCACATAGTGCCAGACAACTTCACACATAGGCCATTCCTCAATCCCCCAACCCCGCCCGCCACCCTTACTGTGCTATTAACCCTACTTCTGGGAAGGTCATTCATGGAAATTGAGGTTAAGGCCACACAAGAGCAAAGTAAAATGTCTTGAAACTTATTAGAGTAAAGCAGGACTTGGAAAATCAGTAGGAATGAGCTAAATAAAATGACTAAAAAACACAAATGTTAAAGTTAGAACAACAAAGATAAAACAGCCTATAATCAAATTCAGCAGTCGGGAAAGAAAATCCAAAGGACATCATTTTTTTTTTCTAAAGTCTTTTTAAACAAGATGCTAAGGTTAAAGCCACCCCCAGATTACTGCTGGGTAATTGTCATCCATTACCAGTAGCAAGCAGTAGAAATGCAGTTAATATATTTGAAATGAAGACATGACACCCATGGCATTGTTCAATTGTGTTATTTCCTCATAAGCTGAGAAGGAGAGTTTTACTAGTAATAGTAGTGGTAGTAATACGAGTAGTATTGTCGCATGTACAGAGTACAGTGAAATTCTTACTTGCATGTCTGACCAACATGGAGCGCTTCACCACTATCTAGCACCGTAATAAACAAGAATATATAAAAATACAGAACTTTATTTTAATTAATAGAAAACAAAAATCATACAGTTCTGAATAGCATAATTCTGAAACAGTGTCACTCTGAATGCCCCATGTTAGAATATTGAAAATTATGGCAATGAACGTTTTATTACAATAAACCTCTATGAAAATGCAAACCTATAAACACAGGTAATATATATATATGGTGTAAAATTGTGAGAAACATAAAGAGAGACAGAGCAGCCTCTTCTAGCTTATAAAAATGTAAAGAATCCTTTTGGCAGCTGCTTGTGACAGGGGATAATGTACACAGGAAATACTGAGAGCTGCTCTAAGTACACTGTGAAATTCTCTGTCTACTCACAGCTTGATGGGATTTGTTTGCAAATCAAAGTCCTAGTACACTTATTTATACCAAATTAAACCTGGTTTTATTTCAGTGAAAAATAATGAGAGGCCTCTCATTTGTAACAGTCAGGACTTCTATCTAACATGTAGAACATTGCGTCCGAATGGCTCAGTTTCACCATGAAAGGCTTGTAGTTTACTGATCTGGGCTTTCCATTGCGTCTGAAGGGGAATAAAGAAAATGGAATCAGAAACTGAAATGGCCACAAACGGCATTATATACAGGAACCAGTGAAAGCACACTGCATAAACTTCAGTAGACAGAGATCTGTTCAAGTGGCACATGAACAGTATGGCAAAGCCGAGGTCTGTGAAGTAACGTTTTTCACTTCGTCATTCTCATTTGTTCAAAGGGATAGGCACAGTCTATTAATGGAATAAGCTGACAGCCCTGTTCTGCCAGGACATTCAAGAGATTGATTAATTTATTTTGACAAGGTTGAAAAGAGCATCAAACAATTCCAGTGTTCCATTTTCAGTTAAAGTACTGTATAAAACAAGGCTTACTAAATAAATATGTATGGATAGCACAATATGACCCCGCATACCATCACTACATGCCCATAAAGCTCTTTATGCAATTCTAAGCTTCCAGAAAACTTTAATATCTCAACGATTAGTCTGCCTAAACAACTAAAGAATGTGTGTGACTACAAGAGGTGGCATACATTTTTTTTATCACTTTTCAAAGATTTACCATTAAGTCCATTCAATTTTTATTGCAGTTTGCCACCATTGTGTTTCGTTCTGGGGAAATAAAAATATTAAAATCTACCATCCTTTCAAAATGTGGAAAGGGGACAGTAGCCACCATCTGACAAAACAGGATTTCAATGTAGATCATAAAAGTGACGTAAAGATGCTCCTATTTTTTTTGTTCAAATATTTAAGAACGTAAAAAGTCTGACACATGACAGGAACCTATTGAGGCCATCAAACTCATTTGTTGAGCTGATCTGCCCCGAAGTCTTACTCAGGTACTTTTACTTGTCAAGGTCCCTCCTTCAGATACATGACTTGTAGTTTGTTCCACATTCTCATGACCCTTTGTGTAAAGATGTCTTCAGTCTTAGTCAGTCAGTCATTTTCCAATACGCTCTATCCTAACACAGGAGGCACGGGGGACTGCTGGAGCCAATCCCAGCCAGCAGAGGGTGTAAGGCAGGAACACATCCCGGGCAGGGCGCCAGCCCACCGCTGGCCTTCAGTCTTAAATGCACTTATATTTCCACAAGTATCTTTAAGCATGTGATTCACTGTTTAATTGAAATAATTTTGTTGTATTGTCTTTTATTGATCAGACGGTTTTGAAGTTCTGAATTAGATCCCTATGTAGCAATATTTGTTAGGAAGTAAACAGGTTTAATTCATTTTACTTGTCAGAATAAGGCATGCCATTTTGGCTTAGGATGCTTTTAATTGCACTGGTCTATAAATCCTCTAGAGGTGCTATGTGGTTTTTTTATCATTATTTTGTGTTTTTGGCCGATGCCATTATCCATTCAGCTTGTTTTCAAACATTTTTTTTTACAGTTTGAGCACACTCTGTTTACCTGACTTACATAGGGTCACACAGTGGGTCAGAGGCAGGAAACGAACCAGCCAGCTTGAACCAAAGTCCAGTCCCTGAGCCACCACGCCATTCTCTAGATGCAGTCACAGTAACACATTACATAATTTAACTATGTTTCTTTTGTGTCTGGTATAATTAGAATTCCATTAGTTCTTCTTCTCCATGCACAAGTATACCATAGTGATATAAGGCTACCATAAGTTCCAGACATTAAATTGTCAGACACACACAGCTGATACTCTATCATCCTCGTATTTTACTACTTCTTCTTCTATTGGCGGTTCCTGCTAGGGGTCATCACAACGGATCATCTTTTTCCTAACTTCCTGTACTCTGCAACTTGCTCTGTTACACCTACCACCTACATATCCTCTCTCAACACATCCATAAATGTTCTCTTAGGCCTTTGTCTTCTTCTCCTCTTAACTGGCAGCTCTATCGTTAGCAACCTTTTCCTAATATATCCAGCATCTCTCATCTGCTTATACAGTAGAGTGTCGCTGATCCAACATTCTGTATTATCCAACGTCCCACCGTAAAAAAATAAAAACTGCATCAATCGGCAACAAGAACTGCAAGTTACGAGCGTGAGCGTAGTCTATTTTTAGTTGCTAAGTTCATTTTTTCAGTTAAAATTTTCTGTTGTTTTGTTGTAAAACATGATTACAGTGGATTATGTGGCCAGCCCTCTCTGGCGTGTGTGTGTGTGCGTGTGTGTCTCTCTCGCTCGCGTGTGTGCGCCTGTGTCTCTCTCGCACGTGTGTGTGTGTGCTCCTGTGTTTTCTGAACACGTGCAGAAGTCATCGGCGCGCGCAGACCGAAAGGGAAACTGGCTCGTTCGTATATCTAGTGTGTGGTCGTGAACAGATGCAAAAGTTTGGCGAACTTTTTGGTCATAACCTGATTTGTACATGTCCAGAGACATTCATGAACCGAGGTTCGTAATGTGTAAAATTATAATATAGTTTGATGTTTAATAGGCTTTTTCTTAACACCTCCCATTATCTGACATTTTCACTTATCCGATGTTCTGCCGGCCCGTTTATGTCAGATAAGCGAGACTCTACTGTATGTCCAAACCAATGCAATCTCGCCTCTCTGACTTTGTCTCCCAACCATCCAACCTGAGCTGACCCTCTAATGTACTAATTTCTAATCCTGTCCATCCTTATCACACCCAATGCAAATATTAACATCTTTAATTCTGCCACCTCCACCTCTGTCTCCTTTTTGATCAATGCCACTCTCTCCAACCCACATAACATGGCTGGTCTCGCTACTGTTCTGTAGACCATCCCTTTCATTCTTGCTGATATCCGTCTGTTACAAATCCCATCTGGCAATCTTCTTCATCCACTCCACCCTGCCTGCACTCTTGCTCCCCTCTGTTCCACACTGCCTGTTACTCTGTACTGGTAATCCCAAGTATTTAAACTCCTATGACAGGGTGCCTCGATAGGAGTTGTGGTATTGTATGAGGAAGTCGGGAGTCCCTACAACTCTACTTCCTGCATCCTCACCATTCCTCTGACCTCTTCTCTGCCACTCCCAATTACCAGCAATAGATAGAAATTGAGGAAAATGCTGTATTTACAGAGGTGATTATGAAGGGGCCCATTAATTAGTTAAAAAAAAATTCTCCTTGGTATGCTTCTATATCGCTTAATGAATGATGTACAATTCTTTATGCTTGTGAATAATTTTAACTAACATTTTTATTTGACTGTTAATTTATATACAGTACAGTATTTAGTTTGTGTCATTTCTGAGTAATCTTCACGTTACTTAGTATTAATCCATACAGACAATAATAGATTTATGAAATAAGTTGCCTGGCAGTGTAATAGACAGCAGCACTTTTGGGACCTCCAGATCTCAATTAGACTTCCTTGCTTGTCAAAACATATCTTCTGTTCTTAAAACAGGTGTTTTACTTCAACGTTTTTATATGCATTGATTTTAATAAACACAATTTAAATTCTTAAAATACTGTTACAGTTGACTGTGTCTGCTTGTGCAAACTGTGCTTAGGAGCAAATGGGGACACGATGAAGGAAAAGTAGATAACTGTAGATGTTCTTAGAGTCTGCCTGTTCTGCTCTCTCTTCCAGAATGGACTGGATGTGCATAGGGCATTAACAATATCAAGGAGATAATCCAAAGGGCAAAGAGAGACAGTCATATTTTTTTCATAACAAAAAAATGAAGAATGCCAACTCTATTTGCACTACCATTAAACAGAAAAAGAGCTTTACCGCAGCTATACTTCAAAGTATGATTAAAAATGCATCAATTAAAGTCTATGCAGTAACTTTCTGCAATAGATTGTCAAAGGCCTCACATAACTTTGACAATTACTGGTATGTATAATTTTATTTAATTTTGAAATGCCTCAATAGCATATGAATTTGTGGGACCATATTTAGATTACTATTTGCTATTTTTGTCTCCATTCTACAAAAAAGATGTAACAACACTGGAGAAATTGCAGAGATGAACAACTATTTTGAGTAGAGGACTGAAGGATTTAAACTAAAAGGTAAAGTAAGAGGACCCGGTCTTTTTATTTCACAACAAACAAAGATTAAGAGGCTACAAAAATGGTTAGCATTAGGAAAGGAGTTAGTTCAGTTAATACCAGGCCGTAAAGTTAAAAAGAATTTCCACACGTAGAGAACAATAATAAACCAAAAACAAATGTCATTTTGCTTACGTAATAAAGGAGCTGAAAAGTAGTGAGTACAACACTCCATATATTTAAAACAAATTATTTATATAATTAAAAATCTTGTTTACATCAATATCAACTAAATAAAACACAACAACATGGGCACTTTAGGTATTTTCTCTAAAAAACTGGATTTTACAGTAAATAGCTATGCCATTTTATGATTCACAATTTTGAAATCAAGTTTCTTTTGTGCCCCAATTTGTCAGCTGTTATTGTACCAAGTTTAGATGTCATATCCCATAGCATTACAAAGTTATAATGTCTGGCACAAGGATGCCCCACTTTTTGAAAACATTTGGCACCTAAACTGTCTCACAGAACAAGTACAGTGATCCCTCGCTATATCGCTCTTCGACTTTCGCGGCTTCACTCCATCTCGGATTTTAAATGTAAACATATCTAAATATATATCACAGATTTTTTGCTTGTTTGCAGATTTCTGCGGACAATGTGTCTTTTAATTTATGGTACATGCTTCCTCAGTTGGTTTGCCCAGTTGATTTCATACAAGGGACGCTATTGGCGGATGGCTGAGAAGCTACCCAATCAGAGCACGCATTACGTATTGTGAGCTGGAGGGCTGATCGCACCCCAAGAATATACAGACACCCCTGGGAAAACCACAAAGCCTGAAACGCAGACTACCCTCGCATTGCTCCTTATCCTTGCACTATAATGCATAATACAAGCCTTGCGCAGTACTCCGCCGACTTAAAAGCCTTGCGCAGCGCCTGTCAGATTTGGTATTGATTTCTTTTGCTTTCTCTCTCTCTCAGACTGCCTCTGCTCCTGACGCGTTTACATTCGAAGAAGAAGAAACTTACAAAACCTTTAATTGAAAGACGAAACTGTCATCTTTGTCAAGAAGCAAGTTTTGAAGTGATAAATGTTTGTTTGCAGTGTTTGAATAAAATTCCTTCTTATTTCCACGATCTCGAGTGTCTCTGTGCAAATCTGTGACCCAAGCGTGACAGTATTAAATAAAACTCCTCAATGATATACGATATGCTTCCTGCGCGGTGCTTCTCATACTTAAAAGCTCTAACAGCCCGTATTGATTTTTGATCGTTTGCTTTCCTCTGTCGCTCTCACTCTCTCTGACATTCTCTACTCCTGACGAAGGGGGTTTGAGCAGAGGGGCTGTTTGCCTAGAGGATACAGACTCTCCACTAAAAAATCGTGAAAGACCACCTTCACATTGCTCCCTTCTGTTGCGGCTGCTTTATCGCAGTGCGCATACTTAAAAGCCCAACAGCACGTGTTGATTTTTTGATTGTTTGCTTCTCTCTCTCTCTCTCTCTCTCTCTGACATTCTCTGCTCCTGACGGCGCTTCTTTGAAGAGAAGATATGTTTGCATTCTTTTAATTGTGAGAAAGAACTGCCATCTCTGTCTTGTCATGGAGCACAGTTTAAACTTTTGACTAAAGGGTGTTATTTCATGTCTAGAGGACTCTAATAATGTTAAAAAATGTATTTAGAAGGTCGTAAACAGGTTTTCTATGCTCTAACTGTGAAATATTAGATTTATAAATAAAGAATCCTACTTCGCGGAAATTCATTTATCACGGTAGAGTCTGGAATGGATTAACCACAATAAACGAGGGTTTACTGTACTGTAGTTATATTCATATTTGTTAAACATATATACACACAAACAGACATGCACTATATATCATTCTGCAGCTACAAGTCAACAATTTGTAACAATGCACATATAATTACATATTCATCCAAACATAGACACAGTGAAACGTTACATTTTGTGCAGTATATTGGATTTTTGGGCTTCTTCCAGCACTGGTTTACAGGAGTGGGGATAATGCCTTTGCTGGCAGCCCTGAATGGAGTCAGGAAAGAGCCATAAACAGGAACCCTCAGAGCTAGTCACACATACCACACACACCTGAACCAGTGTTTCTCAGCCACTTTGGGTCGCAGGAAGCTTTCACAGTGTTGCAAGCTTATGAAATTTGTTCACAGCGTAGTCCACCTCCCACGCAAGGCAGTCCTCCCCCAGCAATGAAATTTCTCCTTCACGTTCGCTTAAACCTTCCTTACCTCCCCAATATTGCTTTTTATGTGATTTTATTTCCCTTTTGTAATCGTGCTAGTTTCTGCATTGGAGTGAAGCAAACACGATTAGAAACGGAATAAAATTATCACATGGCCGTCTCTTCAGCGTGGGGTGGTTCAAAGTTATACTATGAGCAATACTTACAAATCAAGCATACAGTAGAACAGAGTCCTTCAGCAAATGCATCATTCTCAACAGAGTCAGAATCTGACTTGACCTTTGCACATAATGGTGCATAAAGATAAGCTGTCACATGCAATGTATTTGCTGCTTTTTATGCACAGCTGTGACACGTAATAGAAGTAACCAATTGTAGATAACTATACTATCATTGGAATGCTGTGAACCTAAGCTATCCAATGGGAATGAGCTGTTCACTGTATGTGGTTCGCTGTAAGTGGGATATTTGAAAAAAGCACATTCCTCAGCTTTGATGTGCTGCTCACCTTGGCAAATACGTGTGCAAATCACATATTTTAATAATGAAAGAGAGCACACAACTTGGAAACTTTATGATTTGTTTGAAATAATAATTCTTTACATTTATATAATGCTTTGCTCACTACTCAAAGTGCTCTCCATGCAGGGAGAGCCGAGGACACAAACCTACAATCTCTTTACTGCACTTAATTGACTTGTGGGTTAATTGCAACATACAGGAACAAATTTTAAATTTTTGCATTTAATTGACTTGTCCTGCCGATGGAACAACTTGAGCAGTGGCTTCCTTCTGAGTATAATGACAGAGTACTGTCAGTGCATTTCTGTACATGCTGAAATCAATATGATGAATACTGTACCAACTAAACCATGCCAGCTTGGTGCCTAAGAGCTCAATGTAATTTTTCCAGCTTATGTATCCATCCATCCATCCATTCTCTTCCGCTTATCCGAGGTCGGGTCGCGGGGCAGCAGCAAGCAGAGGCCCAGACTTCCCTCTCCCGGCCACTTCTTCCAGCTCTTCGGGAGAATCCCAAAGGCGTTCCCAGGCCAGCCGGAGACATAGTCCCTCCAGCGTGTCCTGGGTCTTCCCGGGCCTCCTCCCGGTTGGGCGTGCCGGAACACCTCACCAGGGAGGCGTCCAGGAGGCATCCTGATCAGATGCCCGAGCCACCTCATCTGACTCCTCTCGATGCGGAGGAGCAGCGGCTCTACTCTGAGCCCCTCCCGGATGACTGAGCTTCTCACCCTATCTTTAAGGGAAAGCCCAGACACCCTGCGGAGGAAACTCATTTCAGCCGCTTGTATTCGCGATCTCGTTCTTTCGGTCACTACCCATAGCTCATGACCATAGGTGAGGGTAGGAAGGTAGATCGACTGGTAAATTGAGAGCTTAGCCTTACGGCTCAGTTCCTTTTTCACCACGACAGACCGATGCAGAGCCCGCATCACTGCGGATGCCGCACCGATCCGCCTGTCGATCTCACGCTCCATTCTTCCCTCACTCGTGAACAAGACCCCAAGATACTTGAACTCCTCCACTTGGGGCAGGATCTCTCCCCCAACCCTGAGAGGGCACTCCACCCTTTTCCGGCTGAGGACCATGCTCGGATTGGAGGTGCTGATTCTCATCCCAGCCGCTTCACACTCAGCTGCGAACCGATCCAGAGAGCTGAAGATCACGGCCTGATGAAGCAAACAGGACAACATCATCTGCAAAAAGCAGTGACCCAATCCTGAGTCCACCAAACCGGACCCCTTCAACACCCTGGCTGCGCCTAGAAATTCTGTCCATAAAAGTTATGAACAGAATCGGTGACAAAGGGCAGCCCTGGCGGAGTCCAACTCTCACTGAAGCGGGCTCGACTTACTGCGGCAATGCGGACCAAGCTCTGACACGGTTGTACAGAGACCGAACAGCTCTTATCAGGGGTCCGGTACCCCATACTCCCGGAGCACCCCCACAGGATTCCCCGAGGGACACGGTCGAATGCCTTTTCTAAGTCCACAAAACACATGTAGACCGGTCGGGCAAACTCCCATGCACCCTCCAGAACTCTGCTAAGGGTGAAGAGCTGGTCCACTGTTCCGCGACCAGGACAAAAACCACACTGTTCCTCCTGAATCCGAGGTTCGACTATCCGGCGGACCCCCCTCTCCAGAACCCCCGAATAGACTTTTCCAGGGAGGCTGAGGAGTGTGATCCCTCTATAGTTGGAACACACCCTCCGGTCCCCCTTTTAAAGAGGGGGACCACCACCCCGGTCTGCCAATCCAGAGGCACTGTCCCTGATGTCCATGCGAAGTTGCAGAGACGTGTCAACCAAGACAGTCCTACAACATCCAGAGCCTTAAGGAACTCCGGGCGTATCTCATCCACCCCCGGGGCCCTGCCACCAAGGAGTTTTTTGACCACCACCAGCTTATGTAATAAAATAGAATGGTCAATGATGTCAAAGCTGCGCTTAAATCTAACAACATAATTGAACTGAATTTCCTTATCAGAGGATATTGGAATGTCATTTACAATACAGGTGAGCTCTGCCTCTGTACGTGATTGGTGCGGAAGCCGGACTAGAATTTCTCAAATAAATTGTAATGTGTTAAGTGAGACTTAAACTGTGTGGCGACTACTATTTTAAGTGTCTTAGAAAGAAAGGTCTGCAGTTATTAAAGAATAAGTTTGTTTGCCACTTGAAATTGTGTTCTAAAGTGAAGCATTTTTTATGAGTTTAAAAAATATATCTTGTCTGTTATTGTATTTTACAATGTGGCTTTAGGGTACCAGGGTGCAAAGATGGAAAAAAGGGCCTTAAAACTGACCAAATACACCCATTTTGAAGCAGCAATGGTTCAATTCAAGAAAACATGCATTCTGTGTGATGAGGCACATGTGTCTGTTTTCTTGAGATTGTTGTGTAAAAAAAAAAAAAAACCTCTTCTCTGTCTTCAAATAAAGCAGTTACAAAGTACAGATGAGAATGCAGAACATTTCTTTATCTGCACAGAGTTATGCAAAAATGTCTGTCCATGGAGTGAGTAATCAATTAAACAGTTCATCTGCCTTTATACGTTTTTATGATTACATAACCTTATTTAATACATCACATCATCTGACTCTTAATGTGAAGAACTTTTTATTACCTCCTCCAATCAACTAATGTCACCAGTAATTCAAGTCACTTCTCCCATTATTCTGAACACCACTTTGTTAAGAGGAGTGTTTTGTGGATTGTCCTATTGATCTTGGGACCGCTTCATGGGAGGAGTGTATGGGCTTTCCCATCAGTTTATCCCTGCCTTCTGGAGGAGTGTTTCTTATTAATTTACCTTATTCTAACCTTGGAAAATTACATTGGTAGCTTCTCTAAGATGATGCAGAGACTTCATGTGTTTAAGCTTTAAGTTATACAGTATTTAGTTAACCCTTTTGTTACGGTCAATCCTTTTCCATATGTTTAATAATTCATTCTGGTATAGCTTTCTCTCTCTCTCTCTCTCTCTCTCTCTCTCTTTTAATAGATTGTAAAAAATGATTATATATTAATTATGAATTCCAGAAGGTAAGGATATGTTTTTTTACTTGTTTGCCTGCTTGGAGCTTCGACAACCGAACAGAGATCACACAACAATTACATTCTTTGATGCTATTTTATATACATCTAGCTATTTTGCTGCCCAAGACAAAAGTAGAAATGTTGTGCCCAAACCATGGAGTCTTAAAGGTAATTACAATGCATATGATTGGGCTGGGGTCTTGAAGATCACCCTAAGCCTCCTCCTCGTGATGCCTTTGACGATGTCTACTTTGCTTACCTAAATGCAGCATACCAAAGTAATTTGACGTCCTAGATAACTGACTAGTTTGTCTATATGGCAGACAGTAGTGGTTGGTGATTTTGCTGATTTTGGGGGAATAAACTGGAGCAGCACTTAGATGTGAAAGGTACTATATATCTATCTGTTATATAGTGCCTTTCATATGTATCTGGTCATTCCACATGCTCTCGTGGTCCTCATCATAGTGTCAGTGCACATGTTGGCCTGTCCAGTACCAGACCCATAGGACAAATCCAGGCTAAAATGTATTATACCCTTTCTTCCATGCTACTCAATCTGATGCCAGCTTTCCCATTTCTACTGTGCTCCAAAACCTTACTCAATGACATCCACAGTCCTCTTATTCTTCCCAGAACTTGCCCTATAAATGCGTAGAGGAACAGGTGTGCCTGCCACTTAAATTGTATACTACATCTGGCTCTAAATTGCCCAAATCTCTGCCAACATGCCCAGCTCCCCATTCTGCCAAAACCCACACCATAATGTCTGCACCCCCATCTCTGTAATCTTCCAATACCACAGACGTTTGTCTGTCCTATAACACATCCATAACAAACCCCATCCAAATCTTAATCTACTGTACCTCTGCTAATACAGTGCCCAGTCCTTGGCCATTTCCACTGTATTCCATTAATTCACATCACTAATCCTCTGATTTTTTTGAAGTCTTGTATCCCAGTTTATCATTTACCTCACCCACAGAGTCAATCCCACCCTAATTTTATTCTACACTTGCTGTCAGTCTTCCCAGTCCTATGAAAGTGTGCCTTACCTCACCTGGGCACAAATTCACATTGTAAGATCCACAGACCTCTTCTTTAAACATAACTCGCCACCCAACCGGCCTTGTACTACATGTGTACAACAAATTCAACCTAAATCAAATGCTGCCCTCACGATCAAGATACCTAGATTTCTTTGAACATAAATTTTGCCCTCCTCTCCTTTAGGCCTGAAAATTTCTGCTACTTTCTGAGTCTTCCAAAAAATTATTCATATGCTATTGTCTAGATCAGTGTTTACCAACCTTTTTTTCTGTAGTGACATACTTTTTGTAACCAAAATCATCCCAAGGTACACCACTATTTTACTAACCACAAACACATATACTGTATACCTCATCTATTATTTTGGACAGAATATGTAGATTTTTGGTCACTTCATAGTTGTGCCTTCAACTACCAATCTTGTAGCCTTTATCTAGCTGTACAGCAACACTAAGCCTATTGTCTAGATGACTACTTTCATGCTGCTTGGATTTTTCACAAAGATGTTTTAGATTTCATACCCCTATCATTGTCCACAACTCTTTGGTACCAACACTATGAAACAGCGAACAGGGAAAGCACAAAAAGACATTACGTACAGCACACGAAGTTAGCCAACTCCATTTGTCATAGCAAGAGCTGGAAAAAGTATGTGTGTAAGCTCATCCAGTCCAACCTCCTTTATCTTTTTCCTTCAAGTGAGCAATTTATGAAGAGGTGTTTCATTAAAGAAATAACAGGATTTTCTTTAATATCTGAAGTGTCATTTTCATTTGAAGTTGTCATCTCCGTAAAGTCCCGCTTGCTCATCTGTAGTTTCATTAATGCTGGGTGTGAACTGTGAACCATTGATGTCAACTTGAAATAATGCATCGACAACTGTCCAATGAGATTAAAAAACCTAAACCAATACTAATTCAATGCCAATAAATGTGGGAGTGTGGCCAGTGGGGAAAAAAAATCTGAAAGTAACAAATTAAAGGGGAGCCTCAGATCACCTGCTTGCCAAAAGATAAAGGACTTACATAGACAGTAATCTGACTGGTGTCCATCACTCTGGAAATATAGATGTTCACACATCTAAACTGGTGACACTGCTTTGTATTTTTAATAAAAGCTTTAGATTTTTGAAAGAGCCAAACGCACACAATCAAAAAAAAGAAAAAAGCAGAGTGTGTGATTGAGCAGATTGAAACACAACAAACCACATATTGATTAATTTTTTTAAATTGCATGATGAGTCTCTCTTGTTGACAATATGGTAATAAAATAAGCAAGCACATTGTTTTTGAGAGAAAGAATAGAAAGACACTGATGTCAGTCAGTCCATAAATACATGGAGAGAACATACAGACTCCATACCTGGCGCTGTGATGACTGACAATTCTGATGCAACAAGAACTCTGCCATTCAGCAATGAACCATTGATAATGCTAAGAAGACAACACATGCTGCCAGAACAGCTACTGAGCTTTTCATTAGTTTTGTTGTGATTGTGATTCATTTTAGAAATTAAGATATGACTTCCTTTTCTGATATTAAGGTAAAATTACTAGTGTGGTGTGTGCAAAGCAAAAGTCAGCTTGAAGTTGAGAGGACAAGGACAAATTTCCCACTTCCAAGAAAATGTAGAGTTATGGGAGTTTGGAGTATGTTTACTAAGGTAATGGAGAGCCATCCTGTTGTGGTAGACCTGCATGTGGCAATGCCGCTCATGTAGTGTTTTGTGTTTGAATCATATAGTTCAAAAAGCTATTTGTGCTCCTTCCTTTGAGTGGATTTTGCTGTTTTCAGGGCTTATTTATTTACAAATGCCTTGTTGTCCTAGGACAGTTCCCACACGCACAGTGGACCGTTCATTACAATATAGTGGGACATTCAGTACCTATCATACTTAAGCATATGGAGGTCTTGCAATACAACTACTTTTAGAAATGTCAGTGAACAATAAAGTGTACACCTGCAGGGCAAAATCATTTCTCATAGGACTTTTCTTTTTTCCAAAACAAATACTTTGTCATATGCTGTATCTTTTTGGTTTGTTTTGACTTCTGACTAGAAATTCATATTTAGTAATTTCTTAGAGCAATCTAGAACAGGGATGTCAAACTCGGTTATACTTGGGGGCAAAGATAGCACTTTTATGTTCCCAAAATTGGCCATGACAAATCAACAAAAATAGTTTTTAAAAAAGAAAACCTACAGTACATAAGTCAATTTATTGAATACTGTATTTTTTTTAAAATTTTGGCAATTGTGACTACATTTTGTTCTATTATCCAGTTGTCATGTTACATATGTGTTGTTTTGGTGTGTAAAGCCAGCTCGTTTTTTACCTTTCACATGAGTACGTACTCGTATACATTGAGAGGACACAGGCCATGTGAAGGCAGAGATGTAGCTCCGTGTCTGGAAGTGAGACACATCTAGATATCACATGCCAGAACAGTGGTGGACTCTGCTTTGAGGAGGTTGTTGTATTGTTGCTCAGTTAGTTCAGTTGGAAAGTCATATGCAGTACTGATCTACATCGGCTACACATAAATTGGCTAAAAGGTCAAAAGTCAACTCCTGTGCTTTTGAAATGTGCAAAGCATTGGTCAAATTCAGTGCACAGCAGGTTAACCATTGCAGTGTATTCAGCACATGGAAAGTAGAGGAGACTGATCAGAGATCACTTTGCCAACAAGGAATCAAGCAATGATTCCGAGCTGTAGTTGTGATTCACACAATTTTGGGTTTTAACTAAAATATCACTTACTGTATCTCTGCAATGACCAGGTTGCTCTCCTGCAGTCCTACATTCAGAGTACTCGGATACTTCAGTAAGTTATTTGGTTATTATAAGAGAGATCTTTCAAAAACCAGAGCCAGTCGGTCTACTAGGCGATAGAGGCAGGTGCTAAGGGTGCCATCACCTGAGGGGTGCAATTTATGAGAGTTAAGGGAATCCCCCTTCCCCACCGCTATGTACACTGAAGGATGCTATTTTGGTAACTCAGGGGGTATTTGCCCCGGACACGGAGGGGGGCAAGGCCTTGAAGTCTAACAATACTGAATACATGCTGTGGACACTGTGGGGTAACTCAAGGCTTGAACTGCACTGCATGCTTTAACCAACTTTGTGGCTTTTGGTTTGATTAGCATAACGATCCATTTTGAACATTCTCCCGCAAAGCTGTCTCATGGGGAATAACACAGTAGTACGTAGTCCGTGATCCCATACATTTCTTTTCTTTTCATTTTTGCCTGTCCAAAACTTTTCAAATGCAACATCCATTGGAAGCCCAGCTGATTTGTTCCATGGCAAGTTAATTTCCTTTATATACTTCTCATGGTGCACAAAAACATTTTTTTTCTGTAGTTTTGCTTTGCTACTGCATTCAAACGTTTTTCAGCAACTGAGAGATCAGGAATAAAAGCTGACAACTGAGCAGTATCAGTTACGTTTGTAACATCATCAACCATGAGAGAAAAGGCAGTGAGTTATTGTGTGTGATGACAGGGCGGGCTGTGTTTCTACTTGTTTATTAACTCGGTGGCTCTCTCTGCCATTGTGCTACTTACTAAGCTGCTGACTGTGAATGTCTGTCTTTTTTTATGGAAGATGTGCTTATAAACGTTGAATATATCCTGTTTTAAAGAAGCACACTCAGATAAAGTTCTGGATATTTTAGCATTCTCTTTAGCAATAATTTGTCATTATATATCTATACTAATAAAAGGCAAAGCCCTCACTCACTCACTCACTCACTCACTGACTCACTCACTCACTGACTCATCACTAATTCTCTAACTTCCCGTGTGGGTGGAAGGCTGAAATTTGGCAGGTTCATTCCTTACAGCTTCCTTACAAAAGTTGGGCAGGTTTTATATCGAAATTCTACGCGTAATGGTCATAACTGGAAGCAGTTTTTCTCCATTTACTGTAATGGAGATGAGCTTCAACGCCGTGGGGGCGGAGTTTCATGTGACATCATCACGCCTCCCACGTAATCACGCAGTACATAGAAAACCAGGAAGACCTCAAAAAAGCGCTTAAGAAAACATGCATTATATAATTGAGAAGGCAGCGAAACAATAAGAAGCGAGCGAGTGACATATACAACCATATTCATGAGTTCTGCTACTTCGGAAACAAAGCACGATGTAAACCTACACTTTAAATTAAGTTCATAGACAGGCTGCGCTGGCGTTTGTAATTTAGTGCCTGCCCATATAAGGCCGTCCGTCAGCGGCAATCCAATAGCAAACTGCCACGGGTAAATATTCACGGGTGAAGGACTGTGCTTATGGAGAGGAAGATGAGATGGTCAGGGTAGTGTTTGACACAAACTCAGCGAAACTGCGAGAAAGTTTTAAGTGCCAGGACTAAGGTAACATTAAATACAGCCACGGACATAGCACGAGATGGCACCAGCACAGCTGGGAACCTTCGATGCAAGTACACCGAGTGGCTCACGTGAACTGACGCAGTGCACAGATAAAAGGCAACAGTTCCAAAGAGCGCAGAACAAAAACCGAATTACACAATTGAAAAGGCAGCAAAAAATATGAAGCGTCCCATACATACAAGCATATTCATAAATCCAGCTACTGCGGAAACAAAGCACACGGTGGAAAAAGTCAATGTCCGCTAAAGGAAGACAGTGTAAAAAACCCGTGCATGCAGTGTGTCAGGTCTCAGATAAAGAAGAAGCGAGCTGTTTATTGATGCAGTAAGAAACGAATCGATGAATGAAACCTGTCATCTTTACAGCGATTGACAAACACGGAATGTAACTTGAACACAACACATCCTACAAATACGAACCTGATTGAAAGAAATAATGATAATCAAATCCTTGATGACAGCAACACTCAGTAACACTCACAAAACAAATACTGTATATTGACAGTCATGTTACGTTATTTTAAAATGTTCCCTTTTCTTTTTCTACCTTTTTTAACACACTACTTCTCCGCTGCGATACGCGGGTATATATATATATGTATATATATATCCCGATCTACATACTCGAATAATGGATACTTTATTCGCCATCAATGATTGTTTTGGTAAAGCCATACTCAGTGTATTCATTAGATGAGCGGTAAAAAGTAAGAGCGAGGGAGGATGACTTATTGAGGCATGCAGGCTGTAGTGCGCGTCAACTCTATCTGAATTGCGCGATCACATTTGAAAAAATATATCTTTTCAAGTTCTATTTAGTCCATATGTGTCAAACTCAAGGGCGCGGGCCACATCCGGCCCGTGTAATTATATCCGCCCCGAGATCATTTTATATACTGTATTATTGTTATTAAAGCCGGGTATATGAAGCGCTGGTAACACAATAAACTACAGATCCCATAATGCAGCGCTTCAGCTGCCTTGCATCAGGGTAACCTGAATGCAATTCAGAAGATACAGAAAACAGCATCATTAAATAAGAATCTGACACTTCAGCAGACGTTTTTACCCGTGCACAATCACAAAGTGATTTCAAGTGAAGCTGCTTTTATGGGAGACACAAATGCACCAGTTCACCTTGCCCCACTTTCCCTGTTGCCAAGTACTGTTAAACCAAGTCATCACTACGGTGTTCCCAAATACGCACTTTGCTGATAAACTGGCGCACTGCGCACTGAGTTTGCACGGCGCTTTGGTGACTTTGATGAACAAAAAAAGTCCGTCTACATGCGGCTCGAACCTTGTGCATGTTTGGTAGCACATATCTGTGTGAGAAGCTCTTCTCAGTGATAAAGACTAACAAAACAGCACACAGGAGTCGCCTCACTGATGAGCACCTGCAATCCATCCTGAGAATCTCCACAACACAGAACCTCACACCAAACATAAACGAACTTGTGGCCAAAAAAAGATGCCAGGCGTCCAGCTCTAAAATGACATATGAGCAAAGACAACTGAATGATTTGATTTGTTATTGCACGTAAGAGCGGAGTCAACTGTTTTAACAAACAGCGTATTGCACTGATACTGAAATAGCTGTGTGTGTATATATGTAGATATGTATGTATATGTATATATATGTTTATATATGTGTGTGTGTATGTATGTATATATATATATATGTGTGTGTATATATGTAGATATATATGTATGTATATATGTGTATATGTATAGATATGTATATATATATATATATATATGTTTATGTGTGTGTGTGTAAATATATATATATATGACAACAACACTCATCACTCACAACAGTGACAAAACAATTACATTGACAATCAGGTTACGTTATTTTCAAAATGTTTCCTTTTCTTTTCATTGCTTCTTTAACACACTACTTCTCCGCTGCGAAGCACGGGTATTTTGCTAGTATATATATATACTAGACATTACGCCCATTACAATAACGGGCGTTAGAACAGTAGTTCATAAACATTTGTATGAACAGTCTATATTAAATGGCAAGGGACCTTGTATGTGGCTGTAATATGTGTCACTGTATTGTGTGCCTTTAATTTTCTCTCTCAGTAATACTTGTTTGTATTTCCGTAAAATGTCTGTAATTTTGTCAGACAGTAATACAGTGGAACCTCAGTGGAACCGAAGTAATTTCCCCCATAGGATTGAGATTTTAAGCACAAATATAGTTAATTATACCATTGAATGCACAACATAATAGTAAACTAAATGTAAAAACTTTGAATAACACTAAGAAAACCTTGAACAACAGAGAAAACTAACACTGCAAGAGTTCGTGCTATAACCTTACGACCCGCTCGCTAAAAACTCTTTTTTTTAATGAGTTTTATGCACAGGGAAAAAAAATGAACATTTGAAAAATCTTTAATTTAATAAACAACCAAGAAAAGTAACATTGCAACAATGCACGCGCGCCTGGGCGTGTCTGTCTCTGTGGCGGGCCTGTGCATGTGTGTGTGTCTGTCTGTCTGTCTCTCATGCGTGTCTATCTGTCTGTCGCGCGCACGCACCTGTGTGTGTGTCTCTCTCTCTCTCTCTCTCTCTCTCTCTCTTTCTGCACACACAGGGAATGCACAGGAAGAGACTGAACACGTGCTGTGTGGCCCCGCGCATGCGCACTTCACCAGAAGACACACATGGACACCTGGACGCACACAGGGGTTTTATTAAAGAGGATATATATATATATTTGTCAGGGACGCCCTGAAGGACCGGAAGAGGGTCTACGCCCGCCCTGGATCACGTGTGGGCAGCCACCCTGGTTTCTTTGGGGGCCACGGGTAGAGGGCTTGGAAGCCCAACCCTTTAGGGGCCCGTGGTCACTGCCAGGGGGCGCCCTGATGCCTTTGGAGCCCTCGACCTCAGCACTTCTGCCACACCAGGAAGTGCTGGGGGGAAGAGCAGCAGGGACACCCGGAGAGCTTCCGGGAGTACAGCTGGCACTTCCGCCACACACGGGTGTGTCGGTGGGTGATTGCTGGAATCCACCTGGAGCACATCCGGGTGCTAATAAAAGGGGCCACCTCCCTTCATTTGATGCTGGAGTCGGGTGGAGGCAGGACAAGGCAGAAGAAGAGAGTGTGGAGGCGGCCCGAAGAAGAAGGCGTTGTGAGGCCAGGACTTTGGGGTACAGGGGTTTGTGTGCACTGACTTTTGTAAATAGTTGTAAATAAACGTGTGGTGGTGACTTTGCAATATGTCTGCCTGTTTGTGTCTGGGCCACGTTCACAATATATATATATATATATATATATATATATATATATATATATATATATATATATATATATATATATATATATATATATATGCATCAGGATTCTGTGCACAGCTCTGGTAAGTCAACAAATACCGTTGAGGGCGAGTCTGTATTTGTGCTTTGTCTACATAGTGCTCACAACAGTCGACATCAACCCTGCCCTCCTCAGGGCCGGGACCCATAAAAGCAAAAGACAGAAGCACAAAGTTCATCATTTTACCCTAAAGAAGGCAGGGAGATGTAGCTCTCTATAGGCAACGTTCTTGTGAATTTAAGAGATGTGTCGCCAAGACAGTACGTTCAAAATCATTTTGAGTCTTTGCCAGTGTAAATTTTGCATATTGGACAAAGAGGGTTTTCTTACCTTTTTGAATAATAGTTCTATCTGCTTGTGGCTCAGTTCTCCATTTAGCTTGATGCTACTTTACATTGGCCAATTTTTTTTGCAAAGGGACACAGGTACCTCTCAAAGTCACATATGCTCTGCCTCTCATCTCTCTTCAAACTGTCATTTCCACTTTAGCAAATTTTATGTTTTTGGACATTGCAATGGGTTAGCTGGTTAACAGCAGCCACTGGACTAAAATCAGCATTGCCTTAAAAAAATCAGCACATGAAGAGCAGCAGTCAGGTTGCAAACAAGAGCGAAGTACATAGCCATACAGGGAAAACTAACATTCATTGTGAGCCATATGCAGAATGTTTTAAACGATGATGAAGGTCCAAGGAACCAGATCCAGCCCACAGGATGCTCTAGAACCTTCTACTCTATACAAAAACCCTAAAGGTTATGGGTATTGTACCTACTGACTTTACAAACTGTTGTCTTTATTTTAATGATAATCTGCCATAGTTGGGTTGTCTAGCCAGGAAGAAGGATCGAACCACTTAATATGCAATACACATCCTGTAAAGGGAAGCTTTTTACAGAAGCCCCTCTGCTGGCAGCCATACTCAGAACACAACTCAACAAAGCAAGGAGTTAAAGCATTCTGTTCTTTGCCATTGTGCTTATTGAGTGAGCTTTTCTCCTCACCCTAAAACAATAGGCACTCTGGTGACATGGATTAAAATACCATGTAGCTGCATAATAATGCCATTTTGTACATCTTTATTCATGTCTTTGTTGTGATTAGAATTATTTTGATCTATTCCAGTAGGAATTTGGTCCTGAGTAAACGCTGGGATTACTGTCTTTGTTGCAATCACCTCATTCAATTACCTTTCTGCAATCTGCAAAGTCAGACATATAAATGGCAATGGGTCATTTACCCAAAGTAAAAAAAAAAAAAAACTAAACTAAGAGTACCAAGGCGTATGGCAGTGTCTTTCTCCATTATTTTAACTGTCATCCATGTTAAGATTTCCCTTTTTAATTGTTTCAATTAAATAGCAAAAACTGCTATGGAGAAGAAACTAATTGAGCAACCATAGCAAATATGTGCATTTACTAAAAAGAAAGCTGCTAGGAAAAAATTTACAAAAAATTATTCATGCTACATTTTTTTAAAACGTAAAGCACACACAGCTGGGAATTACAACTAAGTGACAGCAGAAATAAGGAACGTAATTAAAAAGGAAATTAACTTTAGGCAGAAGATGGTTTCTGATTAAGATTAAGCAATTGGTGGAAACATAAAGTAGTGACAAAAGGGTTCTCCCTGGACTGAATTTAAGAATAATTCATATACAGTATTCCATTTTAGTGTGAAGTTAATTATTAAGAAATGTATTTTAGGAATGATGGAATAATACATGCTCCATCCTTTCATCTATATTCAAACCCACTTAATTCAGCCCTATTGAGGCGTTGAACTGCAATCAGCAGAAAATTAAAAGGGATGACTCGAACTTTGCTTGTGACCTTCAAGTCCATGCTGGTTTGTTTTGGTGTCCTCTCACTATATAGAAGCTTACTCTAAAATGGCCCTCTGTCACACGTGTGCACGTGATGGCCACATGTTCTTTCATTATTGCTTTGGTTCTCTCCACTGTGATTCCTACAGAGGTTTCAGAGTAAAGTTGCATTTACTGTATGACACATCTAATAAATGTTTATCTACAATAAATATTTAAAATAAAAACAGATGGAAGAATGATCAATAAGTATCTATCTATCTATCTATCTATGTCTTTCACATCTATCTATCCTATCTATCTATCTATCTATCTATCTATCTATCTATCTATCTATCTATCTATCTATGTCTTTCACATCTATCTATCTATCTATCTATCTATCTATCTATCTATCTATCTATCTATCTATCTATCTATCTATCTATCTATCAGAATTCACCACGCTTTAAATTTAGCTCACACCATTTCTTAATGTTGCCATGCCTTGTATTTTGTGTGTGCCACCACTTTTCATTTTCTTGTACTTTGGATGCCAGTTTATTTTAGAACACATGCATGTCCCTCACCCAGTTTACGGTGACCATTTATTGGTGATCTACATGCCTTTGCTGTCACTTCACAAGGGTTAAACCAATCTGCATGTGAGTGCTTGTTTTGTAGTGTTTGCATTTTCTTAATTTTGGTTTTAAGATCATTATCATCATTATAGTTTTCATTCCACTTTTTAAAGATATTCAAGCTACTATTTACTAATGACCATGCTTGTGGTGCAGACGTATTTACAGCCTTTCAGCTTTCTGTGTTTCATTTGGGTTGGTTGTTAATTGTCATTATTCGGTTACAATTTAGGGAGGTAATTTCACAGAAAATGATGAACTAATAGGAAAATGACAAATGAGAGTTATGAATTTAAAACTATTTCAAAAATATAAATGTTTCTAATTTTCTTATGAATATAAAACTAGTCCTCTTTCCTAAACTCGGAATAAGAAAAGAATAAAAGACCAGCTAATTAAACAATAAGATCAATGAGAGGGAAAAAGACAGAGTGATTGTGAAACTGGTTGGAACCAAACCTGTAGCCATGGGGGTCCAAGGATTGGGATTAAAAACTACTAGATTAGCAGAACTGTCTGTTTAACTGTTTCACTATTTTGTGTCCTGTAGTGGACTACTTGGCAACTATTGTTGTTGTGACCCTGAACTGACAAAATCAGGCTAAGTTAATGGATGGAAATAAATACAAGTTTATACCATGGAGGATTTGGGGCACATATGCTACATAAATAACCTTTCCTTGTGTTCAATAACTGAAGTACAGGGGTCAGGGGAGCTCCACTTGACCTCAGAAGCATTCTTTCAATGTAAGAGTAGGAAATAACTGTGGATGTGATTCCAGTCCTTCACTGGATGTGCTCACACGGAAAACAAGCAAGGGCTGTCTGACTCGTATGCTGGGAGTTTTGTGTTCACTGTGCATCTCCCAGTATGTTGTTTTACCTCTTTATCTGGTAAATTAACTTGAGAATGCCTTTCCTTCACCTTGGTAAAGTGCTTCATGATGGCACTCACTTAAAAACTGTTTATATGGATTTTCTCAGGAGAATTCGGTTCAGTCCCATATCCCAAAGGTCTGCTAATTGTTTAATTTGAAAGCTTTAATCTGACCTGCCATGGCCGTGTACATAAGTATACTGTGGGATTCTGCAACCATGTAATGGCTTCAAAATGGATGCCATAAAAGGGAAGGTGCCTAGAGATTATGAAACATAATGAATCTTAGAAATGTACTAAATGGAATGTATTTATTTATTTATTAGGAAAATGTGCATTTTGTATTAACTCTGTTGTAGTGAGAATGGATGTGTGTGTCAGAGTGGCCAGGGTGGTTCCTGCACCGCACCTGATTTTGCCAGGATAGCTCAGTTAGACTCTGAATTGGAATTAACAGGCAGCCTGGTGTTTCTCTGGATTGCATTGCTCTCGTCACTGGTGGTTTAATCCAGTCTGGCCACATTTAAAGTTGTTTTTTTTTTTCTTTTTCCTTCAGTTAACATATATGGTTTGGCTCCAGGGTAGCTAATGCTTGTGGGGTGATTTTTCTTTTTCTTCATTTATTTACTTCTTTTTAGAAAATTAACTGGATTGCTCACTCAATGTCCCTTTCATCTACCTAAAACATAATTTTACATAAGATAATACCTGTAGGTTTTGAGTGAATAAAGATTATAAACAAATGGGAGCCTATCAGCAGAGTTTTTAAATGTAAACATATTTTACTCAATTGGAGATTAGGTGGGTTAAGTGCCAGAATGAAGGTCCCACTATGTCAACGGTGGGTACTGAATTGTGTGCTATAGAGCTTAGTGCCTTGGGCAACACTACCAGCGGGAAATTTTGGCCATCTTCAATGCTGCATGAGTTACATACTGATAGATGTTTCCAAGATCATTTATTTCATTTTCTATTCCATTATACCCTGGCAGCACTGGGCACTGTACAAGAATACCAGAGCACACTGAAAATGACCAAATTTAACCTTGGGCATCTTTGGGATATAGGAGGGAAAATGTCTAAATGGAACAGGCACAAACTCCACAGAAACAGTAACCAGACCAGGATTTGAACAAAGGTCTACTGGGGTTGTTTGGCATCAGCACTAACAACTGTGCCACCCAGTAAAAATTCATATGTGGTATTATAAATTCAAGATGCACCAAAATGGCACTGCAGCAAAGAATGTCAAATAAAACATAAAATGTATAATGTGGCCTTTAAGAGGAGGCTTTTATGAGAATGTTTCTAAGAAAATAAAAAAAAACTTCTGTGACTTTACCATCCATGGGCATTTTAAAATCCTGGTTATGTCTTGCATTTTGGTGAATTACAATAAAAGCACAGCTTTTTCCTTTAAAATGCTGAGCCAGATGGGAAAATGAGCATTTTAAATGTGGAATTCCTCATTCCTTAGACTTTAGTATCACTGAAATTTGTGGTATTCAGAAGGTGGTGGAGACTTGTGTTTAGGGCTCTGTAATTTACGTTCTAGTTTCACAGAGTTCAAGGGCACCGGACTGATAACCTGCAGCTATTATCTGGGTGTGCATGACAGCAAGTGATAGACAGAGTAGAGGGTGGGCGAGACGGGGCCTCCCGAGTGCTTAGTCACTGGCTTCAAGTCAGACACTTGGGTTTTTCATTAATGACTAAATAGCATTCCATGCATAGCTCTTTTGTGCTACTAATTGTCATATTAACCTGCTCTATTCATTCTTGACTTCTATTCATATGGACAGTCTAACCAGCTCTTACTGACTTGTGTGTTTATCAGTAATTGGAAACAATACTCTAGATATACCCAAAAAACAGAAAACAAAAATGTAGCTTTCCCACCCCAGGGATGGTATTTCCTATACATGAGATGCAGCTCTCTCCTCGAGAAGGGCTATAGCTGAAGAAAAACATTAATCACTGCATAAAAGAGTTTTAAAAAATCTACAAAGTGCACAGCACCAGCTATGACCTTAGAGGGGCAATCAGTGGTAAAACACTCTTGGGTCAAAAAATAGTTGTATTCAGAAGTAGTGTGTCAGCCTTTATGAAAAATTTTAATAGACTGTCAGATATGCAAATAATTAGGTTCAGTTCACCTTATGCTTCTTCGATACCCTTACAGAGTCTATAAAATAAATATTAATCTCTTGGAAGTTTTCACATTATATTGTTATACCACATTAAATCACATTGGATTTAAATTGACTTTTTTGACATTGATCAGCCGAAAATGACTCTTTATTGTCAAAGTGAAAACCGATCACCTGAAAGTTATCTAAATTAATGATATATATATATCCTCTTTAATAAACCCTTGTCTGTGTCCAGGTGTCCGTGTGTGTGTCTTCTGGTGAAGTGCGCATGCGCAGGGCCACACGGCACGTGTTCAGTCTCTTCCTGTGCATTCACTGTGCAGAGACAGAGAGACAGACAGACACACTGACACAGGTGAGAGACACACACACACACAGGTGCCTGAGTGCATTGTTGCAATGTTACTTTTCTTGGTTGTTTATTAAATGTTCATTTTTTTCCCTGTGCTTAAAACTCATTAAAAAAGGTGTTTTTAGCAAGCGGTTCGTAGCGCTATAACGTGAACTCTTGCAGTGTTAGTTTTCTCTGTTGTTCAAGGTTTTGTTAGTGTTATTCAGTGTTTTTACATTTAGTTTACTATTACGCTGTGCATTCAATGGTATAATTAACTATATTTGTGCTTAAAAACTTAAAAAAAAGATATATTTACATACAGTTCATACGGTCTGGAATGGATTAATTGTATTTATATACAATCCTATGGGGGAAATTAGGGTTACAACTAGAGTTTTGGAACGAATTATGGTCGTGAACCGAGGTTCCACTGTATTACTGTCAGACAAAATTGCAGGCATTTTACGGAAATACAAACCAGTATTACTGAGAGTGAAAATTAAAGACACACAATACAGTGATGCATATTACGGCCACATACAAGGTCCCTTGCCATTTAATAGAGACTGTTCCTACTAATGTTTATGCACAACTGTTCTAGCGCCTGTTATTGTAACGGGCTTAATGTCTAGTGTATATATAATCCAAAATAATTGATTGCATGCATATTTACCTCCTTTAATCTTAAATACCACACTCATCACTGGTGCAACCATTGGTTTTACAAGTTCTAGAATTAGTTCACTGGAGATCACCTGTCTGTAGTCAAGGGGTCTCAGTTAGGAGGAGGAGGAGGAGGAGGCTCGGAGCATGTGCTGTTTACAGCATGTTGCCGCACCCACCACATGGCAAACCACCCAGATTGAGATCTGAGTGCAGCTGTGCAATGGGTGATACGTCAGCACCATACTGATCAGTGTGAGGGTTTTTTTTACACTGGCTGGAGTGCCAATCCTGCCACCAACCCCGAAGTTTTCCCTGAAAATTATGGGACCTGCTTGCAGGGCTGGAAGCAGATCAATGTTATACCCAGGATGGGGCAATTGCAAGTTAAGGGCCTTGCTCAGGGGCCCAACAGAGTAGAGTCACTTCTGGCATTCGGACTGGCAACCTTCCGGTTTCCTAGCCTCAGAGCCACCACTCCGCATGCATTTACTTAATTGATGCCATTATCCAAGATAACAAACAACATTTGAGATATAACCAGTTATATTTCTGTCCCCCAATTGGGGCATAGGCAGGTGAAGTGACTTGCTCATGGTCACACAGTATCTAGAATTTCTAACTATTAGTGAGTCAGTATCATGGCCTAATCTACAATATGAAGTCAAAAGAACACTCCAAGTAATTATGTGAAAAGGTAATTGAACAAAACAAGTCAGGGGATGGATATAAGAAAATGTTCAAGTTACTGAATATCCCAGTTTGGCACAGCTGTAAATATAAATGAAGTAGGCTAGTGATGGTGCAAGAAGAGGACAACTAGTGAGGGAGGTCATCAAGGGACCTGTAAGAACTCTCATGGAGTTACAGACTACACTGGATTAGACTGGAGAGACTTGCAACAACTGTTTCCCAAGTCCTTCACCAGCTGTGGCTTTATGGGAGAGTGGCAAAAAGAAAGCCACTGTTAAAAACTAAAATGCATGATATCTCGGCATGGGAGAGAACTATTATCTGATGAGACTAAAACTGAGTTTTTTGGCCATCAGACTAAAGGCCATATTTGGAGTAAGCATTATCAAAAAACATGCCACTTCTACTGTATAGCATGGTTCTGACAACATCATACTGTGGGGATGCACTAGGCTCTGGAGGGCTTTTGAGGGAAGAAGGTAAAATGAATGCAGAAAAATATATTGAAATCCTGAAGGAGAACGTGGTGCAGATTGCAAGAAACCTGCACTTTGGGAGAAGATTTACTTTCCAGCAAGACAACAGCCCCTTGTGTAAAGACAAAGCTGAACAGGAATGTCTTCAAAACATCTTGGTAACTGACCTGGAGGTACAGTGTTACAGTACAGATCGCAATCCAATTGAGAAGCAGTGTCTGGACTTTAACAAATGCTGTTCACTTATAATTGCCATTCAATCTGATAGATTCTGAGCAGATTTGGAGAAAAAATTGCTGTGTCCAGATTTGCAAAGCTGATGGAGACTTGTGCATCTGACCCGAAGGGGTTGAATACCTAAGAGATCAGTTATATTGTGTTTTATATTTGTCATTAATTTAGATCACTTTGCAGAAGTCTGTATGAACTTTGATGTTGAAGAGACTTTTTCTGTTGATCAAGATCAAAAAAGACAAATTATGATTCAATGTTGTGTGACAATAAAATATGAAAACAAGGGAATTAATTAACTTTATAAATACTCTATGCTTAATGGCACCACCACAATATATAATAAATATAACCTTAGCATGAAAAGAGATGTTCAACACCAATACAAAACAGAATCTTAAACCATAAATAATATTTAAGTATACATACTGCATATATACATGTACCTGCATATTCATTACACCAGCAGCTCCCACTGAATGGCTACGTTCCTAGCTCACAGTGAAAAGGTAAGAACCAGCCTGGGCCAGATCACAGTGACCTTGTGATATTTGCACTACTGATATACTGTACCACACTGAAAGTTAATCCAAGGTTCCATTGTTAGTCATGTAAATGAATAAATGTGATAAGCTGAGAGGATGGGTACCATCACTGCATGTATCAGCTGTACGAATATGACAGTGGGACTGTAGTAAGAGTCCCACTAAATAGAGAGAATGGCAAGAACATTACAATGTAGTCAGAAGTCTGAGTGCCTACAGAAATGCTCTCTTGCCTAAGGAAGGGATAGTAAAGTCCAGAGGAGTGATTTTCATGGAAGGACTGACAGATTTTGTCCTAGGTAGCATTGTGTTTACATCAGATGCTTTCCTTCAGAGTAATATCATAGGATGGTCTTCCCATGAGGTACAGAAGTGGGATACCATTTATAACATCCATTATCTTGTCTGTATCTGTATATATCCTCCTTATGGTATTTACCACTTGACTGACATACAGGGCGGCCAGTCTGAGATCACTTTTCTTCTAACACACTGGTCATCCCGCACGCAAGATCAAATGCGTGAGCTGCTGCAAAACTCCGGCTGTGATCTAGTTAGCCTTCCAATTTATATCGACTAAAGAAGGGATTAAAAAAAAATTGTTTGGGGAGAGTATGGGCTGGATGTGGAATTGGAAGAGGATTTTTTTTTCTCACAATGACACAATCGAAGTGTGTTTGTCTGATCTGTGAATCTATCATTGCTATTCTAAAGAAGGGAAATGTGGTGTTGTGATGTGAGATTTTACATATAACTTGATAAATGTTTTGTATGTCTTTATTTATAATTTAGGCAAACCAATGTAATTTAGAGGTACCTTGGTGAGAGGCATTCTTGTTTATCCCCCCCCATGTTTACGACTTTTCTTTGTAATTTTACGACAGGATTTGGGGGATGTGTCTTAAACCAGTTTGATGAGCATTTCTTTACTAAAGTCTTTTCTCCCATCCCCCACACAAAGCCAGGTTAGTGTAATAGATGGTCTTGGGGGGGCAGGAGATAAGATGTTCTATTTCACCCATTGGTCTGAGGTATGGCTGTTTGGAATTGGCTTGTCTCAGAGGCCTTCAAGTACCATGATATCCTATTCGCTGTAGGGAGTTGGACAGAAAAGCTATAAATTTGCTTGCTCAACCACATTCTCTCTCTCTGACTGACTCACATATGATGAAGAAGCATCTCTCTTGCTAACCTGTGAGGATGAAGACAACACAATGAAGAGCACAGCTCAGCAGCCATATTGAACAGACATGTGGCTAAAAGCTGAGCACCAACGATGCCCTAACTAGAGACATTTTAAGTAACTGCAAGTCTGTGTGCCACCTGAATTACACATCACCATTTAATCAGGTTGTATGGTTGCCAATATTCAAATGTACTTTGCATTTTGTTATTATTTATGAATATTATCAGTAATACATTATTTTATGTGTAACTTAACTCCTGCTTGTCTTTTTACTACATCTAATTGCCTGAGGTTATAGATGTAGAAGGGAAGGTAGGGATAAGTTATATACAGTGGTAAGTTTGTGAGATTAGGCATTCTAAGGCTACATATTAATAATACAATAGGGGAAAGTAGAGCAATACATATATTACTCTACCAAGATAAAACATGTGGAAAGGCACTTTCGAACTGTTCATAAAAACTACGAAACTGACGTCCTTCCAAAAAGCGATCTGAGAAAGAGAAAAGAGAGGGAACTAAAATCGCAGTTAATCAGACAGCCATCATTTTTTACTCGGCTGAATTCAAAAACTCCTTGACTGCATTATTCGACTTTACTTATTTATGCGAGTCAGCCTTTTCGCACATGACGATTATTAAATCCAAATACTGTAGTGTCCATAAATGTACTGAATTGTTATACTCAGTATGTGTATATATATATATATATATATACACATACTGCATATATATACACATACTAGCATTTTTAATGTAGGTAGATCATTTTGACCTGGTCATTTTAAAAAAAGTGTGGGCACCCCTGTCCTAGACAATTTTTAAAATTTTGCATCTTTTTGTTAAAGAATTTTTATTATTCCAAGAAATAATGCTTTGCTCTTTTGACCATGGGTTTTATTTGGTTCTGCTCTTCCTGTTAATTATGTTGAATATCATCTTTATATATAATACACTACTGTGGCTGTCCATTTGTCTGTCCAGGATTTTAAATCACCTGTAGCTTGCAAACAGTTTGACCTATTGACATGGAATTTAGTACACATATACTATGTGATGTCTACTATCTGCTTTCTCTTTCTCTTTTATTTTTATTTTATTTATTGTAGAATCAACTCTCGGCAGTGGCCAGCAGGGCGGCAGGGCGGCAGTGCGGCGCTTGTGTATGGGCGCCGTTCTCTTCCCTACCACCTTTGCCGTCACTTCCCCTCTTAAATCATTCTAGAGGCAGATTGAAGACTCAAGTGCCAGCTTAAGTGAAAAATTAAAGAAAACGTACTAAGTAATTGCAACACAAGCACTGATTTAATCATTTTTAACACGAAAAGATGCCGACGAAAGAAGAGAAGAAGCGGGCTGCTAGGGTGGAGAAAAGAAGAGCTGCTTAGGAAGCAGCAAGCGCATCAACCTCTGAGCAAACGAATGCTAAATGTACAGAGAAAGAGGATGAAAACTGTAAATGCTCAAGTCAACTGTATTCACTGCATGTTTTCATGCAGTGTGCCGTTAACTGTATCAAATATTTCTTGGTGTAATACTTCACATTTATTTAGATTATCACTGATGTCTGACACCCATCCATGTCTACAGCATGTTATCACTAGTAACTTCCTATTTGTATTCCTACTGGAATACCAATTGCATGATGAAATGATACATAATTTCTTGTATTGATAACCATGGAGATTACACTTAATACTAACAAGCCTCACGTCTAGTCTGATTTGAGCTCTCAAATTGTGCCTTTGTTTTAGTATAGAAATTATTTTTCTTGCTCACATGCCTGTTGATCTCTTCTCCACCTTCCATTCAAATGGACTTGCTGCTTCTGGGTTGAGCTGTTTCTAAGTAATAAAATGAATGCACATTTTCCATTATCATATAACCTCTCCAAATCTTCCATTTGCAGCCACGTCAAAAAAATAACATTTATGACAAAGTTATTATAACTGAAGTAAATATCTAAATAGCAACTGGGAAGACTTTTTAGGGGCTGTTGACTCACTTCTCCAGATTCTGTTCCCAGCCATGTGAATATTGGTTGTTCTTGTAGTTTACTGGATAATGTTTCCTCCCTTCTCCCAAAGTCTTGCCCTTTAAGTTAATTGCTATTGTGAGTGAGTATCGGTGCACAAGTGAAATGTGCTCTACCTTGAACTGCCTTCCCATCCATGGCTGGGTTGTGTATTGTTCTGATTTGGTCAGGATTGACTCTGAATTCCTGTGACCTGAAACATACATTGTACAAGAGTTTTAGAATTTGTCCTGAACAGCCACAGGGCAACAATATTCAGAGTTTTTATTCCATCTGCGCCTCTGACCATTCATTAATCTTGCTTCTCATTTTTGAGCCTTCCCTGACAGTGACTTTGTATGCGAGGTGTTGTTATATTTTAAATTATGACCTTGTTTGACCAGGAGTAGTGTGCACTATGGAGGGTGCTATATTAATTAAAATATGAGGACATGCTTCACTTTGTACTGTCTTTACATTGCCAATTTCCTTAATTTCTGTTTAAATTATGTTTCTTACAGTGTAGCCATATAGTTTTTGGTTTCCTGACAGATGTGCACAAGACGTGTTGTCCTGATTATCAGCAGCTAATGGGGCATAATGTGCGTCTGCCTGTGTGCCTCATGAATTGACTGCCGTTTAACTGTTCAAGCATAATTAAGGAAGCCATCTTTCATCAAGGAGTCACAGGACTCTGAATACAGGGCCATGCGGGAGCATTTATGACATCTGGGCTCATCTTATATGAAATTTAATAGAACTGTGGGGCTAATTATTATTTCTGATTCCACTGATGTAGAAGTTGGCATGAGAGAGGCAGTTCAATTAAAGGTGTGAAGGAACCTAGTAGACATGGGGGTTCTCTAAAAGCAGAACTCAACAGGCCTGTTTATTGCGTTAAGAAACAGGGAAAGAACAGCTTAAATGAGATGAGGAAAGCAGAATTATCTAGTGGTGAGTAGATTAGATGGGACACTTTCAACCCCATTAAAGCTGAGCTGTAAACCCCTGAATTTATGTGACCCCCAGAAATTTCACGGAGTAATGCTACATCCATCCAAGTATCTTGGGGAGGAGGACTGGAAAATTCACATTAACACCGGGTGAATTTGCAAACTTGGCATAGATGGCGACCAGAGACATTACAAGCCATGGATCTGGAGTTGCATGGATGCAATACTAACTATTGTGCTGCTATGCTAACCATAAAAATATCATTGCCGTTGTGGTGATGATGGTTATCATTTTGTGCATTATGCTGTCATGACCCTGACCTGGACTATGCTGGTTTGAAAATGTATGGATGAATGGATGGATGGAATTTATCAGATACCTTTACCTAAGACAACATAAAAAACTCAATAAACAAATGTTTTGGTAACTGACAAGAAGGTCCAAGGCATTTCAGTTCAGGAACTTAGAAGCTCAACCTTTCATTCTCTTCCATTGCACCCTATTCTGTTACATAACTTGGAATGGACAGTGGCCAAAATTATTATTAGATTATGCAGCCTGATTTTTATCTGTGTGAATTTTTCACATCTTCCCCTTATCTGCATGTGTTTCCTCAATGACTACTTGTTTCTCCTGCATTCCCAATGATGTGCAGGCTAAGATAAGCTAATAATTCTAAACAAATCCTTGTGTGAGTAATGGTGTTTACTTGATTGGGCCCTTCCAGAGTTACCATGCACCCTGGCTTGCCAGGATAGGCCCTGGCTCCTTACAACCCTGAATTTGGATAAAGTGGTTTAGAAAATATCTGTGTTGCATTATACACTGTAAATCTGAGGGGTGTCAATTTCATGACAGACGAGTATTTTTGTTAAATTGTGTTTGTGAGGTGCTCAGAAATGATGATTACTGTCTTCACTGCGTTGTATGTTTGTTTTGATATCTTATTTATATGAGGTTTAATAAATCAAATTCCATTGCCAGTGTTATGGAAACAGAGTAAAGAGTACAGTAAAGAAGTAGATGACCAACAAGTAGTATAAGACAGGCACACATAGGTGGTGGCACACAACAATTCATAGATATCCAGCCATGCTGAGGTGCATTTTGATGAAGTAGATCTTAAAGATGCCCATGAACATTAGCAGTCTGGATCTATATGAGAAGCTTGTCTCAAAACTTGGGGGCAAAAATTGAGAAGGAACATACATTATTTTGTATGTCAGGACAAAGGAAGGTCAGTTGGAAGGTAGACCAAAATGGTGAATAGATGAGTGGCAAAAGAAATAGCACTCTGGGATACTATCCAGAGCACTACTGAACTGACTTCATTTAAACTGGGATGTCATGGACAGACCTGGCCAGAGACTGCAAAAAGAGCTTGGGGAGGACATTCTGTGTCTCAGAGGGGAATAGCTTTAAGGGCCTACCACATATTTAACAAGTTGCCCTCAATGACATATCTGCTGTGTTGTAGCATGAGTGGGTGACTCAGACGAAGCTCTGCTTTTATCAGATGAGAACAACAACTTTCAAGAGGAGGTTGACCATTCTGCTACACTACACAGTTTTGGGATTGATTAGTTTTCTCCTACTGTCCCAGAAACCAGTCAATCTACATATGATAGAGTGTAGACAGAGAAACTTTAAAAGAAACAAAAGGTGCCTTGAATCATTGTCAGCTACTCATAAAAGTTTCTAATTTTAGCCTAGTAATGATAAGCCTCCTCTGAACTGTCCAATCATGTTAAAGGATAAGTTTAATACTTTTCAGTCATCTTTGGTACGTTTTAAGGCTTTTCTGTCACATGTGAATATGGGGTTCCATAGGGCCTATTGTAAGCTGCAAGAACTGGCCAGGTATTTATAAAATGATTTAAAAAAAAAAAATAAAAAAAAAACACACTTTAGATATGGCAAATTAATATATACCATTTATATCATGTGTTGTCCTATTTTCCAAAAAGACAGCTGATTTTAAAAATATGGTTATCAGCCTGCATTTATGCATTTAATGGAGGTGCCAAGCTGGGCCCCAGTGTGGACACAGAACATTGGAGGTTAAGATGTACCATTCAGTAAGATTAAAGAGACACAGAGGAGGGAACACAATCACAATACCGAGGGCTAAAAAATGTACACTTTTCAGTCTGATATACTGTATGTAACTCATTGAGTGTCCTGTGCTGTCATCATTTTATACAGGGTGCAGCAGAAATAACTCCCACATTTTGAAAAATCACTGTGGGGTCCCCAAAGCAGGTAGAGGGGTACGATCCGTTCCATTAGGTACGGTACATAATAAAGTTTTCAGTTGTCACCATGCCGTGGTCGGGTGAGCATCGAGGTTTTGTAGTGGAGGCTTTTTTCAAAAATGGCGAATCTGTAGCTGCGACGCAGAGGGTGTTTTCGCACGCGGTTCGGTTTACGTGCTAATGAAAGTTTTCCAGACCAGAAAACGATTTTGCTGTGGGTTCAAAGAGTAAGGGCAACAGGAGGTTTTCAAACATCGTCCTCGGTCCTTGGACCAACTAAAGGAGGCTATTCAAGAAGAAATTGAAGGAATTTCGACCGACATGCTAGTGAGAGTGATGGAAAACTTCCAAGAATTGCTCCAAATGCGTATCAGCCGTCAATGCCACCATTTGGACGATATAATTTTTAAAAGTTAAAGTTAAAAAACTTTTTTTATATCTACATTTGGAAAATAAAAAGTTTTTGGTGATACCTCGTATCATTTTTTTTCAATCCCCCTTTGAAATGTGGAAGTTATTTCTGCCGCATCCTGGTATTTCATTTATCTGATTCATTAAAAAAAGGCTTAGTTGTTGAACTACTTTATCAAAACTACAGATATTTAAAGTCTAAAATCCATTAGTAGAAGCTCATCTGTCACGACCCACTACATCTGTTGGTTTTTGTTGTAACTTAGACACTGAATCCGTGCATCCATTATTAAACACGCTTGATCTAGTTTGGGGACAAAAAAATTCAGTTAATTAAAAATAAACATTTGGTTAAGTAGGGTTTCAAAGTTTGGTTTTTAGATAGTGTGGCTTGTGAAACTGCAATCAAAATAACAATTGACTTGAGGTCAAGAAAAGTGACTTCACTATGCGGAGGATGGCATTGACTGCTGAAAGTGTCTCAGAGCTTTTCTGCGGAGAAATCCTCACAGTAAAACAAGTTGAGGCCACAGAGACCTGAACATGTTGCCAAAGGCTGAAAAGACAGAGCCTGCCGACAGTTCAATTAAAGGTAAGTTAACAGGCTTCTAAAGGGCACAGCATCCCATTTAGTGCACATTTACAACGTAACCCGCTTTTGACTCCTTGCCCCACAAGTCTCACATGATGTGGTGCTGAATACTCCTGAACTGATGGAATTTCACCAAGTAAAAAAATGAATGGTCTACTCGGACTTGTGAAGTACAGTGTGTTTCATCCTCTGATATTACGAATCAGACATGAGAGGAGTTGCAGATTAAAGCAGCTGACACTGTGGCCTTGAAGAATACCAAAGAGACACTCAGACCATCTCAGTGTGGAATATCTATGGCAGTTACTTGCCAGATTGCTTTTTAACATTGAGCTACTGTTCTTACTTTATGAGCTTCTGGTTCTATTATGAACTTCTCATTTGTGTATATTTTCTTTCCATTATTTTTAACCTTATCTTTACATTTTTGGATATTAGGGGTCTAGAAACTTTTCCTTTCAGCAACAACTGCAGTGCAGGGAACAGACTTCAATCCATACATGCCACATACTGTCTAATGTAAGGCAGTGGGGCAAAGTGGCTGTGGAACCTTACTGTAAAACAGAAGATTGCTGTTTTAATGTCCATCTGCAACTCACAGTGTGAGCTGGAGTGCCTTGGGATGGTGATCACTGCAACAAGGTGCTATTTAAAATCAGGTTTATTTGTTTAATGCCACATGTGACATACGTATTGGGGAATGCATTCCAACAACTATGAGAAAGAGAACTTAAATAACAAATACAATATACAGTATGTTGTGTACAAAATGGTACTAAAGGGTTGCACCTCACAATGATGGCACTCGCAATCTGGAGCTAAGGTCCACCTCAAACTCCCCTAATCTGAGTTATCTACCCCATAGCAAAAGAAAGCAGTCTCTTAAGTAAAAGTTTAGCATTCATGCATGCATAACAGTATGGGCCTTCAGTCCTGAAATCTGTTAGTATTCAAAGTATTCTTCACTTGAAGGGTTGCATCATGGAACATTTTTATGTGGCTCTCCTTATATTTCCCCATTGCTGCTTTGATGCTTGCAGGTAAATCAGTGCCACAACACATCTGTCTGTGGAGTCAGTTTATGTTGTCATTATAAACAGAAGAGTCAGAATTCATTGATTTATTATTGATGTATTATTGAATAAATTATAAATTATTGAAATAATTCAATGAGTATAAGCTCGTTGTACTTACACATGCTTTTGACTATATTATATTAATATAAAGTAAATAGTATGACATTTATAGTAGATAAACATGCAAGTTATATTTACAGTAATATAATGTGTTATAATATGACTATATGAAATTCATTAGATTTAAAATTAGGTATGATCTATAATGCAACACAATAAATACACCTCCTGGCGGCCTGGGGGTGAGGGCCGGAATATGAAGCCGGCCATCCATCACACCACATACTGTTACATACCAAAACCTCAGTAAAGACTTAGGCCAGGGTTATACTTCACGCAGTGGACGGTCCTGCTTCGAAAGCGTTGTACTGTTTATACTTGCACGTATAATTTATTGAAATCTGGAGGAATCCACCAGGTGGCAGTGCGAGATATTATCACGGTGAGAACAGGTTTGGCTTCTCTGTGTTGTGAATTGCCTGGAACACCCATTAAATTCCGATAACACCTTACTGCAATATCTCTGAAAAGGATGTTTAATGATTAAGTCCGTCAGTCCAGGGATATGTCCATTCCAGCAAGCATTGGGCACGAGGCAGAAACAATCCCTGGACGGGGTATCACAAGGTGAATACAAACACACACATACACTAGAGTCATTTTAGCGGCGCCATATCCCCAAATCTGCATGCCTTTGGAAGGAAACCGGAGCACATTGTGGAAACCGAGCAGGAAAACATGTAAATTCCAAGCAGGGAATACCAGCGATGTAACTCCCTGCAAGACAGCAGTGCTACTGCTCCGCCACCGTGTCACCCCCATGTGTGTAATTGTTAACAGTAATTGTTATTTAAATGAAATTAACAATTTATCTGTAAAATGTAACATACACACTTTAATGCATTTCATCATGAAAGTGATATCAAGTATAAATCTAAAGATTCTAAATGTGCAGAGAGTTGGAATATCATACACTTAATTTGTTCTGTGTGGCGATCTATTGCTGCCTGCCGCTGCTGTCAGGTTCAAGAAGCTCGTAGCGATTAAAAACTGGGATGACGTTTATGACGTTCTGCTTTAATAATAAAGTAAACTACGAGGTTAAAGAGGACATTTCAAGATTAAAGCCGAAATTTCCACTTTAATCACAAAATACACGTTTTCACCATGTCCATAATTGTTTATCTCTGTGGCTCAAATACAGCGCTATACATTATGTTGCTGTTGTGAAGTTGCAAGTGGCACAAAAGATGGTATGTGAGACTTTTAAAATGTACCGTGTCATTACAATAGGGAACATGCGACGCTTGAATATAAAAGCACCACAAATACATTTATATGTTGGCATTTTGCTTCACCACATCGAGCCATTCATCAAACTTTGAAGCATGCACACCGATCTCGTAGGATCCGCAAAGCGGCTTTCTGTCACACGTAGATAGTAAACGGAGACTCTGACATCACATTCCAATTTTTAGCACACTGCGCCCCCCCGACATTTTGCCGATACTGCAACTCGCACACGCATTGCATTAATTTTTGAGGACCTGTTCAGAGGATGCGTGAAATGAACGCATGGCAGCCATGATGCGTATGCATTCTGAGCGTGAAGTATAAACCGGCCCTTACTTTTTATTTAATAACACTAAAAACCATCAGTAAAGTAGTTATTTATGACTATTAACTTCACTTTGGTGATTTGAGTGGGTGATAATGTGTCTCTCAGTGTTTCATGCTTAAGTGTAAAGCTTGTGAGTCCTTGGTTCATAAGACCAAATCTTCTTCTTCCTCTTCATCTTTACCCATTTCTACTTAGGGTTGATGATTTATAGGTTTCAATGTGATTTTTAGGGCTGGATGCTATGGTGTTATGGGTCCACAGCTCGCTTAACAAAGGCCATTTTTTTAAAATAAATAATCACCGCGCTCGTGGCTTCGTGAGGGGCGTAGTAGTCGTAGCAAGCCGCGGGGCGATCTGCAGTGTGGGCGTTTTTTTACCGTGTGCACAGGTGAGGAACTGCCCACATCCATGATTGTTCCCGTGGCTAGTGTGCTGCAGCTGCTATGGCCCCTCGCTGTATAAAAAAAGCGCAAGTCGGTTGAGAAAGGAGGAAAAGAAAGATCGATGAAAAATGAAAAGGATGGAGATTACAGGGAGCGAGAGAGGAAGCAGGTCGGTGCGAGAGAGAGACACACGGAGTGTGTGGTGAGCGAGCGAACCAGCACTCTTGGGCAGCTGCGAGGAAGTTGGGAGTTAGGCCGACACCCAAGCGTTAGAGTTGATGTTGCTCCCGCTGAGCGAGCAGGTAGCGGGAGTGACCAGGGAAAGGCGACTGGCCGTAGAAGACTGGAAAGGCAGCGGGAGTCGTGAGGCTTGGTGATGGATTCCCCAATGTGTGTGTCCTGGCCGTTGGTGTGAACCAAGTCTCGGGACTGGGAGAAGTGCGAGACCGAAGCCAGGGATCGGGAGGTCTCCAGTCTCGTGTGAATGGATATAGAAGAAAAGGGCAGCTGCAGAGAACGTCTTGCCTGCTGCTAAGCCCAAGCGGGAGAAGCAGGTGAGACGCTAAATGAAAAGAAGCACCGAGCTTGGCATTGTCGTTTGTTGAAAAAGACTGCTTCCTGTATGAACGTTTTAACCTTGTTTTTAAAGGATTGTTTTTTTTATTGTTTTAACCTCCACGTTTGACTTTTAAGGATTATTTATTTAATGAAGATTTGGATCACTGCACTATTGAACACTTTGATTGTTTTGTTGACTGTTTTAAATAAAAGCACTTTTGCACATCTTTACCATCGCCTTGCTCAGTTGTTGCCTCCACTGTCTTGCTCACCTCGGTTATATCTATCGACGGTGTTGGGTTCAAGGGCTCCCGAACAGTGATGGGAGTGTGGAGCCGAACCCGCATCGTCACAGATGCCTTTTCTGATGCCAACCCTCCCTGTTTATCTGGGCTTATTCACAGGTAATTTTACCAAGCATGTCACAAGCTCTTAAATGCCATACCGTACAGTTGAGTAACCGTTTTACTGATGCTTGTTGTTTTTAAGGTCCAAAGAAGCCTTTGATGCGGTCTTTGTAACAGTATATGACTAATAAATGCATTATAAGTCGGACCTAACCTAAAACTTTACCTAATTGTGCCCAAACCTCCTAGAATAAGCAGGGGATAAACATATTGGAAAATTGGCGAATGAATGGATGGATGGGAAGTGCTGCATTTAAAACAGGCTCAATGCATGCATTTCAGATAAGGGCCTGTTGCAATTTTGTAAATATAAGAAGCCAATTATACAAGAAACAAACTCTAAAATGTCTCCTTCCTTCATCTTGTGAGGTCACCCCTTTATAGTTATCTACAGTTAAACAGAGGAATGCGGAGGTAATACTATGTGACCTACCACTTAGAGACATGCTTCATTCTGTCAGGGTATGCTGTAACATTTGAAGTACTGTACAAGACCATTGCTTCCTGGGTAACTCACGTGTGGGCTAGTGGAGCTAGTTTTATTCCAGTTTAGTTCTCCACCCCTTAATTATCTTTTGTCAGATATATACTGCGACATATTATTAGCAGAAACATTTTTTTACATCATTGATTTTTGTTTTAACATGATTTTTTTTTTTCACATTACAAAGCAGTCACAGCAAGAGGTTATTCCAGAATTGTTGAACACGAGACAATAATCAAGTCCAGCCAGTTAGCCAGTCCTTTCCAGGCCTCATTTGATACACACTCCCACTTAACCAAGTTATGCTCTGCAGCTTTATAAACAGTGAATACTTTTATGCCAGTGTCACCCAATTAACATAACACATTCAGCTAACCTTTTAAAATCTGGGTCTAATGAGTGCCAGAAGGCCGAGTGCTCATCAGTTCTCTCTTTTTTCATTTTGTTGCACTTCACGTCAAAAGGCCCTCCTGTTCACTGATGTTGTATCATCACTACCTCACTGTTTGCTGCCCAGACCAGAATTGCTAACTTTGAAGGCTCTTTCTAATCAGAAATTACTGATTTATGCTATGTATACTATACTGTTGTGTTTATAGTATTTTGTATCCTTTCATGTACTTTTATAGTGTACCTTTGTTTATGTGGCTGCTTTTGATAACTCCTGTTTAAAAACTACTTACTTCCAATGATCTTCTGCTGTCTGAAAGTGATTTTTTTTTGCTTTGTTGATATTATTTTGGGCACAAATACATCAGTGATATGGCGTCCCTGAGAGTGAATCCTGTGGGTCACTATTTGAGTGAACTTTTATGTTCTCTGTCTCACAGACATTTTTCCATGTCTCAAAATCTGCTTATTCTGTGAATTTTTGATTGTGAATTGTATGTGTGTGCATGCATGAGAGTGGGCCCTGTAATATACCAGCACCCTGTCCAGAATTGGTCTGTATTTGGTGCCCAGAGTAGCAGGGACTGCTCATGACCCCCTGTGATCCTCAGTTGGCTTACACTGGTTTGAGAATGTCGTGTTATTATTTTATTGTACTGATCATTGAAAACCAATATTAAACATTTACAATCTTGCAATGGTGCATGCTATTAGTTGCACTATACTGCATAGAAGTACTAATTAATAAATATGACTTTATCCACCACTTGACAAAAACAAATGGGTAATTTCAGAAGGACCAACATGGTGCAATTCTAAAAAAAAGAAACAACATTAGCTTTGTGAACAGAAAGATGAGATAAATTGCATTAACCGTTTTACAAATTTCTGGTATAAAATATGTGTATTTGTATATGTGTATAACTACAGGTTTACCAGAACCAAAACTATGGATATGTAATAAGGGTGACCAAACCATTTAATTTTACCCCAAACTGATACTGAATTTTGAGGACTGGATGGCATCATGGCTACAGCAGCGTCTTAGAGGCCCAGCCCTGTGTTTCAGTCCTGGCCTGAACATTATAGGGAGTTTATACGTTATCTTGTGTGTCTGAGAGGCTTGTGTGTTAGGTGAATCGGAGACTCTAAACTGGCGTTGTGTAAATGAGTATGTTTTTGTCCCATGATATACAATGACTGTTCCTGCATTGAGCCCAGGCCTGCCTACTATAATGGAGTCTGGCCTCCAGTATCCTTAAACTTGAATTAAATACGGTTAGAAAATGGATGGATGAATGTTATATTCTGAGCTCACTTTAAAAAGCCCTGGAAGATATTTCCTGAGATTCAGTGTTGTGGAGCACTACCTTATACTAATATGGCATATCTCTGTGTCACTGTGTTTGTTGAATGTGCGTGGAGCAGTGGCTAGGAAACCTTAGCCCTCAAATCACCTGACCCATCTAAACAGTAATAACCTCAGAAGCCTTTCATGTGAATGACAAAGGATCTCTGTAGCTGGAGAATGGGTCTGATGCTGCGTGCTTTACACATGGCCTAAATGATCAGACCATAGTGGGAGAACAAACTAAGAGGTGTGAGTTGATTTTGTTTTGGTACTCTTCCTATACACATCCATGGTGTATAAGATATAGACTGAAATGAGAACATAGGCCTTGTCAGACAGAAGATAACATTGTGTTTCATGCCAGCTACACTGCTCGGTTGCTGTACTACTCCTCCCTTATTTATCAATACACTCCCTGCTTTGCTTATTCTGTATTCAGACGTATGAGGCACTTTCTCAGGGAGGAGTTTCAGTTAAATTACACCACAGCTCTGAGATTGTTGTTTATGTGGAAACACTTCTTTGTCAGGCTGAGCAGACAACAACCCGGTTGAACAGCTTTTCAGTTTCTGAAATGAGGAAGAGTCAGCGACAGTACCTATGACTTCAGTCACAATATGATTTTAGTTTAGATAAATCCATAAGCTAAGATGTATGGTATATGGAAGTTTTTATGTGATGCATGCTGAGGCTCTACAGTCTAATAATTTACAGACCTATATTTTTGGAGGAAGGCTGACAAGTATGTAAAACATTAATTTGTTGGCAGATCATGTGACAACAGAGTGATCTAAATACATTATTTCCGGACAGTCCCAACTTAATCAAGACACCTTGGCCACATAACTCAAACTGAAAACCCCCCTTCATCACTTTCACAAAACAAGGCAGATAAATCTTCTCAGACATTTTCATAGATACCACTGGGTAAAGGGTTGGAGTAGTCCATGTTTATATTTTTAAAAACTGTGTACAGCAAGGAGTGTTAATTTCAGAAAAGGATCCGGTTCAATGCTGGGAAATGCACTTGTGGAAAGATAATTCCGCTTATATATATATATTTTTTTTTTCTCCAGCCGTCTGGAGTTTTTTTTTTTTTTGTTTTTTCTGTCCCCCCTGGCCATCGGACCTTACTCTTATTCTATGTTAATTAATGTTGACTTATTTTATTTTTCTTACTGTGTCTTTTATTTTTCTATTCTTCATTATGTAAAGCACTTTGAGCTACTTTTTGTATGAAAATGTGCTATATAAATAAATATTGTTGTTGTTATAGTACTGCTGCAAAGCCACAATGGCATCAAAGTAAGAACAACAAATACCAATCGTGACGTAAATAATGTAATAATTAACTTGTATTAATTGTATTGAAGTATTCAGAACGGTCCACATACAACTCTGCCAGGGTTCTCCCATTGAATATTGGCAGGGTGAGTGTTGTAGTGGCTAGGATGCCCTCACTTACTCCATTCACTCAGATGGTGTCAGTGCTCTGGCTGTTATTTTGCCCAGATGCTATGGAGTGTGCAAAGACGTCTAGAGGGTGGAGGGTTAGAAACGGCTGCAATTCAAAAGTCCCTGGGTTCAGCAAGTTAGCAGTTGTGGTGCTCTAGCATATCTGGAGGTAAGAATTTGTGGGGTGTTAAATACCAGAATGTGGTAATGTTTTTTAGAACGTTAACATAATATTTTTCGGCATAGTAAACCAATCCCTGTTTAACTTGAAGCTTTACCCCATTTTGCTAAAAATCCCTGGGAACAAAGAACTTTCTCAGCATTTCTCCTTGCAGAACCTAAGTGATTCTTTCTCACAGACTGATAAAGCATAATAATAAAAGCAAAAAGCAAGGATATATATTTAAAAAACAAGCAATGCAACAATAATAATAATAATTCTCTAACTCACATTGTCCTGAACAGGGCAGCATGGGTCTGCTGGAGCCTATCTCAGCTAGCATAGGGCAGCAGTCCATCACAGGGCAACCACACACTAGGGCCAATTTAGTATCGCCAGTCTACCTAGCCTGCATGTGTTTGGACTGTGGGAGGAAACCAGACTGCCCGAAGGAAACCCACACAGACAAGGGGAGACCATGCAAACTCCATGCTGGGAGGACCTGGGATGTGAACCCTGAACTACTTAGTGCAAGGCAGCAGTGCTACCGTGCCACCTTTATAGTAATATATACTGTAATTAAAAGTATATTTTATGAACAGGTTATTTATATTAGTGCAAAGTTTAATGAATACGCTGTGACAAAGTAATATTGATTAAACTTCGTGTTAGCTGCAAAAACATTGCAATGTATTATGGTGAGGCTTTGGTGCAAAGTTGCTAGTGCTATTGCCTACTAGTTGGAGGCCAGTTTTGAATCCTGTCCTTTTCGGTCTGTTTAGAGTGGACATGTTCACCTCAAGTCCATGTGGTTTCTACTATAGGTACTCCGTTTTTTCTTCCAGTTCCCAAAATTATGTGTGTTAGGTTAATCAGCATCTCTAATGTTATGTGTACTCTGTATGAGTGACTGTGGGAGCGGCACAGTAATGCAGTGGTTAGCAGTGCTGCTTCATGAATCTAGTGTTCTGAAATTGAATTCTGTCCAATTGTTGTTTGTGTGGAGTTTTCATTGTCATTCTATGTCTGCATGTTTTTTTCTGCTGAGTCTATTGGTTATAAGATGTGCAGGTTTGGTTAATTGGAGACTATGAATTGACTCTGGTGAGTATGGTTGTGTGTAAATGGGGATTGTGATGGACTAGTGCTCTGTCCCAGCTTATTTTCTGCCTCGTGCCCAGCACTGCTAGGATATTATTTGGCCTCAGTAACCCTGAACTTGGCTGATTTTTTTTTTATTTATTTTTTAATGTGAAAAAATATCTTTCATCTTTACAATTTGAAACTAAGACTGTAGGGAAATGGGCAATGTAATAAAGATTGTGTGCATTACCGTAGATCCCGAAATATAAGCCGACTCGGTATATTAGCCGACCCCCTTCTCTACCTACTAAATTACATGTATTTTCCGATGACCGGTATTTAAGCCGACCCCCTTCTCCAAGCAAAATTTTCAAAATTTCCTTAAAAGTGTCTCTTCAGGTATATTTATCATGTTTATCAGCGAGAATTTGAGACTACCGGCATTTTTGATGGAAACCAGGAAGTGATTGTGGAGAAGTTTGGTAAAATGAAACCTTTGTGTTGAAACTATATATTCAAATACGGTACATCGGCGGGTGGATTTGCAGAGACTCATTATAAATTTGATTAACTTAAATACGCAATACAGTGGACCCTTGACTTACGAACTTAATTCGTTCGCGAAGTCTAACCCATAATGTGTTCCAAACCTCCTACTGCAACACTTAGTTAACCTTTTCGTATTAAAAAAGGGTTATATAATGTGCATAATTTACCAAAACACCAATAATTTTTCTAATGTACTAACCAAAAAGTTATAAAAAGTGCCTAGCCTACCAGAAGTAGGCTAGATTAAGCTAGGAGCATGGCGGTGCGCATGGTTGCAGCAGCTCAGGGCTCTCCTTTTCAGTGCACTTTTTTGTTGTTTTTGTACTTTTTTTTTCCTTGTTTGTGCAGATCGGTTCGGCGAACATCCACTACACTCGTCAGAACCTTATAGACATCGGTGTCCAGAGCCAGACATCTGTTTCGAGTGTTTTTCATCACACGCACAACATCCCAGACAACATAGCGAGACCAGCGGGCTCTCCGTGGATTGTTGTCGGGTCTAGGAGACGACACAGATGGAGGAGAGAAAGAAAGCAGAAGCGGGGCCGCAGATCCGACGTTATGCTAAGGCTAAAAAAACAACCATACAAGCCCTATACAGAACTTTTTTTCTGCACTGAAGGAGCTGCTTTTAATCTCATTGTAGATGCGTATAGTGACAATAAAAGGCATTCTATTCTAGAAACAACAATTTCATACTGTACTCACCATTTAATTTGACATCTTTGGGCTGCAGGAAGGGAGGAGGAGGAGAATGAAACAGAAGGTGGTTATTGTTTAGAAGGAGCCTCCTTATGCAAATCTTTTCTTTGTAAAATTGTCGAGATGGTGGATTTCGACATGCTGTACATATTAGCGAGATCGGTCATACGAACACCACTCTCATATTTCCGCACAATTTCCTTCTTTGTTTCGATTGTGATTGCTGTTTCTCAAGTTAATAATGACAGTAGTCGAGCACTCAGTTCAAAGCTGGTCGTGTTGTGATGTGAACTGCTGTAATAATATATTCCAAAGCAAGCCGGTGCTGACTCAGCCTGATAACATCAAAAAATGCTGAAAGACTACATTCACATTGCTCCCTTCTTTGCGGCTGCTTTATCGCGGTGCGCATACTTAAAAGCCCAACAGCACGTATTGATTTTTTCATTGTTTGCTTTTCTGTCACGCTCTCTCTCTCTGACGTTCTCTGGTCCTGACACGCATTCTTTGAAGAGGAAGATATGTTTGCATTCTTTTAATTGTGAGAAAGAACTGTCATCACTGTCTTGTCATGTAGCACGGTTTAAACTTTTGACTAAAGGGTGTTATTTCATGTCTAGAGGGCTCTAATAATGTTAACAGTGTGGGAGAGTTTAAAAGGGCTTAAAATATATAAAAATAACCATACAAACATATGGTTTCTACTTCGCGTATTTTCACCTATCTTCTGGATCTTCTGGGTTTTGGAACGCCATCCCCGCGATCGAGGAGGGATTACTGTATAGATAAATTACTGCACAGACCGAAATTACATCCACAAACACATGTATCTGGGCTCCGACTGACGCTACTAACGCTCTCGGTTGTTTGTTTACAATCGCGCAAGCGGATACACGTGACCGCATTCGGGTCGTAATGCAAGATGGCATTGCGCTGGAAATCTTGAATCTGAAACGATACTCGTTTTATAAGCCGACCCCCAAACTCCAAGCTAAAAATCTAGGATGAAATTCTCGGCTTATATTACAGGATCTATGGTAGGTTATATGGCATATATTTATAGCATTAAGAAAAAGTTGGGTATGAATAAATGATTTAGTGTTAATGACACTTGCATTCACTCCCAGTGATATGTCCACTCCAGATGACTGTACTGTACAGCTTATGCAGAACAAACCATTTTATTTTTTTGCACATGACAATATAAAAGCAAAACTTAATTGAAAGATACTTGAAACCCGCATATCTAAAAATAAAAAGTGTTGTTATTTACCTTAACCTTAACTGTGTTTGAAAATATACATTGATTAAACAAAAATGTATTTTTAACAGGTGGCTCTAGGTTTGAATCCGGCTCAGATAACAGTCATAAAGGCATTGTTTCCTCAGGTTACTCACATCTAATAAAATTATCTATTAAACCTGTATCAGTTCTTAATATATGGACCAAGGATCTTACTTTGTCTTATAGAAATTTGAGTTACACACCAATTTTTCAAGTTTGCTCCTAGATATTCCTAAAATCATATTATCAGTTCACTCAGCTACAAATATTTCTCCGCCTTTATTTCACTCAGAGAAAACACTTTGTTTTGGGCCCAGCCCCATATATGTTCACACAAATGTTTTAGCACTGTACTTTAGTCTCCAAATATTGGTCCAGTATTATGTGCTTTGTTTCCTCCTTAGCGTCTTTTCCCTGTCCATTTACATCTCAGCTTTTCCTCTAATTGGAAATGTCTAATCTTTAGTTATCTGTCTTTGTTTTTTCTTTAAGCACCATTGCAGACAAACTCTTAACTGCATCAAGATGGAAACTCCCTAATCACTTATTTTTTTAGCACTGGTGTTCATCAGTTTTTGAATGTGACTTTACTTCAAACTTCAGATGCAAGACTTAATGATGCAAATACCATAACTAATGATGTGTGGGAAAATATAACCACAGTGATCAAGAGTAAGTTAAACCTGGTTTCTTAACATTCTTAAATTTTTAATTAGCTTTGGCATCAGGACTACAGGGCACAGGTGATGGGTTTTTTGAGGTGGGATGGGATTGGGTTAGAAAGAGTGTTTTGGAATATATATAGATACATATACACTCACCTAAAGGATTATTAGGAACACCTGTTCAATTTCTCATTAATGCAATTATCTAATCAACCAATCACATGGCAGTTGCTTCAATGCATTTAGGGGTGTGGTCCTGGTCAAGACAATCTCCTGAACTCCAAACTGAATGTCAGAATGGGAAAGAAAGGTGATTTAAGCAATTTTGAGCGTGGCATGGTTGTTGGCGCCAGACGGGCCGAGCTGAGTATTTCACAATCTGCTCAGTTACTGGGATTTTCACGCACAACCATTTCTAGGGTTTACAAAGAATGGTGAGAAAAGGGAAAAACATCCAGTATGCGGCAGTCCTGTGGGCGAAAATGCCTTGTTGATGCTAGAGGTCAGAGGAGAATGGGCCGACTGATTCAAGCTGATAGAAGAGCAACTTTGACTGAAATAACCACTCGTTACAACCGAGGTATGCAGCAAAGCATTTGTGAAGCCACAACACGCACAATCTTGAGGTGGATGGGCTACAACAGCAGAAGACCCCACCGGGTACCACTCATCTCCACTACAAATAGGAAAAAGAGGCTACAATTTGCACGAGCTCACCAAAATTGGACAGTTGAAGACTGGAAAAATGTTGCCTGGTCTGATGAGTCTCGATTTCTGTTGAGACATTCAAATGGTAGAGTCAGAATTTGGCGTAAACAGAATGAGAACATGGATCCATCATGCCTTGTTACCACTGTGCAGGCTGGTGGTGGTGGTGTAATGGTGTGGGGGATGTTTTCTTGGCACACTTTAGGCCCCTTAGTGCCAATTGGGCATCGTTTAAATGCCACGGGCTACCTGAACATTGTTTCTGACCATGTCCATCCCTTCATGACCACCATGTACCCATCCGCTGATGGCTACTTCCAGCAGGATAATGCACCATGTCACAAAGCTCGAATCATTTCAAATTGGTTTCTTGAACATGACAATGAGTTCACTGTACTAAAATGGCCCCCACAGTCACCAGATCTCAACCCAATAGAGCATCTTTGGGATGTGGTGGAACAGAAGCTTCGTGCCCTGGATGTGCATCCCACAAATCTCCATCAACTGCAAGATGCTATCCTAGCAATATGGGCCAACATTTCTAAAGAATGCTTTCAGCACCTTGTTGAATCAATGCCACGTAGAATTAAGGCAGTTCTGAAGGTGAAAGGGGGTCAAACACCATATTAGTATGGTGTTCCTAATAATCCTTTAGGTGAGTGTAGATATATTGCCTTGTTATTCTTACTGTAATCTTTGTATTGAATTATTTTCTATTATATTCTCATTTATAAAAACATACATTGAATATTGATGGTATTATTTAATGTTAAGTTAACTGGCAATTCCAAATTTTCAGCATTTTCATTAACTGTATTGTAAATATAGAATCCCATCAACACCCTTATTTTTCTGTTTATAAGTAACTAACTTTGTAAAAAAAGAGTTTGCCTAACTTCCCTAGTTCACCACCAGTGCTGATACTAGAAAATATTTTAAGTCATAAGGAGAAAAATATTGGCAGCAATTCCAGAAATATTGTCACAGAGCTCACCTAAGACCACCTTTGCTAATGCTGGGAAAGAAACCTCTCTATCAATGTCTAAGTCGAGGAATTTACAATAAGTCAGATAACAATTGTTCACCACACACCTTTCTAAATTAAAAATATGAAGAATGTATCAGTGATTGTTTCGTAATTGTGAATGATGCCAAGTAGCTCCAGCCTCGCTTGGGCATATGTTTTGGGACTGTCCAAAATGAAGATTTTTCTTAGCTATCAGATGCAGTGCAGGATTTCCAACATCTGCAATTCCTCTTACAGCAGTCTTGTAAGTGATTTCAGATGAGCTTAGACTATCTGGTGTTAATCTGAACATTATTTCCTACACTACATTGCTGGTGTGTTGACTAAGTTTTTTCAGTTGTAAGAATCTTAAGATATCCTGCATAACTCAATAGTAAAATAGTATTTTATATTAAACTAGAAAAAATATATTTTCCTTTGTGTTGAGATGTAGAGAGCTTCTTTAGAATTTGGCATTCATTTATTGTTGGTATTTTAAATTAACTTTGCTCTACCCCTTCTTGTGTCTCTGCTAAACACTCACTATTTTATTTAAGAGGCTGTATAACTTTTTCTTCCTTGACTTTTTTGTCCTATTTTATTAAATACTGTATGCATTCTGTTTTCTGGGTTAAAGTGGGAGTTTTATTGAGGTTTATGATTACATATTTTAAATGTTTCAGTGATATATGGGATTGCTTGTAGTTCTGGTTTAACACACTTTTTAAAAATCCTGTAATGGTTTTTCTGAAAAATATGCTAGAATGTTACTGTATATTATTTAACTTCTTTACTGTACTAAATTGTAAGAAATAAAAAATAATAAAAATAAACAAAAATTGTGGCTTGACTTACAAGTCAATACCTTGGTCTGCTCTGCAGTCTTTTTCAGTCTTGTTTCTCTTGACTCTCTGAAATGTTCCTAGTCTGTTGATGCTCAGATCCTTTTGTATGAACCAGCTCTTCACAAAACATTTTAAGACTGCCCGAGGCTCCATATCCCTCTTCCTGGAGGTGTCCCCACTGATCCAGTCTATCATCCAACGGTTACTTCTAAGCTTCTTCTGGTCTGTTTTCTTTAAAACCTGTTCTCTATTGCTTGTTAACTTTTTTCTATTCATTTGTATGTAATATACAGTATGTACAGTATACTGATTTTAACTTTAATTAAATTGTCTTTAGGATAACAAATTACTTTAAATATTTCATCATGCAATAAACAAATAAAATACAGAAGTATTTACAGTTGAAGATATCAATATTTTTCTTTCATTGGTATTTAAGCAGTACTTATTTTTTACTTACTGGTAACTAAGTGTTCTGAAAAGATGTTTACTTACACCATTTACATTGTATATTATTGTACTTCCAGCAAGCAATCTAGATATAAGTAGAAATTTTGATCAGATGTTAAGTGATACCTGTTGTCCGGCATCATTTTAAATGAAGACAAGCTAATTTATCTTCTTTTGTAATGAACTGTGCTGAAGCTGTTGATTGAAAGTCACTGTATGACCAAAAGTAGACTCACTTAATATCTCACATGATAGAATCCATCCATCCATCCATTATCCTACCCGCTATATCCTAACTACAGGGTCACGGGGGTCTGCTGGAGCCAATCCCAGCCAACACAGGGCGCAAGGCAGGAAACAAACCCCAGGCAGGGCGCCAGCCCACCACAGGGCACGCACGCACACACACACCAAGCACACGCGAGGGACAATTTAGGATTGTCAATGCACCTAACCTGCATGTCTTTGGACTGTGGGAGGAAACTGGACCCCAAGAAGAAACCCACAGAGACACGGAGAGAACATGAAAACTCCACACAGGGAGGGAAAGATGCTCTCTGTCCAGTCCAGAGATATATACGTGAGCCATTCAAAAAAGTTTGCGATGCAATTTTCCCAGTGTTGTACCAACTTTTTAATACCCAATTACTACTATTCCCGCCTTCACCGTTTCCAACGAAAATATAAAAGTGCGGCAACTTTTTGAATGTCCCTTGTATTTATCAATCATCTCATGTGACATCTCCAATTGTGCCGTGTCTGTTACAGCACTTATACTATGGTGCCAAATGGGCATCCAAACTACATGCCCAAACTAGCTGGCTCCTGTAGATCTGGAGAAGCAGGGGTTCAACTCTATTGTCTTCCCATAATGATGAGTTGTTCATCATATCATGGACAGTGAGTCCATCACTGATGTGCAGGGACCTCATTTCTGACACTTGCACTTAAGGTCTCATTCTTCCTGCCACTAACCAGAGCTCAGAACCATAGCTAATCTTGGGAATGAAAACTGCTAAGTAAATCAAAAGCTATTCTCGAGCCCTTTGCTTACATTTCATTACCATGGTCTGGTCCGTCAGTAAAACCGCAGTCCCTGTATCGATCTATTGATGGATCTGAACGGGACCTTTTTTCTCTCTTGTGAACACAACTCAGAGATACTTCAACTTCTTCACTTCAGGTATCTTGGGACAACATCTGGAAATGAGCTACTCTTTTCTGGGTGGTGATGATAATCCATACATTACTGAGAAACAACTTGAATCCACACTTTAAAGCTGAGCTCCAAACAATTTGTTGGCAATTTATGTAATGATTATAGACCCATGCACATTTACAATTAAGTTTTCCATTCCGAACAAGAGGACACATAACTTAAATACTGTACATTCCATTATGCACTTAATAGTGGTGTTACCTACAGAAGAAGGACTGGCTGCTACCTGGGCTCAGGCTCCCTGCAGCATTGTGCTGGATAAAGTAGGTTCAAGAAAATCTACATATGAAGCACACACCATGGACAGATTAGCACGCTTATTCAGGTCTGGTACTTGCTTTTCCTGTCATTGCTCTCTAGCATGCTCCAAAAAAAAAAAAAAAGACTCGTTTTTATTGTATTTTATTGTTTATCTCTCTGGTGTTTATCTTTAAAATTTACATAGTAAGGCAGGAGAGCATTCAAATGAAAATGGACTTGTTGGCAAAAATGTTGCTTCTATGATGTTTCTATTAAAAGTTGATTATATATTGTCATGCATGTAACAGGAGAAATACTTAGGGCTCTCCACAGATAAGCAGTACCACCACTAGGACAAAAGGGGGCACTCTTGTTGATACAACATCTCTTTTCTCCACAGTTCAGAGGTCCTTTGGCCAGACGATGAATAACCTCACTTCTGGCTGTCCGCCATTAAGCATCACCCCTTCCAGGAACCAGTGCATTACAGCCATTCGGCACCAGAAAGACGTCTTGGACTGCATTGCAGCTGAGCTGGTACCACAGGGGCATAGCTTTCTTTTCTGTTGATAATATTTGACTGCTGCCTTTATTGAAGGCAACTTGAGACTTATTTATAGCACCTGTGTATGCTGTTTATTATTTTCTGCTGGCATTGAATGGGGGCCCACTGTTTCCTCAACTCTGTGTTGGACTGCTGTACCTTTACTTACACTGCATCTTTGCATCAGTAGGAGACACAGTGTGTTGTACGCCTGCTACACAGGACCTTTGACCCAGGTTCAGTTCATGCCTGAGGTGCCTAGTGTGAAGCTAGAATATCTTCCTTCTGTTCTTGTGGGATCTTCGGTTAATGAGGGGAGTGCCTTCACCTATTATCAGTTAGCATACTGTCCAGGGTGTTTTCTAGCTTTGTGCCCACTGTTTTTATGTTAGTCTCTTGCTGTGTGTGACTTTGTTCAGAAAATAAATTAATTATTTTTGGGAGACAATTCATAGTGTAACTTGCAACTTCTAATTCATAGTGTTTAGTTTTTTTGGTTCCCATGAATTCTTAATTAATGTGGTCCATTTAACTGAATACATGATATTTACTAAGTTTTGCAAATATAAAAATTTAACAGTGTATTAAAATTTATACAATTACTGGTTTATTTATTTACCCTGCAATGGACTGGTGGTTTGTCCACATATTGTTCCTGCCTTATGCCCTGTACTTGCTAGCATAGGATCCAGTTGCCTCACAACCCTGCAGGTCAGGAAAATACATGGATGGTTTAATTATAAAGTTTCCGTCAGTATTTTAACATTTTATTGTTCTGTATTTGTATGTTTGTGACCCTTGGAAAATCTACTGGGATGGTGACCTCTGCCAAGGATCTATATAAAAGTTGAATGGCTGGCCAAAGGGACTGCAATGAAGTTTATGTCCTTTGTCAACCTCAAAAGTACAGATCGTTTAAGGTAGGGTGACTCTGAGGCAACACTAGCTTAGGTAACCATTTCTAATTTCAAGATGTAGAGAAAAGCCAAGCAAAATGACACCTTTTATTGGCTAACTAAAAAGATTACAATATGCAAGCTTTCGAGGCAACTCAGGCTTGCCTGAAGAAGGGGCCTGAGTTGCCTCGAAAGCTTGCATATTGTAATCTTTTTAGTGAGCCAATAAAAGGTGTCATTTTGCTTGGCTTTTCTCTACATTCATAATGGCTAACATGGTACGACACCCTAATTTCAAGATTAAATATAACCTTTTAATTCTCAGTATTTAATTAAAACAAGTATTGTAACTCAAAGATAAGCCAAATTATCATTTAGAGATGCATCATACTGAATTTCAGCTATCTTAATTATGCAGTTGAACTATTCAGATATACGAAGATATATAAGATATCTCTAAAATAGCTCTTCTATATTTTAAGGCATCTCCAGTGCATTGAGGTATCTCTGATGTATTTCAAGGTATGTCAGAATAATGAACTATACATTTTAAGACATCTCAAACACATTTTAGATACTGCAAACTGACCAGACCTGTAACTGAATGTGAGCATCACTTTCAGTAAAATTTGCATATTTTTTCATTAGAATATTATTTTAAGGTAGATGTATTTGAAATTGTTAAAAATAAGAAAGTCATTAGATATCTGAAAATCGAAAATAATCGATCCTAAGATATCTTTAATTGGACTTTAGAAATCTCAAAATTAAATCCAAATATATGTATATACATTTTAGGATATTGAAAATGAAAGAGAAACTGAATTTAAGATATCAGGAAGTTAATATGAGAAATTAATTAATTAAATATAAGTCAATGTGAAAATAACTTTGATTGAATGTCAGGATAGGTAAAATTAAAAAACAAAATCTGTGCTATTTAGGATATCTCAAATGTATTTCAAGATGTAATAGAATAGAATAGAATACTGTAGATTAGAATAAATACACTTTATTAATCCCATAGGGAAATGAAAAAGCATACAGCAACAAAAACATAAAAAACAAGAATACAGACTCACAGGGACAGATAATACAGCCAATCAATAAATAAATGAAAAAAAAAAAAACTTAACAAGTATATCGGATGGAAGCATTGAATAGCTGGTTAGCTGTGGGCAAAAAAGACCCCCAGAGGTGCTTCTTAGCACAGTGTGGTGGAATAAGCCTGTGGTTAAAAGTGCTCTGATAAAAAGCCTCCTGGAGGGGATAAAGTGGATTTTTCATGTGTTTGTCCAATTTTGCCATCGTCCTCTTTCACAACAACTTCCATTGTCCAGAGTTTGCCCTGTGGTGGAGCAGGCTTGATATGTGTTTCAGTCCTTTTGTGCTCAGGTTGCCTCCCCAGGAGACTATAACCACTATGGACTGGTAGAACATTTCCAGCAGCTTGCTGCACACATCAAAAACACTGAGTTTCCTTAGCAAGTACAGTCTGCTCTGGCACCCTTTGTACTGTGCCACTGTGTTGTCAGACCAGTCCAGTTTATTTATGCGAACCCCCAGGTACTTGTAGCTCTGCAGCACTTCCACGTCCTCCCCCTGAATGGTGACTGGTCTCTGAGGCATCTTGGCATGTCAGATGTCCACCACTAGCTTGTTTGTCTTGCTGAATTTGAGTTGCAGGTTGTTGTCCTTGCACCACAAGATGAAGTCCAGAACCTTCCTGTACTCTGACTTGTCTCAGCTATTGCAACTTATGATGCCTTCTGTGTGTCAGAAACGGTGGTGTGTTCCTCAGAGAGCTGTCCTGTCTCCCTTCCTGTTCAATGTCTACAGAACAGACTTATAGCTCAATACCAGCGCTTGCCATCCACAGAAATTTTCAGATGATTCATCCAGCTTAGGCTGCATTAGAAGGGGGCCAGAGCAGACTGTCCACTCTTAAAACTAAAGGTGCCAGAGCGGTTCATCAGAGCAGTGTCATTGGGGAGTCATTTTTGTTCCCAAAACACCCACCTATATGAAGGTTTCGGAAACGGCTTTTATTTATGTAGATCTGTAACATGTCATCCCCTGCACTTGGGTCCCAATCCAGGTAGTTTTGTTGTGCGGTGGGTGCAGCAACATGCTCTTAACACATGCGCCCAACCTCCTCCTCCTGTAACATGCTCCATACAGTAAATAACCAAGAATAGATAGTAGCAGATTTATGAAATACCAATTGCTCATGATTTTATAATGGGACTTGCTGCATACAACAACACAGGGCAAGTCCAGGTTTTCTTAATCTGTTAGTGTTCTGTGAGGTATACCATACAGTAAGATTTCAGCTTTTTCTACTTAGGACATTTTTCAAATCACAAAGAACCAACTTCACATGTAAAGAACCTGTCCCAGAATGAATGGTACTTTGTCAATTAAAGTTTCTATAATGACTCACACATCCCTTTAAAGAACCATTATTTTTAAGAGTGTACTTGCTAAGGTGACTCGGTGTCTTTTGATGTGTGCACCAAGATGCTGGAAATGTTCTATTAGACGCTAGTAGCCAGTGTGGTGTTCTACTCTGTTGTCTTCTGGGAAGCAACTTGAGTTCAAAAGAAACACAATGCCTGGGCAAACTTATCAGAAAGGACTGCTGTATCACATGGCAAATCCTGGACACACTGGAAGCTGTTGTAAAAAACAGGATGGTGTCAAAAGTAGATGCCAGTGAAAGCGTTGCTGTACCTTCTGAACGATGTTGTTTTAACTACCGTCACTGCATTCCCGAGGCATACACGAACGTCCAGAGGGCTGGAAGAAAAGTTGACAAAAAATTAACAATTTTATTCTAAACTTCTAATCTGCCAATAAAGTTACATTAAAGACGCTCGCGTCACAGACGTACAGAGCCCCCACTCCCCTTTTGAAGAACGTGTTCGAATCATGAAAAATCTCCTCCATTCCCATCAGGAGGTGCTTTCTTGGAGCACGTTTAGCCCCAGGCTCATTCCATCATAGTGCGCTAAGAAGCATCTCGGTGGCGGGGGGCTTTTCTGGCCACCGCTAACAGACAGTTCAAATGCTTCCATCCGACATACTTGTTAAGTTTATTTGTATTTACTTCCTTACTCATCGATCGATTGGCTGCATTATCTGTCCTGTAAGTCTGTATCCTTGTTTTTTGTGTTTCTGCTGCTATATGCATCTGAATTTCCCCATGGGATTGATAATGTTTATCTAATCTAATCACAGGATGAACTCTGGACACACTGGAAGTTGTATTGGAAAAAGATGATGGTGGCAAAACTGGATGGCAACATGAAAATCACCTCCAGGCGGCGCTGTCATCGGGCACTTTTAGCCATGGGCTCATACCACCACCATGTGTTAAGAAGCACCTCCAGGGGTCTTTACTGCCCACTGCTATTAGCAAATTCAGTGTTTCCTCCTGATGTAGTTGTCAAATTAATTTTGAAATATCTAAACAGTATACTTTTGTATTTATTTATCGAATGTTTGATTGGCTGTTATTATCCTATTAGTCTGGATCCTTGTTTTTTTCCCCCAATTGCCGTATGCATCTGAATTTTGCAATGGGAAATCTATAATCTATAATTCATTTAGTTTGAGATGCATCGAAATGTTACTTCGTGCTGATATAATATTGTGGTCACGACATATTTGACAATGCAATTCGAGCTTAATGAAGTAAAACTGAAATTTCAAAGAATTGCACTGTCCGCAGTTTAAACTTCCCACGCTTTTTTGCGCAACGCCGATACTGCGCGCACGCGCCTCCCTTCACCCATTTCGGCGAACTTCGGAGACGCTCGGAAACATCTCGTCGCTTTCGAACTCCGGGACTCACTTGATCAGCGAAGTAAAAGTACGACGGCCGGAGCTGCGTGTAGCTATTTATTTATCCTTTTACACCTGACGGATACGAGAAGTCGTGGAAGACATACAGTCACGGAAGGCAGTCCCAACGGCAACAAACTAAAGGTGAATTTATTACGAAGTGTGAGTAAAGCTCTAAAGATGCAGGAACTGCGGTTAGACGGATGAAGCTTCGGTCCTGACATCGGCGGGACGAGCTCAGACCTGCGGGGTGACACAAGCCGACAGGTAGAGACAACAGGAGCACATGCCGCCTGTCGGCCAGGCTGTCGAACACGTTCTTCAAAGGGGGAGTGGGGGCTCTGTCCGTCTGTGACGCGAGCGTCTTTAATGTAACTTTATTGGCAGATTAGAAGTTTAGAATAAAATTGTTAATTTTTTGTCAACTTTTCTTCCAGCCCTCTGGACTTTCGTGTATGCCTCGGGAATGCAGAGACGGTAGTTAAAACAACATCGTTCAGAAGGTACTGCAACACTTTCACTCCTTCGGCACGCACCTTCCTTGAAGTAAACTTCGGGATAAACAGCTGCTGCTGGATAAATTACAAATAATAATAAAATGGCGACCGGGGGGTTTAGAGCGCCAAACACTACGACTGATTTCTTGGAAGAATGGAAAGCAAAACGGGAAAAAATGCGAGCAAAAATGCTGGGGGAGACGGCGCCAGGAGCTGCAAGTAGTGATTCGACGAGGGGCTCCGGAGGGAGAGGCGCGGGCAGCGGTGAACTAACCAACAATGGCAACCCTGAACGCGCTCCTGTTAACTGTGTCTCTCACGCCCCGGCTGCTGCGGTTGTTTCGGCAGTTTGTGCCACCTCTACGCCCTCTGCCATGGTCCGCTCACCTTCCTCCTCTGCCCTTAGAGTCACTGATGACGAGGCGCATCGGACAACGGAATCTCCAGGGGTGAACGCCAAGAAACCCCTTGGCACTCCTCAGCCGGACAGTAGCCCGGCTAGTGTTGCTCACGAAAGCGACAAGGAAAGTTCTCCATCGCCAGCCGCTAAAGGCAAGGAAAAGAGCAAGAACACCGGCCCGAGCGCCAGGAAGGGTAAAGGGCAGATCGAGAAAAGGAAACTTCGTGAGAAGCGCCGGTCCACAGGGGTTGTCAGCATACCATCCAATGAGGTAGGTCCTAGGCTGACGGGGGGCGCTCGTTATGATTTAGGTCTTCACGGTGTACGATTGCATAACTGGAAGGTTAGCTCCAGCAGACGCCCCGCCTCTTTGTAATCAAAGCCCCAGGAGGTTTCCGTTTACTTGATGATGGTTGGTGTAGTTCACGTGGAAACGTCCACTCGCCCGTGTTTTCTCAAACCCGGTTAATCCTCCCGCAGAGTGGCGGGGTAAGACCATTTTAGGATATACTCATAAGCGATCGTACGGGTCAGGTTAGAATTGCCAGTTGCCCGGCTTTCGGGTGTGCACTGAATTTTGTGCTGAATGCACAGTTGTAATTGTGAACTTCCCACTGCTCAACTAAGCGAAACGAGCCTTTAGAAAGTGAAATCAAGAAAAATAAATCATTTGGAGCTGAAAAGGCAGGTACAGGTGAGGAGGAGGAGGAGCGATGTCAAATTTGACTCAGTATATTATTATAAAGAACTTGTATCATAACTTGGATAGTTTTTGAATGCTCAGATTAATTAAAGATGCCACCATTTTCTCATCACAACTCACTAGAACTATGCAACACATCTGATCGTTTTACTACTCAAGTGATGATACATTACTTGAAATAATGAATGAGACAGTGGTTTTTATTTACATGTTGTGCCTTGCAGTGGTGAGTATGAATCCAAGTCTAAGCTCTGATAAATCCGAGTGTTCTCCTTTTCTCAGAGCAATTTTTTTCTTCAAGTCGCCCAGTTATCCTCTAATATCCTAAAGTCATTTGCGTTAGGTAAATTGTGAGTGTGTTCTTTGACCTTGCACCCATACTGCCAGGATAGGCTCTTCCTCTCCGCAAAACTGAAGGGAATTAAGTTGTTCTGATAATGGATGGATAGACTTGTTAAACATTTCAATTTTACTATGACAAAGTTTTCAATTCTTTATAACTGACTACCCTTTTGATAGTCTGCTTTTGATTTTTATAGGCCATATTGTATACTAATAGTGCTGAATTTCTTTCTTTTTCCTTTTGTAGAGGCTTGCCATCTAAATTTTGGGTAACAACTTTAGGGCAATCGAGCTCTGCCAGTAAAACCTGCTAGTTCTCTAATACTATGTGAAAGCTTGCATTTGACAGACTACTTGTATATACTTCTTGTATATATGACCGATTTGTCCTTTACGTTTTATATAGTTGTACCTGTAATAAGGCTTCTCCTGATCCTTCAAGGGCTCTTTATTCTGCTTTTAAATTGTGGTACCAAATCTGTGGCTTGTGATGTACACAGTATATACAGTGCCCACTGATGGCATAACTGTATCTTTCACATAATTTGTAATTTAAAACTGAAGCATCAAACATTCTATACAGTATCTTTAATTCAGTACTATTAGATCAAGGTGACTTTATCAAACCAAAAAAAATCTTCACTAGCAATTGTTTATTAAAGAAAAATTAAATGAGTGTATTTTCCTGGGGCTACAAAGGTGCCCAAGGCCCTGAAGCAGTGTGAGGCCTTTCTGTTCCAAGGAAAGTTTTGGTTTGTGACAAACATAACGTGAGGCTTTGCAACACCGTGTGACTTTTGGCTTGTCTGTCCACTGCATATTGTTTCACAAGTCCTGTTTTTTTAATCTAAAGCATTTTACATGTACATTAATGATGCTTGAGAGTAGTTGCTTCTATTTCCTAACCTTCTGTGTGAACCACGTTCTTGTTTTTTTTGATAGTCGACCTTTGAACCTTAACGTTACATGTGAAAAGAGATACCTTTTTGAGCTACCCTGGGATTCTTTAAGAATTGTAACTTTTTTGTGATGGAACTATCTGAATTTGGTGGAAAGACCTGATCTTGACAGATTGCCAATAATCGTGAATTGAACCCATACCAAGCTACAGAAGTTAATCTGTGGCGCTGTGCAAAAACTTTACTTTTTAACCCCTCATGTTAGATATCTTTCTTATAAGACTTTTGTAGAGAACATTTGTACATCACAAGCCACAGGGGCCTGAGTTGCTTCGAAAACTTGCATATTGTAATCTTTTTAGTTAGCCAATAAAAGGTGTCATTTTGCTTGACTTTTCTCTACATTCATAATGGCTAACACGGTACAACACCCTAGTACTTACTATAAGGCTTTTGAAAGCCATTTTGATCTTTGCATAAGATGTTGGCATTTACCTGTATGGTTACAATAAGATTTACCATTTTTCTTGTGTAAGTTTGACCTTGATCAACCACCCTGAATGTAAGGCATCTTTTATAATTTTGTAAGCTTGTCCTTTCATACTACTCATTTGATTTGGTGATCAAATGCCCTGGATATGGTGAATTTGAAGCAGATTGTTAATCGTGTAAGGAGTGATTACTATATAAATGAAAATTTTATTTCATGAGTAGAAAAAGTTACATTTATTTTTCTTGGTTGAGGTAAGACTGTGTTTTGCATCTGCTTTGTTATGGTTGTCATCTGTCAAAGTGTAAGTTTGGTATTTTTCAAGTTAGTAATTTTTCGCAACCATGGTGTACATTAATTTTTCATAGCAACTATGTTCTGAATTGAAACATTTTAAAAATACAGTGCCTGTTTTTGCAGTTTAAAATGGAGTCCAAAGGTCACAAATTCAAACTTAAAATAAACCTTAAAACTACTGAATGCATGCACTTTTATGCAGCAGAAGTTTCATTTTCAGAAAATACACCTTCTGTAATTCTGAGGTATGTTTACAACAATGAACTGCAACTCAATATCAGTAAGACAAAAGAGAATTTTATAACAAACTATTTTTCCTATGGTAAGTACACTCTGTTCATTTGTCTGTCATATGTGGAGTTTACGTGTTAACCAGTAAAACCCAACTGCACAAAACCAGGCACACATGTCAAGGTGCTTATTGTAACATTGCCTTCCTGCCAAAATATTTTGAAATCTGCATATCCAGGATGTGAAAATAAATTTTTTTATTGCAGTTTTAATTGACCCACCTGAGTAACTGTAATAATTTGAGATTACCTAAGTAGTTGTCTGAAGGTTCTCTGTATTATAGCTCCAGACTACATATGTTCTTCATATTGTTTTTCAGTGTCCATCTTTTTTTTTTTTTTTCCGACCTCTCTCAACTTAAATCTGTTGCAGCCTCTCGCATCCTTGTTCATACAGATATATTATGTGATTTCGTAGAGGTTGAAGGAGATTCTGCAATCAGGAAATGACACCAAATGTTGTTGAAGCAGACAGGGGTCTTACATCAAGATACAGGAGATCACAAGCTGGCTATAAAGAAACAAGTGCCAAAGTCATTATAAATGGAACATTTTAATGTGCTATTACTGAAGTCTTGTTGGAAGGACACTTTAGCTTCTTTTAACACTAGCAGAGGTTCCCAGTTCCACAACAGAACAGAGACAAGGTCCAGGTTAGGCAAAAAGTCAAAATACCAGAGAGAAGTCCATCCATCCATCCATCCATCCATCCATCCATCCATTATCCATCCATTATCCAACCCGCTATATCCAAACTACAGGGTCACAGGGGTCTGCTGGAGCCAATCCCAGACAACACAGGACGCAAGGCCTAGAGAGAAGTTTAAGATGCTAATTGTCAAATTCCCAACAGACTGAATCTGAAAAAGAGCAAGCAAGAACAGTCCTTGCATTCTCGATATGCTTGTCTAAACTAAAAAAGACATTTGTTTTTGGATTGAACAGGTCAAGTCTTTGGCTGCCCTACAATTTCGAAAAAAGAGCGCCTGAGGTAGTCATGCATAACAGTAAAATTTAAATAAGAGTAGTAGCGAACATCATTGACAATATAGTAATGGCTGTGCAAATCAAGAACAAAATAATGGTGTCCACAAAAAAAATAAACAGGATAGCTCTGTAATGACATTATCTTCATATTGATATACAGGGGTGCCCAACTCCAGTACTGGGGCCTCATGTATAATGCCATGCGTAGAACTCGCACTATAACATGGTGTAAGCACAAAAGGTGCATACTCCACCTTCTTCTGTTACATAAATCCCGATCAGCGTGAAAAGTAACGCTCGTGCACGCGCTTCATGTAACGCCTCAAATCCTCCCAGAATTATGCCTACTTGAATATGCAAATGAATATAAATCTCCCTTAAGCTCAACCTTCTGTGAAAAGACAATGGGAAAAGCACAGGGGAAAATATAATAATTTCAGCGAATACCAAGTGGAGGCAAAGGAAAAACATACTATTTGTTCAAATAAACCGTGGTATAATCAACAAAAGGAAGTTGATCGAGTGACATAGCATGTTGGAGAAACTTGAAAGCTCACGTTCACAAAATTACACAGTGCCGGAATTAAAAAAGAAGTCACATATCAAAGTCGCAGTGAAAAGGCGAGTTGTAGCCCACTGTCTGAGTGTCATATGAAAGCTTATTAGGGTACAGAGAAAAAAAGGCACACAGTGGAGAAAAAGCACGAAATGTCAACTTCAATATCAAAATTTCCACTTTAATCACGTAGTTTATTTTGTCATTAAAGTAGAATATCATAAACTTCATCTTAAAATCGTTTAATTAACCAGTTTCTCAAATCACATCGTAATTAAAGTAGCACGTTAAATGCTTTGTTTTGTATTTGATCTTCTATGTGCCTATGTGTGTAAATCACTACTTGCTTCTTAAACCGGCTCTCTTCCTCCAGCTGGACACAGAATCCATTACATTAGTAATATTATAGCTTTGAATAACTAAAATACTGAGATGTATACGTGATATCATTTTCATGATGATAGGCGTTAAAGCAGGTTATTAAACATGTGTTTCACTTCCATGAAATAATTTATTGCAGCAGTACTCAGGGGCGGCTCTAGGCTTGCGGTGGCACTGGGCAGAGGAAGAATCGTAGCTTATGCACGGTGGATGGCCAAGTCCGTTGCAGACGCTGCATAGCCGCCTCGTGCTCATGACACAAGCATTTAACTTTTGCCGAAATTTGTCACTGCGTTTTTAGTTGTGTTGTTGTTTTCTATTTCTGTTTTATATTCAATATATATTGGCGTAGCCGCCACTGCAGTCCTTGCTTTTCTTTCCCCAAGTAACCGATCGCCACACAATCAGCTCTGTAATAGAAGTTAAGCCATCTGTAAGCTTAGCGCCGATTCCTCAAAACATTTAAGAAACATTGAAATATCTTCTACATGTACATGTTTAATTATTCTATCTTTCACGACCCTCCCAGTGAAAAATCTAGATTATTATATGAAGTTAAAGTTTTATCTGTATAATATAATAAACATATTTTGCTGCATTTCATCTTAAAATGATATTGTATGTAAATACGCGCTTTATAAAGTGGCGCAGTTTGTGTAATATAACTGTAGTGCAAGTTTACAGTGGGGTGATTGTACTTATAAGTACCAACAGTTCTACAAGGAACACTTGATTGAGTGCGTTTAAAGTTCTTGGGATGAAACTGTTTCTGAACCACGAGGCTTGTACAGGAAAGGCTTTGAAACATTTTGCCGTGGCTGAGACAGCGTGTCCATGAAACTGTATACCGATAATTCTCTTTCCGATCAGCTGCTGCTGTGATTCACACTCGGATACAGTGATATAAATACTCTGAGTGATGCAGTGAGAGTAATATGGAAAAAGGTGATCCGCTGTGGCAACTCCTAATGGGAGTATGGAGGAATATTTCGGACAAAATGAAATAAATAAATGCGTAAATAAATAAAAGTACTGTGAAATGTGAGCATAAATAAATAAATGTGTCATGAAATGACAGCCTTAATAAATAAATATGTCATGAAATGAGAGCGTAAATAAATAAATGTGTCACGAAATATGTTTTCGTTGCTTATTTATTTATTTCATTTTAATCCGTAACATTCCTGCAAACCGTCGTGAAATACGACTTGAAATAAAACTGTCAGTTTCACTCATCAAAGTTGAGAGGGTGGGCTCTAACACACCCTCTAGTTACTGATTGGTGAATCGATAGCACAAGAATTAATTAGAAAAATGCTTACTACTGCCGATTAAATGGATTCTGCCGAAGATATTACATTATTTCAGAGAGAGAATTGAAGATTTATCGGAAGAAATTACAATGTTGGCGGCCCTTTTAGAACTGAGTATTTGACCCTTGTTTTACAAGTAGAAAGTCAGTTGCATATTCGCAGCTACTTTTTCAAACAACTGTACAGCTCTGATCAGTGGTAAAGTTGTTCAGTTCAAAATATTAGGTGGAGCTGCTTTGGGCATTCCATGTCAAAGTACCTAAACTAATACAGCCGTTGCAGCTTACCGTATATCAAACTGGCTCATTCGTCTTGTGATCGTCTTCTCTGATACATCATACAGATCTGCAATCTGTTGTACTTTTAAACCGCATAACAGAAGGTGTTCTATTGACTCAGCTGGAATGTCAAAGGATGGACGTCCAGAGCAGGGTACAGCATCACCTGAACTGGAGTGTAGTAGAGTCTGTTCCACCTGTTCTTCGATAATTTCAAAAACAGTTTCATCTATATCGGAGTCTAAAAGGGCCGCCAACATTGTAATTTCTTCCGATAAATCTTCAGTTCTCTCTCTGAAATACGTAATATCTTCGGCAGAATCCATTTCATCGGCGTAGTAAGCATTTTTCTAATTAATTCTTGTGCTATCGATTCACCAATCAGTAACTAGAGGGCGTGTTAGAGCCCACCCTCTCAACTTTGATGAGTGAAAGTGACAGTTTTATTTCAAGCCGTATTTCATGATGGTTTGCAGGAATGTTACGGACAAAATGAAATAAATAAATAAGCAACGAAAAACATATTTCGTGACACATTTATTTATTTATGCTCTCATTTCATGACATATTTATTTATTAAGGCTGTCATTTCATGACACATTTATTTATTTATGCTCACATTTCACAGTACTTTTATTTATTTACGCATTTATTTATTTATTTCATTTTGTCCGAAATATTCCTCCATATGGGAGGAGCTGAAAGAAGAAGAAGAAGGTGCAGTGTGAGCAACAACGCTAAAGCAGTTATGGTATTTGGAATGTCCCTGCAGCAAGTGGAGATTTTAACGTTTACATGTCCTGAGTTGCACCACTTTGTATTGACATAGAGAGCAAGTCCTCCTCCTTTCTTCTTCCCACTTGTATTTGAGAGTCTGTCCGTTCTAACTGTGCTAAACCCGGGTACCCCACATTAGCATCGGGGATGGTAGTTGTTAGCCACGTTTCACTAAAACACAGCAAGCTGCATTGTCTGTAGGTTCTGACATTTTTCACCAGCACAGCCAGTTCGTCGATCTTATTTGGTAGTGCGTTTACATTTCCCAGTATCACAGAAGGCACTCACGGTTTATAACTCCATTGTCTCTCAAGCTGCTTGGCTTTTATCTTATCTTTTATCTTTGCACCGGCTCGGCTGCCCCAATATCGTCTTCTTACTTGTCAGGTAAATAGGGAACCACACCGGAGTGCTTTAAGTTGACTATTTGAATAGGCAAGTCTCGGAGTGTAAAAATCCATGTCAAGTATTAAAAATAGTAAAAAGTGTCCAGGGAGCGATTCCACATAAAAGAAAGTGGTAGAAGTGATTCTAGTTTGAAGTAGTCTGAAATAATCTTGTTAATACAAACTAAAGCTTCTCGTCTGGTATACAGGACTTTGATCCGAGCACATACAGTATGTTCAGATCAAACCCAAATGTATGCAATGTGGTGAATGGGTAATGCAGTTCACTTATATCAAATTGTTTTTTCTGCATCCAAGGGTTGTGGGGGGAGGAGAGGTACTACACGTTGATGGCATGAATAGTAAGGCCATGCTCAGTTCCAGTAAACCTTCTGGAATAAAAAGTTCTCTTGGCCTGACTCACTTGTAATCTTGCTCCGACTCGCATGAAGATGATGCTGTAGTGTCAGGTCTCCAGAGACCTGTTCTTTCGCGTATCTGTTCCAGGTCAGTCTCTATCTAGCAGGCTATACATTGAACTTGTAGCCTGTCTAGGCTTAGATGAAGTTTTAGCTGTCTTTTCCGTTTCTTTCTGAGCCTTTTTTTCTGCTACTCATTCCTGTATATACTTGCATATGCAGTGGAACCTCGGTTCACGACCATAATTCGTTCCAAAACTCTGGTCGTAACCAGATTTGGTCGTGAACTGAAGTAATTTCCCCATAGGATTGTATGTAAATACAATTAATCCATTCCAGACCGTACGAACTGTATGTAAATATATATTTTTTTAAAGTTTTTAAGTACAAAATTAGTTAATTATACCATAGAATGCACAGCGTAACAGTAAACTAAATGTGAAAACATTGAATAACACTGAGAAAACCTTGAACAACAGAGAAAACTAACACTACAAGAGTTTGCACTATAGCGCTATGAACCGCTCGCTAAAAACACTTTTTTTTTTTTTAATGAGTTTTAAGCACAGGGAAAAAAAATGAACATTTGAAAAATCTGTAATTTAATAAATCACCAAGAAAAGTAACATTGCAACAATGCACGCTACGAACCGATCGCTGTAAACAGAAGTGAAAGCAAAAACAAGCCCGCTGCATTCTCTAACTGCCTTCTCTGTCTTATGCGTCCAGCTCTCTCGTGCGCGCCTGTGTGTGTGCGTCTCTCTCGTGCACGCCTGTGTGTGTGTCTCTCTCGCGTGCGCCTGTGTGTGAATGTGTGTCTTAGATATAGACATTATCAGTTCAAATAATAGTGACTTTTCATTTTTGTTGTCTTTAAAGTTTGTAAACTTCTTAATTTGTTTGTAGTTTATTAGTCTTTCTTTTGAAGTCATATACAATACTACAATGCTGTGTATTGCTGCTTAAAATACTTATTGGGGAATAACAATAAAAATATTTGTCTGATATGTTATACTTTTTGAAAGAATGAACCTAGGCTTAACTTGGGCTGATCACTGGGTGAAGACTTATTTGTGATATTGATGCACAAAGGAAAGGTAACCCAATCCTTATAAGTCTGTGTAGCACATTACTCCTTCCAAGAACAGTGTATCCTTTATAATACATCTTCCTTCTAGGTTCTCTAAATTATTTTGTCCTTATTTTTGAGCTACATATAGAATCTTTTTGTTAAAAGAATGTCTAATATATTTTTATCTCTGGGTTTTAGCGGTTAAAGCTAAATAGGAGGTTGTTCAATTTACCTTAACTGTACACATACAGCATATGCCTATGCTTCTTATGGCTATTTTGTTACAATTAAGGTGGAGTTTGGTTTTGCTTGAGTTCTTTACTTCCTTCTTATAGCATGCTGATAGCTTAGCTAAGATATCAAAAAAAAATTTTAAGTAATACTTAAATGTTCAGCAAGTATTTTCAAAGCATTCTCCTGCATTATTCATCCTTCACCCAACTGCTGTATGTCATTTTGTTAAACAATGATTACCAATATGTCTTTTTTTTTTTTTTTAAAAGAACTATACGTTTTTATTTGTTTATAAATTTTTTCCTGGCTTTATTAATGGTTGGTACAGTGGTTGGCTCTGCTCAATAACACCTGTCCAGTCCTAGTTTCAATAACTAATCTTATGTGGATTTTCACTGAGTAGCTTGGCACCTTTACACTTTCACAAGACTTGATTGTTGATTCTTAATATGATCTGCAGGAGTGCACATGGACATTTAATAGTGGTTACCTGCCTTGAACCTGGTGAAGGCATAATGGAGTCCCTCCTCTTTCAGCCATTCCTGGAATGATGTGTTTTGCAAGACTTTACTCTTTTATTTTAGTAGTGAGAGTGGATAATGAAATTAACTTTGCATTACTGTTTAATTCAGTCAATGAAGACAGTTTGTTGTTCAAATATACTGTACTCTATTTGAAAATTAAATTTAATGGAGTGTGCAGTACCATAATCACTTTTCACTTTTATTATCTTTGTTTTAAGAGGGGGTTCTTTTTAAAAGGCTTTTTTCTTGCAATTTGATCTACAGTATATTAGCATGTACTTTATTTGTTATCATTGACTTGAGTTATTTCAGGAATACTGTGTTGTACTAAAGGACACATCCATGCATTTAAAAGATCTACCATAATTAGCAATTGCTTAGCAGGAAATGTAAAGAATGCAAGATTTTATCAAGCTGGGTACCTAGAACATTCTTATCTTGCCCTAAAATTGTTGCAGTACTATCCTCCAGAAATATTTTAGTTTTCAGTATCTATTTTGGACAGGCATGCATTTGCTCTGTAACTGAAATTAAGTAATTTTATATAGCATGCACATATATTAGTTATAACAGGTACATTTAAATAAGGTGGATTTGGGTTTCACTGATTTTAATGCTTTTCTCTAGACAGGGCTTTTTTTACTTTTTCTTTTTGGGGATGGAACAGCAGAACCTATCCTTACATTTAGTTATCACATACCATACGTATGGTTCTGCAACTTGGAAGCAAGTGGATATGAATACAGGAGGAATCTGCTGGTTTCAAACAGAGGGCAGGCACCCTGTGTGGGGATTGAATCTGTGTCAATGTTCTGTAAGGAAAGCATGTTATGTCTTATGTGTTGTGGAGCTTGAGCAAAAGTTATTCTAGACAACATTTAATAGGCGTACCATTGCACCAAAATGCATGCAAATAAGGTTTTAATAATAAGGGAATTTTGCTTAAAATAAAGTTTTAATATACTATACATATATAATTTATAATCAATAATTTTTATAGTCAAACAGTGAAGAATGGGAAATTATTAGAATGCAGAGGAATAGATCTTTATTTCAGGACTTGTCACGGCTGTGTGCAGAAGGTATTTACAGTTGAAAACACGTCCTGTTTTATCCAGCTTTGACCACTATAGGAGAACATACTGTATGCAAGAAAGCTAGGCAGACGATTTAAATTAAATATGTCAAATATTCCAGATATATCAGCTGTAACAGATCCTTTGTCAGCAGATACTACATCAATTGAAGCACTGTGCACTTCTATCCCTTTACTATCTGAAACAACCTGCCCCCCGCCCACCTTTGAGGATTATTTCATGCTGTATTACTTGTGTCTTCTGTTAATTAAAATTAAGTTATGTATTTTATTTCATTTGTGTATATCATGGTGCTCAGGCATGCATGTAAGAACTTCCTTGTACTTTGTACACGTGACAATATTATTAATACAAATATTGCCACTTAATGAAGCTACATTTGTACTCTTGCTTCTTTTAATGGAATCAGATCACCTGGTAATGATGAAAGTAAAGAGTTGTAATGACATAGTTGTCTCTCATATTGGCAAATTCTTTCCTCTCTGGATAATTTCATTTTACTGCCACATTAATGGTGTTTGTAAAATTACTGATATGAGGTACATCTTAAACATTATATTTTTTCCTTTGTATGTATGTGTGTTTAGAAGTTTTCTGGCTTCTTAGACTTCTGCCCTTAGAAGATTTTTTTTCTAGTGTATATTTTATTTGCTGTACATTGCAGAATAAATGTATCAATATAAGTATGGTATTGTACTTTCATAGATGAAGTATTTCAGTTTTCTGGGAAAATATTATAGTTGCAGACTCTGCAGGAGGCAATATGACCCAACAGAGTAGCCTGACTCTACTACAGCAATAGAATAATTGAATCCGAAATTGTATAGAAATAAGTAAGGGCTTAATTAGTGCAAAGAGGTACAACTGAGGGAGAAGTTTTAATCTCTTCTGCTTTATGTTAGGATACAAGCGTATCTTAGGACCTTGCAGGTGTGTTTTAAAAATGCTCAGAACATTTCAGTGGTTTCAGTCTTTGTATATGTGGACGTGTATATTGTATAAGCAAACAGAAATATGTTCTACCAAAACTAGAATTGTACTCCTTGTGTGCCCATACAATTCTTGGATTTACAGTTGGTCATTCTCTCAAAGAGTTACTGTGGAAATATTTGTGTTGTCCAGGCTTTTTTGTTCTATTATTCACTGTATCTGGGAAAGCTAGGGAACATACTGTGATGAGAGTCAATGTAAGACACCTCTTTACTTACCTACTTAATTCTTTTTAACTGCCTTTTCATTCTGATCTTGTTTAACAGTTACAATTTTTAAATAACTGATACTGGTGTGGGGGTTTGTAACAAGTCATTAAAATTAAAAATCTAGGCACAACCTGCTTTGTTTGTGCATCTTGTAGCAACAAGTCCTGGGGTTGCCTGCAGCAGCAGTGTGCAGCTGCTGGTTTTCAAGATAACAAGTTTGGCAATAAGTATTTACGAGAGGATTATTTAAAATGTTGTATTTTATTAATTTTGTGACTTTGTAAAATGATTTGCTATATTTTTACACACCACCTATAAAATGACGGCAGAAACATGAAAGTTACTTTCCATTTGGGCTATTGTGTTGAACAGCTAACTGTCAGTTTTCTTGGCTTCAATGGCATAAATAAAACGTAGCTAAACCTCAAGAAAATCACTGTTCTTATGTTACAGTAGCACTGAGTAGTTAGTGTATTTTGTAATTGTGGCATTTATATTGTTTAATCGTAATACCTTTTCTTGGCATAAAATATTTAATACTGATGTAATAGCCAAAAAAACTTGCTTGTCAGATCTGTCTTTTTCCAAATATGTGTAGCTGCTCCATGAAAATGTAAAAGTGAACAACTTCCACCCTTCCCTGTACCAATGTGTCCTAGTAAACTAAAACAACTATTCGCCTTGCAAACTATACCTGAGAATATTTGTGTGAATATATTCCTAGACTTGCTTGACCATTCTGACATACAGTGGCAGTTTTACACAAATTTTGAATTTTATTTTTGTTTTGACCTAGTATACATTTGTATGCAAGGAAGTGTAATTGTTTGTAATAATAAATAATAAAAATTGATAATTCTTTGCATTTATATAGCGCTTTTCTCACTACTCAATGCGCTCAGCAATTGCAGGTTATGGGCCTGGCTCAAGGGCCCAACAGAGCAGAGTCCCTTTTGGCATTTACGGGATTCGAACCAGCAACCTTCCGAGCGCCAGTGCAGATCCCGATCCTCAGAGCCACCACTCCGCCCATGATAATACATATATAATACATGTGTTTTATTTCAGGAAACCCGATTTCATGCCACTAATAAAGGCATTTTTGATTTTCCTAAATTCAACTGTGTAGTCACTGAACATATGTGCAGAATTATCCATATTACAGAGCCATGTCATTCTCTTGTGTGCTCACTCCTTTTTACTCTATTGTGTCATAGTATAATTTACTCTCAGTAGCCACTTTATAAGTCTACCTCTTTAGTTCTGAGTAGGACCCACTTTACCTCCATTCTGAACAGCTTGAATTCTTTAACACATAGTTTCAACAAATTGCTGAGTACATTCTCTATGAATCTGGTCCATGCTACCTTAACAACATTGGGCAGAGTTGTTGGCCACACATTTATGCTGTGAAAATCCCATTCCACCTCAGTCACAGGTGTTGCAATTGAGTGAGATCTACTATTGTACTTACGGAACCAGCTTGAGAGGATGTATGTGTTGTGACATGGCAGTTTACCTTTCTAAAGTATCTTTTTGAAACAGGACAGACTATGGCTGTAAAGAGATGCATACAGTCTACAACAGTGTTTAGGTATGCTGTATCATTCAGATGACTTTCAATTGGCATTAAGCAGCTGAATATATGCAATAAAAGTATTCCCCACACCATTCGTAATATTACAAACATCCTGTACTTGACACAAAACAGGATGGACCAGTAGTTTTCATGAACATTACAACAAATTCTGACCCTTTAATATAAATGAGATTTATTAGACCAGTCTTCAGTCATCTGGTTTTGGTAATCAGGTACCCACTGTAGAATTAAACATAGCTGTTCCAATATCATTTGAAATTTTTTTACAAAGAGGTCTTATTCAAAGGCAAACGTTTACATTCATTTGATTGCCAAAATATGGTTGTTGTTTTTTACCTGTTCTTCTTTTGGCATTTTGTTGCTCCAGACATGCAATGCAGTATTTTACTGATTAGTTTTGGCACTTCACTTCTATGATCAGCCTTTTCATAATTTTGTATGAACTTCTGTTCATTAGGAAAACTTACAGCCAGTGTGTGTGTTTTTGGTTTGTGTTTTATTAGGGATGTACCAATAAATGTATTGGATTTTGGTTTAATACAGTGCTCATGTATTTGTACTCATACTCGTAAAAATGCACAGATACATATAACCAATACTATTAGCACACACGAATGGGTGAAAAAAAAAACACAGCACAAAATGCAATTAGCAAGTTTTCTAATAATAATGATGAAAACCAAATCATAGCGGGCTGTAAACTGCGAAAGTAAACATATGAATGAACACAGCAAAATTTCCTTTGGAAGGGTACAGCATCAGCCAACATTACGGAAGATTCTAGCAAGAAGAGAAAAAAAGTCAAATGATAACCTGAAAATAACATTAGCTCTTGCCCAGTACATTGATATTGATGATCAACCACTGTTGGTCGTTTATAACAAGGGATTTCGGCACCCACTGAATGTGTTAGAATGCAAGTACAACATTCAAAGTCGTGCCCACATCACAAGCCAAGTTTCCATCCAGTTTTTTGCGACGTTTTGTTATCGACAAACAGAATATACGTAAAAAAAAATTTGCAAAATTTGCTGTCTCCAGCCTGTTTCCATCCAACTGGCTTTTTATTGATAAAATGGTGTGTGTGGTGACGTCATCCCCTCCAAAACGAACTGTCGCATAAGTTTTGTTGTATCGCGAAAAAAAATCTGCCCTTGAGCCGTTTCCATACATAATTTTGTGTATGTCGCAAATTATCTACCTTTTGTTTTCCACGTTACACCCCCTCCACTAAACAAAGAAACAAAGAAATGGAGAGATTATTCAGACAGTTTTTTGAAATTTGCCAGCTTACTGTTACTTCAGTTTCACAAATAATTGGAATTGTGCATAATATCCAAAGACGACAGCAGAATGAAGCAGTTGCTTGTCTGATAGCCCTAGAGCTCGAAGAAAGTACCCCAGTGCGACAAAACCACCGGGTATGGGAGAGACGACGGAATAAGACCTTCTTGGAGGAGGTGGTGTAGAGACACTTCACAGAAAATCTCTGGCTGCAACATTTTAGAATGATACGGCCAATGTTTGAGATGTTGTGTGGATTCATCAGTCCTGATGTTGCGCCCATCACAGGTTGTCACCGACCACCGGTTCCAACCCAAAGCGGATTGCCATCGCCCTTTACAAGCTGGCAACCTGCGCCGAGTATAGAGTAGTTGGAGAAACTTTCGGGGTTAGTAAAACAACCGTCCATCGATGTGTATATGCTGTGTGCACCGCTATTAAAGAAAAATTAATGCGGCGTTATATCAGACTTCCGACTGTAGCGGAGGCCAATGAAATTGCATACCGCAATTTCTTGGTGCATCTTGTGCCACAGATTTACGGTGCGCTGGATGGCATGCATGTGCCTATTCTTCCCCCGACGGAAGGCTACGCGATTACATTAATCGCAAAGGGTGGCCATCTATTGTTCTCCAGGCCCTTGTTGATGACAGGTGCATGAAACGAGACATTTGCGTTGGCACTCCTGGAAGTGCCCATGATGCAGCTGTGTTTGCAGCATCGGATCTGTACAGGTGAGCCTACCTTTCAACATCCCTTCTCAGTGCGATAACAACTGAATTAGTACTGTAACCTGCTTCCCTTAAGGTTTTTAATTAAAACTGAAATTTGAATTAATACAAAATAACGACGTTTAATCAAAAAAAAACTAAAGTTAATATTAATGAGAGAATTTCTCATATATGCTAAAACATCTGCCATTTAATAATAAGAAGAAAAATGTTTAGATAATGAAACACACGGTTTATTAAATATTTTGACTGGCACAGTAAATTACCTTTGCGGTTTTTGTATTATTTAGACATCCTGAGAGACACCCCCAGGCTACAGTTGATGTGGAGGGAGTTCAGGTACCCCTTTTAGTAGCAGGAGACCCAGCCTATCCGCTACTGCATTGGCTCATCACGAGAAATAACGAGTCTCTTCATCAGACCATGCGAACCGCTCCGCTATTCTCGTTTTGATTGCACGTGATGAAAATGTATCATGTGACACATTTATTTGCGTTAAAGCCCTTTTTTCCGACAAAAGTTTTTCTAATGTAGCTTTTGCGACATCTGAAGTATCGATATGGAATTTATGCGCTAAAGTTAAACGGAAAAATATTATGTCAACATGCACAACATTTTATCGATAATTAGCATTTCCATCGGCTAAAATTTTGAGCACTAAATATTTTTTCACAAAAACTCCTTGGATGGAAACCTGGTTACAGAGATCGTTTTGCCAAAGATGCACAAGTTTGTGAAAAAGCATGTCTAACATTTGGAGCAGCAATGTTTGTCCAATGTCTATCATGACATTAACTGCATAGTGGAAAGATGACAATTTTGCTCTTAAGTGCTTTCAGAGCAGTTACAAGACTCCGATTACAGTAAATGCTTGGCACTTTGGCTGTTCTGAACAGTTACATGCATGTTGTGGTTGCGGTAATGCCAAAACTATGATAAAAGGCATTGATGACTCTGGGAGTCCCAAGCTTTTCCTGTGTTGTTCATTTTTTTTTCTTTATTCATTTAAAAACCCTTTACACTAAGCTCCGTTATAACCAGAATCATAGAAGCCTTATGTTCTATGTTTAAAGTGTTATCTTTGGTGTTTTTTTTATCATGAAACTATATACCACAAGTGTTATCTCTTCAATTTTTATTCACAAAATGAAATTCTACATGTTTTCTGTTCAGTGACCGTAAAAATACTAAAATTAACCGTAAAATTCATACATACCTTTTTAACTAGTAAAATATGTGCAGAAAACATGTATCCATAATATGTATGACATAAAAGTAAATAAAACACTTCTATAATTACAAGCTGTCATGTTTAATTTCTTCTGTAACATACTTCTGAAATAACACAATTTAAAAAAGTAGTTTTCACCAGTTCTATCATCTATCTATCTATCTATCTATCTATCTATCTATCTATCTATCTATCTATCTATCTATCTATCTATCTATCTATCTTCTCACATGTTGATTCAATTAATTGATATTGAAAGTTAAACAATGCTTAAAAATAAATATACATGCACTTAAATATTTAAATATACACTTACACAAGTGTTTTGTTTCTATTTTTCAGAGTACTAGATGGACATGCCTAATTCTTGAATTGTTAAAAATATGGATTACCATTTTAATTATGCAGTAATTGTTTCTTACCAAAACACTTACTTTATGACACACACATAATAATTACAATACAAATCCTTAAAAGAGCAACCTGCCTATCAAATGTTCATAAAATGTTTATCGAGAAGATACAAGGCTAATGTACTTACCAAGTTAACAAGTAAAAGACACCATTCTTGCTTTTAAGTTAACAAGTCAATTTTTTTTTCTAAGTAACACTATGAAATTCTTCATCTTTTTTTTTCTTATTTAAAATGTGAGCTGCTGTGCTAAATAAAATCTCGCTCACAATTTAAACTCGGACAAGCAGTGTCCTTTTTAATTTAAATAAAATTCAACTAATTTTGTCAAAGCTTGGTTAGTCTTTTTTTTTTATTACATTTTTTACATATTTGATATACAAGTTGTAGAACTGTAATTCCCAGATGGTATTTGGAAAAAAATGAGTCATCGGTGAAAATACTGTTTTATTAATTCAGCACTTAAGTGTTTTATGTAGTACAGGTTGAGACGCTGTTATTTGATAATTTTATTAATGTGGAGTCCATTGACTTTTGACTTTTAAAGACCAACTTAAAAAATGCGAATGGACAACATGAATGTGGTGTGGTGTTAAGAAGTGTAGTTTTAAAATTCTGTAACAATATTATAATACATTTCTCCTTTCTTGATAATCTTCACATTTACTGTGATTTTTTTTGTTTTAGATGATTTATTAAGATTATCATGTTTAGTACAAGTAGATTTTCAATATACAGTTACATGTGTCACATTGCCTATAAGTTAAGCCATTTTGTTTTACTCTAAACAGAAAGTATAGAAGAGTATCTTGTTTATGATTTATAGGTACAGATTGAAAAAGCAATTTTGTATGAAGTTACTTTTTAGCATAGAGGGAATAACAGAAAATTTACATTATATAATAGCAGAAAAGGAAATGCTGATGTTTGAATCAATAAGCTTGCCTTTATTTATCCTTTGACTTTTTAAGATGTGTACACAGTAGTTTTGATATCCTTTTTGTGTTAAAGCAGTGTGTGTTTTGCAATCTGTGTAATGAAGCAATATTTGGAATGTTGATATGTTGAATCAAAATAGAAAGAGTTGTTCAGGAACCTGTTGTGTGGTAAACTGATACTTTTGAAGCATTGTCATCCATACGATAATCACATGCACTAAGATAAGTCACAAAGGAAGTTTTCTTTTTTTTTTGTGACCTAATGGTGATAGTGAATTATATATATAGATACTAAGGCAAGACAACCATGGAAAGCACGCCGGAAGGGGCGTGGATTCACTAAGCCACAAGTGAGACACCTATGGCGCATGCAGGAAGGAGCCACGCCCACCAACTCCAAGACCATTGGATACGACGACAACTCACAGAGCCACGCCCACCAACTCGGACGCGACGACACAGAAAAACCAGCGTCATTTATATTCGTCTTTCGTAGAGGTCACATGCAGCTCCACCCACGCTGACTGTTAATAGAGGCATGTTTCTCTGAGGTGAATCGCCATATGTGGCGTGTAAAACTGTTTGCGAGGGGTATCCCATGGGATCCTTAAAATGTTCCTTTACAACTGAGGTTAAAACACAATGAAGTGAGCAGTCTTTAAAAAACGAGTTTTCGGTTACGACGCACGACCGCGTGCACTATAGCAAACTGTTTTACACGCTACATACAACAATTCGCATCCGCGACAAACATGCGTCTTCTTAGATACTCCTGCACTTTGTACACCCCCCCCTCCCACCGTGGTCGGGTGTCTTGGTAGATTATATATAGAAAGGCAGCCAAAACCGCACAGAGCAATGAAAAGTCTACGTGAGTCACAGGTGCATCTGGACTGTACAAAGACGACACATGAGCAGGCAGTGTATACTGAACGAGAAATCAGCAGACTAGCATGACGGAGGGAGCGGAGTGGATGTCCTTCTCCTCCCGTTCCACCCTGAGCGCCGCACGTACGATTGTGTGTTGGTTCGTTCCGTGCATTGGTTAAAACCCAATGAAGGAAGCAGTCTTTTTAAAAACCAATAAGCCCTGTGCCTCTGTTTCATTACCGTCTCACCTGCTTCACCAATGCAGGCCCCGCAACAGGTGATCCGGTGGCGTCATTCTCATAACCCGTTGGGCTGCCAACCGGGTAACCAAATTCTTTTGGTACAGGGTGGAGTATGGTTATAAAGCTGAAACTTAAAGGAATTGACTTTATTTATTTTTCCATTTTGTACTTGGGCACCATGTTTAATCACTTCTTCCACCAATCAGTATGAAAACATTTGATTTTTTCCTACATTTATTGGTGTTTTGGATTATGGTTCAAAATAGTTTCAAAGTCTTCCTATGCATGGCAGAGTGTATCCCAACTTAGTTATATATTAATATGTATAATTGATAAATGAACTAGTAATGGTGAGGCATATAAACATAGTTTTGAAATGGGAAAAAAAAACATAATCAGTGTATCAAAACCTAGCATACTTCTGGCTCAAAAACAATATAGCTATAGGCACTTTATTTTTAAAAACACCTTTGCCTTTTCTAACACATATTGTACATGTTTTTTAATTCTGTGTTTAACAATAGTCTTAGCTTTGTCATTTGCTGAGAGATTGCACTGCTTAGATTAATTGGGTGAAAAAATTCAGGCCATTATGTGTTCTAACACATATAGTTAAACCTGCTTCTAAAATGAATTTGCAGCACACAATGAACTTTGATGAATTATGTTATTACGTTCGTTAAATGGTGTGTATAAAGGAATTGGAGGGTATAATTGTTAAAATGGTTCTGTATATAATTGGTTTGATAGTGTTTTAGCCAATACATTTTTGTGTGGTTTAACACAAAATGTACAGAATATTTATTAAACGTACCATTACAAATTATAATATTTCTGTTTACAAGTTAAAGGGATACTGATGTCAATTTAACCCAAAGTTGTACAAAATGTGTACCTCATGCGACACTGAAAGATTTCTTTGTGCACTTCAAAGCCACCTTTCATCTCCGTAAGAGGTACACATTCATTGTTTGGATTAAAATTTAGGACATTATCCCTTTAGCACTAGACAGCTTTAGAGTTTTAACAACTAATATCAAAAGTGTAAGGCAGTAAAATGTTGACATAAAAGGTAGTGAATTAGAGATAAAATTAGTCACTTTATGTGCATTTTTATGTCACACTTCCCAGAAACAATTATTTCACAATATTTAGCATTTATGGTAGGTTTACTACATCAACAAGAAAATAAAATGGCCATCCTTATTAAGCCTTACAAATTGAAAGGTTTTGGAAAAGATATTTTTTAAAATCTCCGGTGCTGTATATTCAGTTCTGGTATTGTTTCTCCATCATGTTAAACATAGTAAAGAAGCTCTATATTTGTTTCTGTATATTTTGGCATGTTTTTTTTTTTGTTTTCACTTTTTTTCACTTTGTCCGTTATTATTTAGTAATTATATAGAACAGAGATATTTGTTAATTAAATCTGAGCAGTCTATTAGCTGACTACCAGCGTCTGACAGGTTTAATTTAAAACTAAAGTACTGAACACTTGATTAGGCATCTCTTCCAAGCTTGTTATTCCACAAATGTTTGTATAAATTACATTCTCTCATTTAAGCAAAACAGTAGAATATTATGCTTGTGACAATATCTGTCTTTTGAAACGATTACAAAGCAAAGAAAAATACAGGCTCACAGGGTGGACTGTATCTCTGATACGGATAATAAAATGTAGCAAATTGATGGTTGGCTTAATCGGTAGGGCCAATTTAGTATCTTGGTTAAGGAGTTTCATTTTCACACACTACCCTATTTTCATGTAGTAACTTCGATGAGAATGAGTATTGCAGCAAGGATAATTCAAAAGCTCTGAAATATTTTGACTAGTGTATTACATTAGATTTTTTTTCTTGTTAGAGTTTAGAAAAGTGACACATCACATTTCCAAATATACAAACAAATACCATTGAAGATTGTTTATGGTGTTTAAAAGTCAGAATTATAACTGTGGAGTATAATCACAATACTTGGATAATGATACAAAAATATTGCTGTTTTTATGTTTTGAAGTATAGTTATTAAATGTAGCATTTCATTTCTGCAGTATATTTGAATTTTTTCCTTTTTACGATGATCACATTTTTATTGTCATTAATTACTCACTTTTATTGTTTAATTATAGGTAATGTTGAAAGTATACTGATTTCAGCAAAAAATGTGTCAGTCTGTTATACAAAATCAGAAAAGTCAATCAAATATTTTGGCAGTCTCCTTAAGGCCGTAAGGTAAGAGTACAGGACCTGTAAAAATCTCATGAAATTTCAAGTGTTGATCATGTGTCCACTAAAAAAACTGAACAAGATGTGTTTTAGAAAGGACACCATGGAGGGAAACCACAGGTCTTCCATGGAAATATTGCTGCACGTCCTAAGTTTTATAAAGACCACCTGGATGTTCCATAGAGTTTCTAGAACTCTGGCAGAACTGTACAATGATTTGTTTGGAGACAGAAAAAAGCTTCACACCAGAACCAACATGTCATTCCACCAAAGAACCATGATGGAAACTGAATTTTTGGTTTGGGGTTGCTTTCCTGCATCAGGGCCTGGACAAATAGCTCTCACAGAAGAAAATAATACATTCAAAATTGTATCAAGAAATTGTATAGGGCAGTGTCAGGGTTGCTGTCTGTCATCTGAAGCATACCCTCCTTAGAATTATGTTTATCCGCAGATAAACAAGACAAAATTGTTGTTTTTTGATTTTCAACAGCAATATATGTTATGTGTAACAGGAACATGTGAATACCAAAATGTCAGCATAATCACAGTAGGCGAGGAATGTCTAGTGTCCACTGCCATATTGGTTCAAATTTAGTATACTGTATGTGCTTCATATGATATGTTTTGAAACAATCGCCAACACACAGGCGCATTGTTCAAGCAGATGTTGAAAGGTGTTTTTTTTTTGTTGCTTACACATAACATAGTAGAATGCTAGTGCTTGACCTGCACCATTGACACCACCCATTGTGTTATTGTAGTCTACCACAGTGCAAGGCATAATAACTTCCACTTTTTACCGACTCAGACATTGATAGTTGCTGCATTGTGAACAGTGCTTCGGAGGCAGACATCTGTCTTGTCCTACTTTCCACATGATTGCAATCATTTTGTCCATTTGCCATGCGTGTACTGAACCAGGCTGCAGGTTGGCATATTCACTTGACCAGAGTCACCAGGCATATCATGACAGTTCAGTTGTACAGTGCCGTATACATCAGTTTTGTTTTGAAGAAATATCTCAAGTAGTTCAGGTGAGGTATAAATAAAAAAAAAAACAAAAAAAAACTGTCTATTGTTATACAGCAACCTTGGTGAAGCAAAGGGTTTGCCAGTAACAGCACAGATGATGTAGGGATGCCACATTGACTGTATATGCCATCCAACTTGGTCCGTTTACTTGTATACATTATTGAGTTCTAGATGTACTCAAAGCTTGCTTTGTACAGCATGTTGAACTTAATACTGAATCGTGCCTATTTGCATTCAATGTACTATACCAAAGACAGCTTTCCCTTTTAACCCATGAGACTTTTGTCAATACTTATCTCAAGATTGAGAACATATACCTTCTGCATATTTTGATGATCGTCAGATACACATCCCACAGTTGGCACAGTTTGGTCGTAGTTGATTGATCTCATCATTGTCATCATTTTTAGTGAAATGCAGGAGTTTTATAATGAGTCAAAAACGACAATTAATTCATTACATTACTGAAAATGGGTGTCTGCAGCAACCGGTTTCTGAACCCGTACCACCTCTGGATTGGTTTACCCATTATGCCCTGTGGTTTACTCCCACATGTCATTTGCAGCGACTGAATAGCAAATGGCTTATTGTAACCTTTGCAACACTTTTTTTTTTTTTTTTTGATTTTATTAAAATTAAAACTAAAACTTGTCAGCAGCTACATTAAATGTTTAGTGGAGATTATTGTTGCCAAAGTACATTCTGCCAACAACTAAATGCAAAGTTTCACTGCTTATTGAAATACTGAACTCCTCAGCTATCCTGCATCTTTTCTCACTCCTCCCTTATGTCAAACTGTATGGGAATATTAGCACTCGTGCCATTATATTCAGGGATAATTAGTACCCATAAGTAGTAAACTTTTCCACACCGCTTAATATCATAAATACAGTCATTTGAAAAAGAAAGTATACCCTCTTACAGTTCTCTGGTTTTATGTATCAGTACATAATTAAAAAAATGTGGTCCTTACCATGTTCTAAATTTATAAAACTTAACCAGTGTGTAAAACAACACACAGCCTATTCCACTGCTTCATTAATTATTTAACAAAAATAAAGCCAAAATGGAGAAGCCATGTTTGAAAAATGAAGTACACCCCATCATTCAATAGTTTATCAGCAATAACTTGAAGTAATTGTTTTCTGTATGAGTTTATCAGTCTCACACTCACTTTACAACATTGCTACAGTTCAGATGGGTAGTAACAATTGCTTCTCTAAGATCATTGCTCATTGCTGATGACTTTCCTCCTTGGCAATGTGTTAACACACACCTCAATAAAATACAATACAGTACAATGCAGTTTATTTTTGTATAGCCCAAAATCACACAAGAAGTTCCACAATGGGTTTTAACAGGCCCTGCCTCTAGATAGCCCCCCAGCCTTGACTCTAGAAGAACAGGAATACTCGCAAAAAAACCCCACAAAAAATCTTGTAGGGAAAAAATTGGAAGAAACCTTGGGAAAGGCAGTTCAAAGAGAGACCCCTTTCCAGGTAAGTTGTGCATGCAGTGGGTGTCATAACAAAGGGGGTAAATATAATACAATATACAGAACAGAACACATGTAATCCTTAATACAATATGATAGTGCATTAGAAATATTACAAGTACAGAGCAGAATTCAACAGTAGGTAATATTACATAGTATAATATGGATTTGTTCAGAGTCCTGATGACCTCGGCCATCAAGCTGCCTCACTCTGCTGGCCATTCCACAGCTGAGTCAGTGCTGGGCCAGCCAATCTGTTGAAAGAACCCCTCACCCGATGATTCCTGCGATCCTCCTTCAGAGATGACTTTACATTCGGCAGGCAAAACAACTTGGCAGGTGGGCAGTGGCACCAAGTGCCACATTTTTTACTGAGAAGAGAAACAGAATAGGTGAGGGTTAGTAACAAATTAGAACTGTCATATTAATTATGTTTTAGTGCCAATAACTAACAACTGAGATGCAGTCTATAAAGTTAATCAGCAGCTTAAGTCAGGAAATGCTAAACTGAAGTAGTGAGTGTTCAGCCGGGATTTGAAAGCTGAGACCGAAGGGGGATCTCTTATAGTTGCAGGCAGACCATTCCACAGTTTAGGAGCCCTGTAAGTAAAAGCTCGACCTCCCACAGTTATTTTATAAATCCTTGCAATAATAAGTAGACCGGCATCTTGAGATCTTAATGTATGTTCTGGTTTGAAAGTCATGAAAAGCTCTGACAAGAAAGCTGGACCTTCGCCATTTAAGGCTTTATATGTTAAAAGGAGGATTTTGAAATTCGCCCTAAACTTGACCGGCGGTCAGTGTAAGGATTTAAGAAATGGAGTTATGAATTCATATTTTCTTGTAATAATTCTTGCAGCAGCATTTTGGATTAACTGGAAGCTGTATAAAGAACAGTTTGAACATCCAGTGAACACCGCATTGCAGTAGTCAATCCTACTAGAAATAAATGCATGAATTAATTTCTCAAATTCCTGCTTATTTAGAAAATGCCTTTATTTCCCAACATTTTTAAGATGGAAGAAACATGATTTAGACAGCTTTGTAATGGGCACTTTAAATAACATGCTAGACTCAAAGACAACTCCTAGATTGTGGACTGCTTCAGTAAAATTAATGGTGATTCCAACTGAGTTAAATGATCAGAAAATATTGCTGTGATCAGCAGAATTCACTCCAATAATTAATATCTCTGTTTTATCAGTGTTTAAAGACAAACAGTTCTTATCCATCCTCTCCTTTAATTGACTAGCACGACTAATTAAAGACAACATCGGAGAAATGTCATTTGGTCTAAAAGAAAGGTATAACTGGGTGGCATCTGCGTACGAGTGAAATTTAGCATTGTTTTCTAATGATAGATCCCAGTGGAAGCATGTAAAGTGAAAACAATAAAGGTCCCACTAGTACTGGGCCTTGCGGGACACCATATCTTAATTCTGTGTATTGTGATGGAGTACTGTCAACACATTTCTGTACATACTGTACTGGAATTCATTTGATAAGTAAGAACTAAACCAAGCAAGGATGCTGCCTGTAAGCCCAATGTCATTTTCTAGCCTGTGCGGTAAAATAGAATGGTCAGTGGTGTCAAATGTTGCGCTTAAGTTAAACAACATAATTAGAGTGGAGTTTCCTTCATCAGAGGATATAAGAATGTCATTTACAACCCGCGTTAGTGCAGTTTCTGTGTGGAAACCAGACTGGAATTTCTCAAATAAATTGTGATGCATTAGATGTGACTGCACATGATTGGTGATTACTTTTTCAAGTATTTTAGAGAGACAGGGTAAATTTGAAATGGGTCTATAGTTATTAAGACTATGTGGCTCTAGGTCTGACTTTTTAAGTAATGGTTTAAAGACTGACACTTTTAGTGCATCAGATACCGTGCCATGCAGTAATGAACCATTAATAATAAGAATAGGCGCTGCAAGAACATCCATTGCAACTTGCACTGCTCAGTTACAGGATTAAAATTTCTAAAGTGTTGAATGCAATGTGAGACATGGTCTGCCAAGTTAGTATGTGGTTTGCACTGTGATGCTGGGATTTTATATTTTTAATTTTCTCATTAAAGTAAGGGTATACTTAATTTTTCACACACTGCTTCTGCATTTTCGCTTAGTTTTTGTTAAATAATTAATTACACTGTGTTGCATGTCAGGTGGTGGTGTTTATCTGAAGTTATATTTACCTTATTTTAGAACGAGATAATTTTTCATTATGTCCTGATATGTAACACCTTAAAATTTAAAGAGGGTGTACTTTCTTTTTCAAATGAATGTTGCCCCTTGTTCACTTCGCTCGCTCATACCCATGGCTGTTGGCACCTGCCACTTCGTGTCTCTGCCACTCATGTTGTGAAGTGGGGGCTGAACGCACGCTAAGGAGATGCGGACAGATCACCTGCCGCCGAGCTGCGTGTTCTGCATGTCGTGCTGCATGTCAGTCATTTAAAAGCCTTTACAGCAGCTGTCTTTTTGTCTCATTGCCTTGTCTCGAGGAGACTGCAGCATAGAACAATCATTGGCTGTTACTGACTAATAGAACATTTCCATCAGCTTGCTGCATACACCCATCTTGTATCCGAGGCCAGCACTGTATGTTTTATTCCAGGGTGCTATAACCTTGCACTAGTGACCTTCTAGTGTCAAAGACTGCTGTGCCCTGCTTGCCAACATATTACATTTAGTGACATGTATCCTTTGCTAGTGGAGATTTTACTGTCAGAAGTTTTCTTGTGGGTCTTTTCCGAAAATTCAAAAGGGAGAAGGCTTGGTATGTAAAAGTAGTAAAGAGTAGATAGTTTCCAAAACTACTATCTACACTTAACATTTTGTATATATAGTGTATGCCAAGTGGAGTATTTTATCCTTTAGAATGAAGGGTTAATGTTCTGTATATTGCGAACCCAATAATCGATGACCTTAATATTTTAAATTATGAGAGTTAAAACGTGTCTTTTGGGATTTGCCATGTTTATAAATTAATAGAGCAAATTTAACCACACCTTAAGGGTTCTTTTATAGCCATAACAAGATAGAGACATGATGGTAAAGATAATGAATTTCAGTACATAAAAGGCAAATGGGTGCTTTCAGTTTAAGAGACATCAAATAGTTATTTTCATATTCTATCAGTCCAAATCCATTTTAATCAGGTCCAGCAAATGAAATTGGTTTCTGTTTTTCTGCTTTAGTGACTGTTTTTGGTTCACATCTTTATGTTCAGGAAACCTGGTCACAATTAACTTGTAACTGTATTGCCTTGAAACCTTTGTTTATACTCCCCTGAGGTCTAAAAAGAGAGAATGTTGTTCAACTTATGAAAGGAAAAATTAATTCAAAGTATCTTTACAACTGTAATATAAGTCCTCTTTGAAACAAAGAGTTCACATACTTGTCTAAAGAAAGATTGTGTTGTGTAGGGGTTGCATTTTGACCTTTTTCTTTATAACTGATATAAATGAAGTTCAGAGTTACACTAGTGTGTCATTATCATGGTATGTTATTTGTTTGTTAAACGTTCCTCATACTTAAGCAGCTTTAGGCTCTTATAACGGACACATTTTTGAGTCATTACTTAAGGTATCAGTCCAGTGTGTAAAATTAGGCATCAGGGCCATCTGGAAAAACTAGCTCAGATTTGCCACACACTGTGTATCCCTTGATTTAAAAGCAATGATCAGCACCATTCAGCAGGGTTTTTTCTTTTTGCGTGTGGTAACATTCACATACAAAAATAATGGGACAGGACCAATGATTTGGAATCTTGATTAGTAATTTCAACTTGTGTAGGTGAAACGTGCGTGTACATTGGTTGAAAATAAATTACTCAAAGCTTCTTCTTTCGGCTGCTCCCTTTAGGGGTTGCCACAGCGGATCATCTTCTTCCATATCTTTTTGTCCTCTGCTTTTTGTTCTGTTACATCCATCATCTGCATGTCCTCTCTCACCACATCCATAAACCTTCTCTTAGGCCTTTCACTTTTTCTCTTGCCTGGCAGCTCTATCCCTAGCATCCTTCTCCCAATATACTCCGCATCTCTCCTCTGCACATGTCCAAACCAATGCAGTCTCGCCTCTCTGACTTAGTCTCCCAACCGTCCAACTTGAGCTGACCTTCTAATATACTCATTTCTAATCCTATCCATCCTCGTCACACCCAATGTAAATCTTAGCATCTTTAACTCTGCTACGTCCAGCTCCGTCTCCTGCTTTCTGGTCAGTGCCGCCGTCTCCAACCCATACAGCATAGCTGGTCTACTACCGTCCTGTAGACCTTCCCTTCCACTCTTGCTAATATCTGTCACAAATCACTCCTGGCACTCTAGTCCACCCATTCCACTGGTTGACCGTCAACATTGTGCACACAAGCTCCCACATCATTATGGCGTATGTCTTCATCAGAGTAGACAGATAGATTACGTTGCTGCACTTTTGGATATCGGCTATTGAGCTGAACATGTCATAGTGCATGATGACTTGGGGTTCCATAAAGTGTGCGTAAGATGGGTACCCAAACAGTTTACTGATCTGCACACATGAACATCCTTCGAGGTCTGACTCCGTCTGCCCAAAGAAATCTTACTATGGCATGTTGATCGACATTGGTGCAATCCCGCAGCAGACTGTGCATGTTTATTTGACCTTGGCTTCACTAGACTTACAACAGAGCGCTATGCATGTATAAATTGCCCATAAACCATCGCGAACATGTTCTATCCGTTACCATTACTGCATAATTTTTAAATTGCATTAACTTTTTATTGTACCCTTGTATTTCAGTTCGTAATACTCTATATATCAGTAAATTAAAAACAGTGAATTTGTTTTAGAATGTATAGCAACTGTTTTGAGTTTTTACCCTTAGCTTTTCTGGGTAATGTCAGCGTTGCAGGCGTTCGGAAGAAAAACCCTGTATTCTAAACCAGTTTTTTAAATAGCCTATTTATCTATAAGTAACTCCTTGATTTTATCACAGATTTGTCATGAATCACATCAGTGGTTATGTTTGTCACTTAAATCGGATGTTAATGTGTTCAGATATTTTTATTAATTTCATAGCATCCAAGTTGTTTAATAATTCCCTGCTGAAGAGTTTTAAAGCATAACTCTTCTCCTCTGTCTTACCTTTGTAACAAAAACAGTTAATGGGGTTTGTTATATAAAAAGGGTGACAGGGCAGATCCAAGCTACTATAGGCCATGCATCACAGGAAAAGTAATGGAAGGAATTATTAAGGATAAGATTAAGCAACACATGGCAAGGACAGGAGTTATTGTGAACAGTCAGCATGGGTTCAGAAGAGGGAGGTCGTGTTTGACTAACATGTTGGAATTTTATGAGGTTGCAACAAAAGCATACGATCAAAGTGGAGCTTATGATATTATTTATCTGGACTTTCAGAAAGCATTTGATAAGGTGCCACATGAGAGGTTGGACATCAAATTAAAAGAAGAGGGAGTTCAGGGTGATGTTTTTAGATGGGTGCAGAATTGGCCCAGACATAGGAAGTAGAGGGTGATGGTGTGAAGAACCTCATCAGAACTGGCCGATGTTAAGAGTGGTGTTCCACAGGGGTCAGTGCTAGGGCCGCTACTATTTTTAATATATATAAATGATTTAGATAGGAATAGAAGTAACAAGCTGGTTATGTTTACAGATGATAACAAGATAGGTGGATTAGCAGATAATCTGGAATCTGTTTTATCATTACAGAAGGACTTGGATAGCATAGAGGCTTGGGCAGATTTGTGGCAGATGAAATTTAATGTCAGTAAATGTAAAGTATTACACATAGGAAGTAAAAATGTTAGGTTTGAATACACAATGGGCGGTCGGGCAATCGAGAGTACACCTTATGAGAAGGATTTAGGAGTCATAGTGGACTCTAAGCTATCGACTTCCCGACAGTGTTCAGAAGCCATTAAGAAGGCTAACAGAATGTTAGGTTATATAGCACGGTGTGTGGAGTACAAGTCCAAGGAGGTTATGCTCAACCTTTATAATACACTGGTGAGGCCTCATCTTGAGTACTGTGTGCAGTTTTGGTCTCAAGGCAACAAAAAGGACATAGCAGCGCTAGAAAAGGTCCAGAGAAGAGCAACTAGGCTGATTCCAGTGCTACAGGGCTTGAATTATGAGGAAAGATTAAAAGAGCTGAGCCTATACAGTTTAAGCAAAATAAGATTAAGAGGAAACATGATTTAAGTGTTTAAAATTATGAATGGAATTAGTACAGTGGATCGAGACTGTTATTTTAAAATGAGTTCATCAAGAACACGGGGACACAGTTGGAAACTTGTTAAGGGTAAATTTCGCACAAACATTAGGAAGTTTTTCTTTATACAAAGAACAATAGACACTTGGAATAAACTACCAAGTAGTGTGGTAGACAGTAAGACTTTCAAAACTCGACTTGATGTTTTCTTGGAAGAAATAAGTCGATAGGACTGGCGAGCTTTGTTGGGCTGAATGGCCTGTTCTCGTCTAGAGTGTTCTAATCTTGTGAAATATGCTCAGTTCTGCTTTACTATTTTGGAACAATCAATGATAACGCCCCATTTAAATTTATACAAACTTTTTAGTATATTTGAAATTCTTTGGTAAATGGTGTTCATTAAGGTTTGAGGGGAGGAGAGTTTTTGGCATTTAATGTCTGTATGTTAATTGTTAAAGGCACGAAACATTGCTACAAAAATTAAGAAAAGCAAAGTGCAGAGATCAGTGACATCTGTTTTTATTTGAATTATACCATGTAATCTGCCCTCAGTTGCCGATTGAAAAGTTAGTTCCACATAAATTCACTCAGAAACATTAATCAGTCATTGACGAAATTTTAATCCCCCAACCAGGTTGACTGAGAAAAGGACTGAGGAAGGGACAGAGCTTTAATTGTAAAAGATTTCCTCTATTATAGTTCGTTTGAAATGTATCCTCTAAAATTCCTATACATCTACATATTTATAAAGTATCTTAAAAAACCTTGGAGTTTATTATTTTTGGATTTTGATGTTCTAAATGCTGATTTTAAGCAATATTTTTTTAAATACTGAACTCAAAATGTCAGTGACTAAGTTTGGTATCTACACATGGCAAACTAAATTAGGTAGGTTATAGTTATCCTCTCATTCTTTATAAAACACATTGTTACATCTTCCCAGCCCTATAAAATTACCCCATTTGTTGTTAAATTAGGCATTCAGGGTTTATCCAAAAATGACACCTGAAAATCTTATATGCCACTTCCTATTTATTAGCTAACTCTTTCTGGGCATTATTTCCTCCACTTCAGTGTTGAGTTACATGTTCCAGTCAAGTTGGTAAATTTTGCCTTGGAGCTGTAATTATAGAAACACTGAGCCAAAGAGGAGGCATAAAAGATCTCACTTGTGCATTGTCTGTCACTTTTAAGTGGTCTATCTTTAGTCAGCAAAGCTGACACACACCTTCCATTCATTCATGTTGAATGAGAAGTAAGCCTTCCCAAACTGATAAATAAACTAGTGGCCTTTATGAAGAATATCCAAAAATGTGTCACAGTATGGTTTTCTTCAGAAGTTCGACTTCATTTTCTTAGTTGTTATTTATAAAAATTAAAAGCAGATAAAAAAGGGTGTAAAATAGAAATAGTATTATTATAATGCAGCAAAAATCTTTCTTTTAGCATGCCATAGGTACTGTATTCTCTTAAACCTGAAAAAACGCAATTGTACTTATTAATTTTTCAAAGTACATACATTTTTTGCTTTTTTGTTTTACTATGTTAGTGATGAGTGCAGAATTCGGCCAGATGTATTCAGAATAAATTTTCTAGAACAACTGCTAATATCCTTCAATTAAATTTGAGTAATTCTCAATCAGCTTAAAAAAAAAATAAAAAAATGTGAATTTCCCCTTGGGATTAATAAAGTATCTATCTATCTATCTATCTATCTATCTATCTATCTATCTATCTATCTATCTATCTATCTATCTATCTATCTATCTATTCAGTGTTTTTTCAACAATGAGAGATAATACATAATGCAGGCTAGTCAACAGCAATAAGACAAATACAAGTGAGTCATTTCAAAGTAAATAAATGCGGGAGTAGCATACAGTATCTGAAATGAGAGACAAAATGTGAAGTTTGAGTGTGAATTATGTGATATTAGTCCTAATTATATTCCTAAGTGTTTCAGTGTAAACATTTAATATTTACATAATTCAGACATACAACACCAACACAGACAGACTATGGTCTTTAGGACATAATTTTGGGTACCTTGATATGTTACTTATTGGCTGAAATCACATAATATGAAACAACCAATTCAAAACAATGCATGTTAAAAATTTGCTATTACTACTTTATTACTTTATTATACTTACTTATATATGATTTATACAGGACTACCATATTTATATTACCATTCATATGCACTAAATTTATTTTCCTGGCATTTTGTGTTCAGTAACCAACAAATAAATATTACATAAAATCTGTACTAAAAATAAAAATCAATCACAATAACATCAGTGCCACATGCTGCATGTGGATGAATACCAAGATTATTCAGGATATTTTCATTTATATAAACTCTTCAATGCTGCTTTTATTGCAACACATTTCAAATAGTATTAATCAGAATAACACAATGGAAGTTTCATAACATTAGCTGTTGTGAGATTAATAGTTGCATCAGTATATGACGAAACATTACCTGGATAATAACATTTACAGAAGGTAATATTAATGAACAAGTCCATTAAAATCAAATTTCACAGGATCCAGATTATTTAACCTCTGCAGCATTACTTTTTTCCCCAGAAAAAATGTAAAAAGTGTTGCGTTTCTTGCCTTGAAAATTTCGTTTTTATTAAATCTCATCTTTCTACTATAAAACATGCAAAACACTAAAAGTACAAAGTCAGAAGTGTAAGAAGTATAATAATGTAATAATATGAAATGAATAAAAATATATTGTCAAAATATGTCTTTTATGTGATACAACTTTGAATAGGAAAACTGCTTAGCTGTACGTTCAGCCTAACAGTTCTCAATAACAGTCCTCTCAATCGCGTCATCAACAACATTTATTTATATAGCACATTTTCATACAAACAGTAGCTCAAAGTGCTTTACATAATAAAGAATAGAAAAATAAAAGACACAATAAGAAAACAAAATGAATCAACATTAATTAACATCGAATAAGAGTAAGGTTCAATGGCCAGGGGACAGAAAAACAAAAACTCCAGACGGCTGGAGAAAAAATAAAATCTGTAGCGATTCCAGACCATGAGACCGCCCAGTCCCCTCTGGGCATTCTACCTAACATAAATGAAACAGTCCTCTTTGGATTTAGGGTTCTCACGGAAGGGCTTGATGATGATGGTCACGTAGAGTTCTGCCTTTAATCCATCCATCATTGTTGGAGCATCTTGAAGCTTTGAGTAGGTGGAGGTGGCGCAGGCCACCACCACAAAAAAACCAGAAAAAGAAACAGAAAAGAGAGTAGGGATCAGTACGGATTTTAGAGCCACCATGAATAGTTATTATGAGGAATTGAACATATAGAGTATCAGGATTAAGTTAAATTAAGTTAAATTGAAGTTATAGAAAGGCCATGTTAAAGTAATATGTTTTCAGCAGTGTTTTAAAGTGCTCTACTGTATCAGCCTGGTGAATTCCTATTGGCAGGCTATTCCAGATTTTAGGTGCATAGCAGCAGAAGGCCGCCTCACCACTTCTTTTAAGTTTTGTTCTTGGAATTCTAAGGAGACACTCATTTGAGGATCTGAGGTTACGATTTGGAATATAAGGTGTCAGACATTCCGATATATAAGATGGGGCGAGATTATTTAAGGCTTTATAAACCATAAGCAGAATTTTAAAGTCAATCCTGAATGACACAGGTAACCAGTGTAGTGACATTAAAACTGGAGAAATGTGTTCGGATTTTCTTTTCCTAGTTAGGATTCTAGCAGCTGCATTCTGCACTAGTTGCAAACGATTTATGTCTTTTTTGGGTAGTCCTGAGAGGAGTGCATTACAGTAATCTAGTCGACTGAAAACAACATGTGAACTAATTTCTCAGCATCTTTCAGTGATATAAGAGGTCTAACTTTACTTGTTTCTTAAGTGAAAAAATGCTGTCCTAATGATCTGATTAATATGCGATTTAAAATTCAGATTACAGTCAACAATTACCCCTAAGCTTTTTACCTCCGCCTTGACTTTTAATCCTAATGTATCCAGTTTATTTCTAATAGCCTCATTGTATCCATTATTGCTAATCACTAAGATTTCAGTTTTCTTTATTTAACTTGAGAAAGTTACTATTCATCCATTCTGAGATACAAGTCAGACATTGTGTTAGTGAATCAATAGAATCAGGGTCATCAGGTGCTATTGATAAGTACAGCTGTGTGTCATCAGCATAGCTGTGGTAGCTCACGCTGTGCCCTGAGATAATCTGACCTAACGGAAGCATGTAGATTGAGAATAACAGCGGACCCAGGATAGAGCCTTGTGGAACACCATATTGGATATCATGTGTCTTCGAGTTGTAATTACCACAACTAACAAAAATTTTCTCCCTGTCAGGTAGGATTCAAACCAATTTAAGACACTGCCAGAGAGGCCCACCCATTGACTAAGGCGATTTCTAAGAATATTATAATCAATGGTGTCAAATGCAGCACTCAGATCTAAGAGGATGAGAACAGATAAATGGCCTCTGTCTGCATTCACTCGCAAATCATTTACTACTTTAACGAGTGCTGTTTCTGTGCTGTGATTTGTTCTAAAACCCGACTGAAATTTATCAAGAATAGCATGTTTATTGAGGTGGTCATTTAACTGCATAATGACTGCCTTCTCCAGAACTTTACTTAAGAAAGGCAGGTTAGAGATGGGTCTAAAATTTTCAAGAGCCGAGGGTTCAAGATTATGTTTCTTAAGAAGGGGTTTAACTACAGCAGTCTTAAGACAGTCTAGGAAGAACCCCGTATCTAATGACGAATTTACTGTGTCCAGAACATTATCAATTTGAAAAACCTTGTTGGTATTGGATCAAGGACGCAGGTTGAGGATTTTAATTGAGAGATTATTTTTTGTAAATCAGGTAAATCTATCCATAGAGTTTAATTTGTTTATAACAGGATGCTGGGGTTTAGGAGGATCCTTAGTGTTGGAGGGATATACTATGTTATTTCTAATATCATTAATTTTTTGATTGAAAAATACAGCGATAGCCTCACAGGTTTTACTGGAAGAACTTTGGAGGCATTCCTTTGAGTTACCTGGGTTTAGTAGGCGATCAATTGTAGAAAATCATCAAGAAATAACTTCAATTAAGTAACTAACCCTTGGCTGTCAATGTTCACTTTTATTCCTGGTTGCCCTACAAAATCAAAACGAGGTGGTACTGCTTTATTTGAAGCCAGGTTATCAGAAATCCGAATGTGAAAGCATCACTATCGGATTCATCAGAATCACTCTTGGTTTCACTGTCCGTTTCAATTTCACTGCTGATGAGAGGCTCCTCAATATCACTGCTCATATCACTGTCAAGACCTTGCAACACCTGGGCTGCTGAAAAATGTTTCTTAGGAGACGCCATTATGAGCCTAGGAGAAGATGCGTCTACACCATTTCCGGGGTAACGCTCTGGCCTGACGTAAGACTTGCTTATACTGTTGCCCAAGTAATGCTTGGCACTAACGCTGTTGGCGCTTTTACAGCTCAAGTAATCCTCAGGTCTTAGGCAAGACATGTCTATACCATTTCCCGAGTAAAAATTGGGATAACACTATTCGCACTTTTATGGCCCTAGTGACGCTTGGGTCTAACACTAGAGAGGTCAATGTTCAATATCTATCCCTCCATTTTCTACATTTGTACCAACTTTAAAGCTACTTCTGCGAAATCAATTTAATTAATTTTAGGTTAATACATTTTGACAGAATTTCTGTCAGATAATATTTGTTGAATTTTGTTTTCAAGGACCATCCATATGTGATCTGAACTAATATAATTATAATAATAATTATTATATTATAATAATATAATAGCCAATATAATTGACTATACCTGCAGCAATTAGTTATAACTGGAGATGGCATCACATACTCTCCTGTACTAATTAAATATGTGTTGCATATGATGCATGCAGTAAAAAAAAATCTTTTTGTTATACTAATAAACATTACTTTGACATCAAAAACCCAACTAACAACAAAAACATATACAGTGGGTACGGAAAGTATTCAGACCCCCTTCAATTTTTCACTCTTTGTTATATTGCAGCCATTTGCTAAAATCATTTAAATTATTTTTTTCCCTCATTAATGTACACACAGCACCCCATATTGACAGACAAAAAAGAATTTTTGAAATTGTTGCAGATTTATTAAAAAAGAAAAACTGAAATATCACATGGTCCTAAGTATTCAGACCCTTTGCTCAGTATTTAGTAGAAGCACCCTTTTGAACTAATACAGCCATGAGTCTTCTTGGGAAAGTTGCAACAAGTTTTTTACACCTGGCTTTGGGGAGCCTCTGCCATTCCTCCTTGCAGATCCTCTCCAGTTCTGTCAGTTTGGATGGTAAACGTTGGTGGACAGCCATTTTTATGTCTCTCCAGAGATGCTCAATTGGGTTTAAGTCAGGGCTGGGCCATTCAAGAACAGTCACAGAGTTGTTGTGAAGCCACTCCTTCGTTATTTTAGCTGTGTGCTTAGGGTCATTGTCTTGTTGGAAGGTAAACCTTCGGCCCAGTCTGAGGGCCTTAGCACTCTGGAGAAGGTTTTTGTCCAGGACATCCCTGCACTTGGCTGCATTCATCTTTCCCTCGATTGCAACCATTCGTCCTGTCCCTGCAGCTGAAAAACACCCCGACAGCATGATGCTGCCACCGCCATGCTTCACTGTGGGGACTGTATTGGACAAGTGATGAGCAGTGCCTGGTTGTCTCCACACATGCCGCTTAGAATTAAGGCCAAAAAGTTCTACCTTGGTCTCATCAGACCAGAGAATCTTATTTCTCACCATCTCAGAGTCCTTCAGGTGTCTTTTAGCAAACTCCATGCGGGCTGTCATGTGTATTGCACTGAGGAGAGGCTTCTGACAGGCCACTCTGCATAAAGCCCTGACTGGTGGAGGGCTGCAGTGATGGTTGACTTTCTACAACTTTCTCCCATCTCCTGACTGCATCTCTGGAGCTTAGCCAAAGTAATCTTTGGGTTCTTCTTTACCTCTCTCACCAAGGCTCTTCTCCCACAGTAGCTCAGCTTGGCCGGACGGCCAGCTGTAGGAAGGGTTCTGGTTGTCCCAAACGCATTTAAGGATTATAGAGGCCACTGTGCTCTTGGGAACCTTAAGTGCAGCAGAAATGTTTTTATAACCTTGGCCAGATCTGTGCCTTGCCACAATTCTGTCTCTGAGCTCTTCAGGCAGTTCCTTTGACCTCATGATTCTCATTTGCTCTGACATGCATTGTGAGTTGTAAGGTCATATAGACAGGTGTGTGGCTTTCCTAATTAAGTTAAATACAGTATATGAGTGTCACAGCAAAGGGTCTGAATACTTAGGACCATGTGATATTTCAGTTTTTCTTTTTTAATAAATCTGCAACAATCTCAAAAATTATTTTTTTTGTCTGTCAATATGGGGTGCTGTGTGTACATTAATGAGGAAGAAAATTCATTTAAATGATTTTAGCAAATGGCTGCAATATAACACAGAGTGAAAAATTGAAGGGGGTCTAAATACTTGCCGTACCCACTGTATATTATTTGCTGATTGAAGAATGCTTCAGTGATAATGGACTTCTGTTAATGCATTTGAAATTGTATCATCAGCGTAATTTGTCTTGTTCATCAGAGCATTATGATATAAACCATATGAATTACTGGCCAATAAGGGAGTTTTGAAAAACCAGCTAAGTACTTTTAATTATGATTAACATATGAGGATGCCCATTTTGTCACTTTTGTAGGCAAGTCAGAGATACAGATAAGCCTGAGTGATAAAAATGGAGTGCAAGTTAAAAAATACAAGTTGGAGAGTGCGAGGCAGGTGTAACAGTCTATAATCTTGTATAATGTTAATGTGTACAATGGGTGGAATTGAAGAGTCGCATAGTGTGGGGCAGGAACGATCTCCTCAGTCTGTCAGTGCAGTGTTAATTTTTTGGAAGTAGAATGATTAGAAGTTAATTCAAACAAACCTTGGTTATTTTTAGGTGTCTCTGGTGGAAAAATATAGCCACCGAATTTTAATAACATTAGGTTTTTAATGTTTTGAAATGTAAACAGTATTTTTCTTACTTTGTATTATCTGATTTTGATTTTGTTTGTAGTATAATTCTCTATACTACTTTTATTGTGAGAAACAGCACAATTTTGTGACTTGCTGAAGTAACTCTGTAAAAGATGTAAATTGAATGCCTCTTTATCTGCAAGGATCCTTGCACAAATAACATAACTCCTTGTCCTTACCCTGACAAACAACTGATTGATTACATTGCATGAAATCAGATTTAACGTATTGTGAAAGTGTCTCATGCTGACACTGCTGGATTAAACATGCATTTGGCTTTAAAGATCCTCATTTAGTTTATTCTCTTTACCCAAATTGATAGAAATAGAATTGAAAACTGAAGCTGCATTTTATTTTGGAACTGGATATTCTAGAGTTTAGAAGCCAAGATTTTCATAACAAGATTATAATTTAAGCTTTTTTGTACTCCATAATTTTCTTCCTTCCTGTTTGCTCTTTCAGCTATAAATCTGAGTCGTACGCTGTTGATTTATGGGTTTGTCATGTAGCTTGTTCAGCTCAAGAACAAATATAAATGTGCAACATTTTAAGTGCATTGTAGCAACTTAGGTTACTATCATAGGTTTTATTTATATATATATATATATATATATATATATATATATATAAACTGCTCAAAAATATTAAAGGAACACTTTGAAAACACATCAGCTCTCAATGGGAAAAAGAAATCCTCCTGGATATCTATACCGATATTGAATGGGTAATGTGTTAGGAACGAAAGGATGCCACATCGTTTAATGGAAATGAAAATGATCAACCTACAGAGCCCTGAATTCAAAGACGCCCCAAAAATCAGAGTGAAAAAATTATGTGGCAGGCTAGTCCATTTTGCCAAAATTTAATTGCAGCAACTCAAAATTGTATGCAGCACTTTCTATGGCCCCTGTGTTCTTGTATACATGCCTGACAACATTGGTGCATGCTTCTAATGAGATGACAGATGGTGTTGTGGGGGATCTCCTCCCAGATCTGGACCAGGGCATCACTGAGCTCCTGGACAGTCTGAGGTGCAACCTGGTGGCATTGGATGGACCAAAAAATAATGTCCCAGAGGTGTTCTATTGGATTTAGGTCAGGAAAGTGTGGTGGCCAGTCAATGGTATCAATTCCTTCATCCTCCAGGAACTGCCTGCATACTCTCACCACATGAGGCCAGGAATTGTCATGCACCAGGAGCCACTGTACCAGCATAGGGTCTGACAATGGGTCCAAGGATTTCATCCTGATACCTAATGGCAGCCAAGGTGCCTTTGTCAAGCCTGTAGCGGTCTGTGTGACCCTCCATGGATATGCCTCCCCAGACAATCATTAACCCACCACCAAACTGCTCATGCTGAATGATGTTACAGGCAGCATAATGTTCTCCATGGCTTCTCCAGACCCTTTCACTTCTGTCACGTGCTCAGGATGAACCTGCTCTCATCTGTAAAAAGCACAGGGCACCAGTGGTGCATCTGCCAATTCTAGTATTCTATGGCGAATGCCAATCGAGCTGCATGCTGCTGGGCAGTGAGCTCAGGGCCCATTAGAGGACATGGGGCCCTTGGGTCACCCTCATGAAGTCTTTCTGGTTGTTTGGTCAGAGACATTCACACCAGTGGCCTGCTGGAGGTCATTTTGTAGGGCTCTGGCAGTGCTCATCCTGTTCCTCCTTGCCCAAAGGAGCAGATACTGGTCCTGCTGATGGGTTATGGACCTTCTATTGCCCTCTCCAGCTCTCCTAGAGTAACTGTTTGTCTCCTAGAATCTCCTCCATGCCCTTGAGACTGTGCAGGGAGACACAGCAAACCTTCTAGCAATGACACGTATTGATGTGCCATCCTGGAGAAGTTGGACTACCTGTGCAACCTCTGTAGGGTCCAGGTATCGCCTCATGCTACCAGTAGTGACACTGACTGTAGCCAAATGCAAAACTAGTGAAGAAACAGTCAGAAAAGATGAGGAGGGAAAAATGTCAGTGGCCTCCACCTGTTTCCTGTTTTGGGGGGTACCTCATTGTTGCCCCTCTAGTGCATCTGTTGTTAATTTCATTAACACCACAGCAGCTGAAACTGATTAACAACCCCCTCTGCTACTTAACTGACCAGATTAATATCCCATAAGTTTCATTGACTTTATGCTATACTCTGATTAAAAAGTGTTCCTTTAATTCTTTTGAGCAGTGTATATATATATATTTGTTTAACTTTGGTTTAAGATGTCACTTACCAATATGGTATGAACAGTCATGTTTGCACGGGTTCTGTATGTTATAAATGGCAATATGTAGGTAAAACCATTTTTCACAACAATTGCTTTCCTTTAATAAACTGAAACTTCATAGGAGGCTCTCTTTCAAAATGAAGTATTTCTGTGATTTAAACCGGCAAACACTTTAAGAACTCATACTGAATTGACTTTTTGACCATATTTAAGAACCAAATATTCACAATTATCTCAACTCCAACTAATTAAACTATGGAGGAATGAGACATTGTTTTCTTATACCACACTATCAGAATGCACATGAACAGATCTTTTTATCTCAGTTTATCACAGGGTATGGCAATGATAAGGAGAAATCAGTATTCCCATTAAAAAAAAGTCCCTTTTTTTTTTTTTTTAAAAATATAGCTTTCATCACTATAGGAGAAATGTTGTATGTATAAACAGTAGGCAGGTAATTTTGAAAAAATGAAGAAGAGATTTCAAATATATATGATCAGCTGTAACACATTCATTACATCAGCTGCAGTGATGTCCATTCTGTATGCAGTAATTGTTTCATGTAGTGTAATTTATGAAATTATGTATTTTAATACATTATTGTTTATCATGTCAGAACATAGTCAAATATTGCATGGTTGTCAGAAATGCAAGTAAGAATTTCACATTACTCTGTACACGTGACATGATTAATACTACTACTATTTCTTCCCATCATATTCTGTGAGAGCTCCTTAATATTGTCCCAGCAAAATATTATTTATTGATCTGAATTGTTTAGGATCCTCAAACAGAATTTGCTTTTGTGTTATGAATAAACTGAGCTTTAACTTGTACAGTTTTTGCATGTATTTGCCTGGGAATGTGAGAAAGTTTGTGACAGTCTGATCACAAAGAATTGTATAGATAGATAGATACTTTATTAATTCCCAAGGGGAAATTCACATACTCCAGCAGTAGCATACTGATAAAAACAATATTAATTAAGGAGCAATAAAAGTGCATTAAAAATGCAAGGTGGAGAGGTTAAGGCAGGTATAACAGTCTATAATCTTGTGTAGTGTTAATGTTTAACCCCCCTGAGTGTAATTGAAGAGTGGCATAGTGTGGGGGAGGAACAATCTCTTCAATCTTTCAGTAGAGCAGGACAGTGACAGCAGTCTGTCGCTGAAGCAGCTCCTCTGTCTGGTGATTATACTATTCAGTGGATGCATTGGATTCTTCATGATTGACAGGAGCCTGCTCAGCATCCGTCGCACTGCCACAGATGTCAGACTGTCCTGCTCCATGCCTACAATAAAGCCTGCCTTCCTCCCCAGTTTGTCCTGGCGTGAGGTGTCCTTCTTCTTTATGTTACCTCCCCAGCACACCACCGCGTAGAAGAGAGCGCTCACCACAACCGTTTAATAGAACATCTGCAGCATCTTATTGCAAATGTTGAAGGATGCCCGCCTTCTAAGGAAGTATAGTTGGCTCTGTCCAGTCCAGTTTATCATCCAGCTACACTCCCAGGTATTTATAGGTCTGTACCCTCTGCAGACAGTCACCTCTGGTGATCACGAGGTCCGGGAGGTCCCTGGGCCTCCTAAAATCCACCACAAGCTCCTTGGTTTTGCAGGTGTTCAGGTATAGGTGGTTTGAGTCGCATCATTTAACAAAGTCCTTGATTAGGTTCTTATACTCCTCCTCCTGCCCACTGCTGATGCAGCCCTCGATAGCAGTGTTGTCAGCGAACTTTTGCACGTGGCAGGGACTTCGAGTCCGATGTTACCTTTATTTATTTACTTGCTTCCTAAAGTCACAAGTAGTGTGCAGTGGGCATACTCAAAAATGTGTGTAATGCCACGAAAAGTGCCTGCTGACATTTTAGTATGCAAGCAATGGTATGTGCATTCTTGCTCCGATGTAGAAGGGAGCTGAGTTTACCTCTGTTACAGCGCGTCTATGTGAAAACAGCAGTATCAGATGCAGGGGTGGGGGTGTGTTTGGGCTCGTGAACGCGGCTGAGATAATAAAACTGACAAAAAAAAAAAAAAAAACCAAAGCTAACCTTTACAAGTATCATAAATTACACCAGCTGTTACAGACTGAAATCAAATGTATGTTTTTATTCTAAAATAGTAAGACTAAGAGCAGTTTACTTCTCAAAACGAAGTGGTGCAGGATCGAACTCGCGACCTTTTGATTCCCAGTCAGTAGCTGATTCTATTACGCAACGGAGGCAGTCATAATAAACAGGGGTCAATGTCGCATGTTAAGGCGGCTTTTGGTTTCTGCAGTTATATTTTTGAATGAAAGCGCAATTGTTGTGTTAGATTTGTACCTTTTGTGAAAGTGTTTCTTTGATATTTGGACTTCAGGCTTCATACATTATATAGTTTATGCCTATATTTTGTCATCTACTACTACAATACAATACAAAAAACGTTTCTGTTTTAACAATGTGTTTACACAGATTACTGTAGAAACGGAACAGACATGAAATGCGTGTGTTCCAAACAACAATCTATTATTTCCACTCTAAAACTCCACTTCATTCCCAGAAAATCAATCAAGGCATGAGCTGGGAGAAGTTTGTGCACGTTCTAAGTCAGTGGTGGGATGGAATAGCCGGCTGCTTGCAGCCTGATTTTATCAGCACATTTAGATGACAAAAGACGCTGGTGGAGAGCTGTGAACGATTTTAAGAAGCGATTTAAGGTGGGACCGATTTACGAATTTTTTCGTAGGCTCTAGTAATTCAAGTGTTAAATGCATCTACCCTTTCATATATTTGGGAGTCTAGGGGTAAGAGGACACATCGCTGACTGTGCTGGTATAACTGCTAAGACATGTTATTGCTGAGTTTGACATTTGAGTCAGAGAGTGAGGTAGATGATGAGAATGATAGAGGCTTATTTGACTAAGTGAGGTTAATGTAAAATGGAAAGGAAAAACTGTAAAAACAAGTAGATAAAATGATAGATACAGAAACCTAATATAGAGATCATAACATAGAAAAAGCAATAAGCTTGATTGCACATGTTATAAACTTGAAGTATGAGTTATTTTGCAGAATGTAATTTTGAACATGAAAGAACTATAAAGACCCAGTAATACACAAATGTGATTTCACACATTGTATCCAGTTAACTCCTGGCAACATAAAAAAAGTTGTGAAGGGACAAGTTGTGAAAAGTGTACAAAACACCTGTAACCATTAATGTTTGTTTTTGACAAGTCATTTCTTTTTCTCAAATGACTGAACGGGTAAGGTACCCCATACCTTTTATTGGCAAAGCATTCGGGGTTTATTTTAAAATGAAAGTACCTTCCCCTTTTATTAAGTAGTAAAATAGGCTGTTGTGCATGATACTGTCATTCCTCAGCTAATCCCATTCCATTTTTTTTTTTTTAACTGAGAGGCAGGGTTCTATGTAACAAACATCGCCCTTTAAATTGTGCCTGGTGACTAATTTGTTGTGGCATCCCATTTTCTTTGAAGAGCCTTGCTTATACATCAGTAGAAGCAGCATTTATTTATTTATAAAATTTGCTTTTCGTGTGTGGGCATGACTTGCAAAAGTTTTCAAAACATTAAAAAAAAGTTTAAAATACAAAACAAAAAATGTTTCAGATAGTCACTATAAAGGACCCGCACAGATGATTACAGCAGTCCAGCTCAAAGTGTAGTGTGTAAAGCCTTTTTAGAATAAATGAAAATCTGTTCATGATTTCTTCTGGGTCTTTGTTCTTTTTTAAAATGTTTTTATTTGATTTGTAACAGATTTTTTTCCTTCTACTTTTTGTGTAGACATTTCTTAAGGTGTTGTGTCACCTCGTGATCCAGAGGAGTGCAGCTGTTATTGTTAACCCTAATTGCTTCTTTAACTACGTAAAGGAATGTTATTGTTCTTCATTTTTTGTTTTGTTTTATATTGGTGACAGCATACTGGGTACAGCTGACCCTCAGTACAATTGTTAGAGTAGTGACTATGATAGCATTGTGTTTTACTGTGTTTTGATGAGTCAGAGTAAAACTTTCCACAACAGCCAACTGAATGCATTGCTACCTCTGTAACCACAGTTTTATTCCTGCTGTCGCAACAGTTTTTAGTACATGTGTATCATACATAACTAACATGGTTGTGTGCAGTGTCCTAATAAGTTAGTTATTGGTGATTTATTATAATTATACCAGCTAATGTAAGACCACAGAACCTTTGTCCTGCAACCACATATATCTTTTAATTTTAAACACCTTCACTCTCCTAAAGTGATATCCATGTACAGCACATTATGATGTTTGATGCTGTACTCATTCTTATTTGAATACGTGTAAGCTGCATGAATCGTTGAACATAAATGGATCGTTTGAGCGTACAGCCTTGTGTTTTGAACTATAAAACCTTAGCCATTGATATGGGTGTGTTTTACACAATATTTCTAACTGAATGTTTATCAGTATGTCTGAATATTTGTGCTCTGTTTGAAAACATTGCCTTGAACATGATTGGGCATGCCTTAGTTCGATATAATTCTGTTTTCTAATTTTCTGATTCAAGTGTATTATTGCAATAGCCTAGAGCTTTGGGTGCAAGGTAGGAGCAGGTTTTGGACAGGATGGCACAGGAGAAACTCACTCTCGCCCATACAACAGTCGATTTAATCTGTGCTTTAATCCAAAACTGCATCAACTTCTTCCCAATTTATTGGAAAAAGAAATTAGACCCTTCACAGTAAAACCATAAAGACAAGAGAGAGAATACGAGGTGTGGCAGAAAAGTAATGAGACTGATTTTTTATTTACCAAAGTTTTTATTTTTTTCAAACATCAATGTTATCCCCTTCAAAGTAGTTCCCTTGGGCAGCTACACACCGATGGAGACGTTGTTCCCACTGTTGGTAGCAGCGCTGGAAGTCTTCAACCAGTATGGTCTTCAGCATGTCCGTTACACTCTTTTGAATGTTTTCTAAAGTCCCGAAATGACGTACTTTGAGGACATTTTTCAGTTTAGAAAAAGGAAAAAGTCACACAGACTGAGGTCAGGTGAATAAGGGGGCTGGGGAACCACAGGAATGCCTTTTGAGGTCAAAAATTCTGTTATGGAGAGGGCAGTTTTTCGGCACCATTTTGGCACAGACCTTTCGCATGTGCAAATGTTCAGTCAAAATTTGATGAACGGTAAATCTGTTCAAATTTAATTGTTCACTCAATATTCTTAATGTTAAACGACGGTCTGATCTCACAAGAGTGTTCACACGTTTGATGATTTCATTGGTTTTCGAAGTTGAAGTCCTCCCTGAACGGTATTCATCTTCAACGTGTTTTCTGCCTTCCAAAAATGATTTGTGCCAGAGGAAAACTTGAGCTCGGGATAAAGAATGTTCCCCATAGGCCTGTTTTAACTTTTCAAACGTCACACTTGCCGTTTAATGTCACAACATTGCTCCAAATTCCGCTGTTCCATTTTGCGTGATGCACAACCAAAAACACAACTTCGCTAATAGCAGTCACAAAAATCATGTAGTTAACGGAAGGAGTTGAAACTCGCACTGAGCTATGGGAGTGTACTGATACACGTGCTCTATCAAGGACAACAGCGCAGCGTTGCCAGATCGCTTGCAGTTTTGCCAGTCTCATTACTTTTCTGCCACACTTCGTATGTCACAAACTGCAATCTGGCTTGATTTGAATCCGTTCTCCAAGAGCTTTGGTAGTAGCTTTTGGAAATATTCATTATTTTTTGCTACACTGTATACCTGATTAGGTGACATAAATATTTATTGCAATTTTGTATGTGTACACAACTTTCATTTTTGAAATTGCTTCGTCATGTCTAGAACAGATTGTTGGTGTAAGAATTTAGAAGATGACACTAATTAAAAAAACAAAACTGGGGAAGAAAGCAAGAGTTCTGCTGATAATGCAGTATTCTTGTGACCCAAGTGAAGCCACTGTATTAACTAGCTTTCAATCGGATCTCTGTTCGAGTAGGAAACACTTTCCTACAGGTTCCATGTTAATGTCATTATTTTACATGCAGTTCAAAAGTATATTAAATCATTTAAGCAGTTTTCAGATACATCGTATTTTGCTTTTTCAGTATCATTGGTGTTGGTTGTGTCTTGCCCTGATATTAAGGGCCTTCCGATTTGACTGATGTCTCAAAGTCAGTCTTGATTAAAAAAAAAAAAAAATGTTGTATGTAAGAAGAGGGATCTACAGAATACAAAAAAATATTACGTCTTAATTTAGAAATAGGAAGAAGAAAATGTCCAGTATGTTTCAGTTTATTGCTGCACGTGTAACTACCCGTTATACTGTACTTTTAATGTTTCTTTATAGATTGTTTGCAAGTGGACTGTTGTCCTACTGCTTCCCTTTAGTCTAAGGTTCTGTTGTTGACTTTGAGTGGCAGTGAGAAATTGCCACCTTGTATAAGTAAATGGCAACTAACATTGTAGTTGGACAGCTGTGTTTTTAAGCAGTTTACTTGCCTTCATACCTCTTGTACTTTGACTCAGATTCAGAATAAGTACAGTGTGCTGTTTACACTTGAGGCAGGATGATATTATCACTGGTCTGTTACAGTCATTTATTTGTCTATTTATTTAATGAAGGGTATTCATTTTGTGATTAAGTGCTAAATTGTAGTTAAATACAGAATATACTAAGGTCTAAAGTTTTAGAGGAAACATTACAGGTGAGGGGTCTTTTGTCCAATCATTTTGAGTGTGAGTTTAGTGTAGCTGAATAAAACAAGGTCTTCTTAATGAAAGCAACCAGAAAACAGATTTAAGCAATTTTAAGTAAGTAATAAATGTTTACAGTAACAGTTAAGATTAACAATGTATTGGATTACGTTTGTAGTTTTTTAGTTTTCCTGCATTGTTTTCTAATTCTCTCCTTTTTTAACATTTCTCTTTATGGATTTCTTCACTGTGCATTGTGGTTTTCATGCAAAATAGCAATCTGGCAGTGCGATTGTTAAGCTGTTCTCCTGTCTCAGCAGGATGCTGCAATGCATGTTCAAACAACCTACCAGGGAGTGAGTCATTGTCTTGTGTAAAAAGTGCCTGAAGGGATGGTAGCATTATTATGTACTTCGACCAAACAGCTTACTAGTTCCAGGAAGGAATACCAAATGTTTACTGCTATTTCTGTTAGAGGCACAAATCTTGTTAACTGCAGAAATATGTGGTTTGTTGAAAAAAAAAACTTTTATAGTCAGCTAATTTTGTAAATATTGGTTGTTTCTTTTTTGACTGTATGCATTGATAATTGGCACTGTGTCTCAGTATAGCAAGCCACATTATGGTTTTTAAAAAGTCAAGTTTCTATAAATTTGATTTAGAATTGTGTATCTCTACAGTGCATATTTGTGCAAAATGCTTTGTGTATTTTAAGAGCTGACCTGCATAAAATTAGAAAGGCGGATTTCTTTTGTTAGGGTAATAACACATTTACAAAGTATTTTGGTGCATAAAGAATTTTTGCTTATGAATAATGTAGCCTTTCCATTACCTTTTTAAGAAAATGCAGCTCTAACAATAATAAATACTAACTTCCTGAAACTTGCATATTTGTGTATATTTTAGACATGTTTTAAATAATAAAAAAATAAATTCCTAATAACTCCTGAAATAATTTTATTACAAAAATAACTTGGTTTATTTTCATTTTAGTCTTTGTTAAAATAAGTGTTTGGAATATCATAAAATAGGGCATTGTTTTACCTACTGTACTAATGTATAATTGTAAACAGAACCTTATTACTAGTTGTATTGTCAGGTATTTGTTTATTATTACTTAAAAAGACTTAAGTGTCCAGTTATTCTGTGCATATTTTAGAAAAGAAAAATGTTTCGCCAATAATAATTTTTTTTCCGATGCTGGCCAACTTTAATCTGCATCAGTAATTTTACTGATCATGGATGCTTCATTTCCTCTTTTAAACACATTTTGGAACGGAAATTTAATACTATAAACAATGGTTAAAACTACAGTGGTGCTTGAAAGTTTGTGAACCCTTTAGAATTTTCTATATTTCTGCATAAATATGACCTAAAACATCATCAGATTTTCACTTAAGTCCTAAAAGTAGATAAAGATAAACCAGTTAAACAAATGAGACAAAAATATTATACTTGGTCATTTATTTATTGAGGAAAATGATCTAATATTACATATTTGTGAGTGGCAAAAGTATGTGAACCTCTAGGATTAGCAGTTTGAAGATGAAATTAGAGTCAGGTGTTTTCAATCAATGGGATGACAGTCAGGTGTGAGTTGGCACCCTGTGTTATTTAAAGAACAGGGATCTATCAAAGTCTGCTCTTCACAACACATGTTTGTGGAAGTGTATCATGGCACAAACAAAGGAGATTTCTGAGGACCTCAAAAAAAGAGTTGTTGGTGCTCATCAGGATGGAAAAGGTTACAAAACCATCTCTAAAGAGTTTGGACTCCACCAATCCACAGTCAGACAGATTGTGTGCAAATGGAGGAAATTCAAGACCATTGTTACCCTCCCCAGGAGTGGTCTACCAACAAAGATCACTCCAAGAGCAAGACGTGTAATAGTGGCGAGGTCGCAAAAGACCCCAGGGAGGGTAACTTTTAAGCAACTGAAGGCCTCTCTCACATTGGCTAACGTTCATGTCCATGAGTCCACCGTCAGGAGAACATTGAACAACAATGGTGTGCATGGCATGGTTGCAAGGAGAAAGCCACTGCTCTCCAAAAAAAACATTGCTGCTCATCTGCAGTTTGCTAATGATCACGTGGACAAACCAGAAAGCTATTAAAAAGAATGTTTTGTGGACGGATGAGACCAAAATAGAACTTTTTGGTTTAAATGAAAAGCGTTATGTTTGCAGAAAGGAAAACACTGCATTCCAGCATAAGAACCTTATCCCATCTGTGAAACATGGCGGTGGTACTATCATGGTGTGGGCCTGTTTTGCTGCATCTGGGCCCGGACGGGTTGCCTTCATTGATGGAACAATGAATTCTGAATTATATCAGAGAATTCTAAAGGAAAATGTCAGGACATCTGTCCATGAACTGAATCTCAAGAGAAGGTGGGTCATGCAGCAAGACAACGACCCTAAGCACACAAGTCGCTCTACCAAAGAATGGTTGAAGAAGAATAAAGTTAATAGCCAACCCGTGGCGTACCATACGCCGCATAATCAGGTCGGTTTTTTAATGATTTTTAAGCACAGGGAGAAAAGTAACATTTGAAAAATCGGTAATGTAATAAATCAGCAAGAAAAGCAACATTGTAACAATGCATGGAACGAACCAACACACAATCGTCCGTGACTGAAAACTGGCGGACCGTCCTCGTGCCTCCTCCTGCCAGACGGAGGGATGGGGGTGCACGGCGCGGTGGTTGGAACGGGAAGAGAGGAGAAGGACGTCCATTCACCTCCGTCCGTCCTGCTAATCTGCTGATTTCTCGTTCAGTATGCACTGCCCGCTCATGTGCCCACCTCCAACTCGTCACTTGAGTCGTCGTCTTTATACAGTCCAGATGTATGTGTGACTGACGTAGACTTTTCATTGCTCTGTGCGGATCTGGCTGCTTTTCTATATATAATCCACTAAGACAGCCGGCCACGGTAGTAGCGAGGTGGGAGGAGGATGTGTACAAAGGGTTGGGACATAAGCAGTGGGAGTGTATGAGCCGCACTTAGTGGGAATTCCACGGTTTGCAGCCTGAATGGGGTTCAACGGCTTACCCACGCCGGGTAGACACACGCTCAATGTCATGCATAATTATTTATTGAATGCTAAACACTTCTGGAAAGACACGGTTGTCTAAAATGGGTTGGTGTGAGAATATAACAGTAAGCGAATGAAAAGATGTAACTCTGGAGAGAGCAAAATACAACACAATAGTGAACCCGCAGCATAACAAACGCCGCATTATTATTTATTGATGGTTAAACACCTCTGGAAAGAGACAGTTGTCTAAATAGGGAAGGTTTGAGGATACAACAGATAGTGAATGAAAAGATGGAACTCTAGACTTTTCATTGCTCTGTGCGGTTTTGGCTGCCTTTGTATATATAATCCACCAAGACACCCAACCGGGTAGTAGGGGGTGGGGGTGGTGTGAACAATGTGCAGGAGCATCTAAGAAGACGCATGTTTGTCGCAGATGCGAATTGCTGTATGTAGCGTGTAAAACAGTTTGCTAAGGTGCACGCGGTCATGCGTCGTAACCGAAAAGTCGTTTTTTAAAGACTGCTTACTTCATTGTGCCTTAACTTTAGTTGTAAAGGATTTTTTTTAAGGATCCCATGGGATACCCCTCACAAACCGTTTCACACGCTGCATATGGCGATTCACCTCTGCAAGAAACATGCCTCTGTGAACAGTCAATGTAGCTCGCAGGTGCATGACATACACATAACATTAACCTGACCTGCACTGCATGTGGCCTCTACGACAGACGAATATAAATGACACCATTTTTTCTGTGTCGTCGCGTCCGAGTTGGTGGGCGTGGCCCTGCGAGTCGTCGTCGTATCCAATGGGCTTGGAGTTGGTGGGCGTGACTCCTTCCTGCGTGCGCCATAGGTGTCTTACTTGTCGGCGGCTTAGTGAATCCACGCCCCTTCCGGCGTACTTTCCATGGTTGTCTTGTCTTAGTGAATTATATATATAGATGTTTTGGAATGGTCAAGTCAAAGTCCTGACCTTAATCCAGTCGAAATGTTGTGGAAGGACCTGAAGCGAAAAGTTCATGTGAGGAAACCCACCAACATCCCAGAGTTGAAGCTGTTCTGTACGGAGGAATGGGCTAAAAATCCTCCAAGCCTGTGTGCAGGAATGATCAAAAGTTAACGGAAATGTTTAGTTGCAGTTATTGCTGCAAAGGGTGGTCACACCAGATATTAAAAGCAAAGGTTCACATACTCTGCCACTCACAAATATGTAAACTTTGATCATTTTCCTTAATAAATGCATGACCAAGTATAATATTTTTGTTTCGTTTGTTTAACTGGTTTCACTTTATCTACTTTTAGGACTTCAGTGAAAATCTGATGATGTTTTAGATCATATTTATGCAGAAATATAGAAAATTCTAAAGGGTTCACAAACTTTCAAGCACCACCGTACTTGTGAATGCTTTGTTTACTTTTTAATTGAGAATCACACTGTGAATCCCAGTTTTGTTCTTTGTCAAATAATTAGTGACATTTTACATTGGATGTTTACTACATATTTGATATTTTATCTGTTTGATCATTTTTGATTAGACTTGACATGGTTGTTGATAGATTTTAGCTTCTCTTCACAAGTGTGGGTGGTGGTGGTGGTGGTGGTGGTGGTTTACGAACGTGTACTGATATAGCATGTTGCCACACCCACCCCACAACAAACCACCTCAGGATCCTAATTAGGACCCTAGTGCAGAAATGCAACGGATAACACCTCAGGGTACAAGGAAAAAAATCAGTCACATGTAGAATGACAGACCAGAATGTTCATAATTGAAGCTGTTTTGTGAGTATACTGCATGGATGCAGTCAAAACTGTAAAACAGTATCAACTGTAGTGCTTCTTTGTGTCTCTTAATCATTTTCAGGTGTTGAGTTGTGTTATTCTGGAGGCATATTGCTTTCTATTGAAACTCTCAGCCTATTAGAGTGTATACCAGCACATTTACTCTAATATTTTACCCACCTTATCAATTTAAAACACATGTAGAATAAAACTTTCATAACTTCTTCACTAGTTTTCTTTTAGTATTACTCTCTGTAGATAGAAAATATCTTCAGAGTGCTGATTGTTGTCACGTTTTGCCTTTTCTTTACATTGAACCGAGGATATTGTCTAGCTTTACATGTTCATGTTTTGTTATTTTAAAATTTAAAATGTATTGTTCTTATATGTTGCAGAATATTCTCTGTACTTAACACCACCAAATAGAGCAAAAATCTTGCAAAACTAGAATTTGCAAAGACAATGTGGTCTTACTTAAATTAAAGAAATGTGTTTCATTTTTAAGTTAATGCCTTTTGGTGAACAGTTCATCTTCTGCTCACTTAACTATTCACAGTAACGGACATTTTTAGCAGGGGGAGCAAACTTTTGCATGTCACTGTATATAGAAACAGGGGTATATGAAACATTGATAACAGCCAATGGTACCTCCATTATAGCAGTAATCTCACCAGAAATTGAATTGGAGAATTTATTTTTCTAATAAAAGAGTTTTTTTCTATTTTGGAAGGATTTATTCAATGTCTATATTGTGGCTCAAAGGAAATGTTGTAGCATTGCTGAATTGGGTGCACATGAAGCAGTATTGTGAGAGAAATTGGAGGAACTTCTTCGAAGCCAACTCAAGTTAAGATGGGAAAAAATTGATTAACGTCATAGCTGTGTCACCACTTATTGAGTTAAATAAAAGGTTCAGTTTTCCACATGGAGGTCATATTACTTTCTTTTAAATTAATGTTCATCCATCACTTTATTCAGTTATTTAATTCAGTTTGACTAATTTGTCCAAATAGTAACATCTCATACTTTTAAGTAGCACTATACCTTATGAACATGTTTATAGTAAATGGTAACGTATGATTTTCCCATTATGAATGAGTGTTGATGAGCATATGAGAGGGCACTGGAATGTGCTTGCAATGTGTTGGGTTGTTTCATGTCTTGCATGCAATGTTTCCAGAGTATATGCTGATGCCCTGTGACTCTGAACTGGTAGAGAGTTCCCTTGAAAGTCTATGAATCAGAATAATTTAAATGCCATAATACCAATTTAAGTTGATTTGGTTTTCTTTTTGTATGATCCTGACAAGGGCTGCAACAACAACCTTTATTTATATAGCACATTTTCATACAAATAATGTAGCTCAAACTGCTTTACATGATGAAGAAAGAGAAAAAAGACAAAGTAAGAAATAAAATAAGAGAACACTAATTAACATAGAATAAAAGTAAGGTCCGATGGCCAGGGAGGACAGAAGAAAAACTCCAGATGGCTAGAGAAAAAATAAATTCTGCAGGGGTTCCAGGCCACGAGACCGCCCAGCCCCTTCTAGGCATTCTACCTAACATAAATGATCAGTCCTCATTTTATTCAGGGTTCTCATGGAAGGACTTGATGACGGTCACATGGACTTCTGGCCTTTAATCCATCAATGTAGGGACACCATGGTACTTTGATTAGGTGGTGGGCACAGATCGCCACCACAGAAAACCAGAAAAAGAACAGAAGAGAAAATAGGGGTTAGTACGGATTTTGGAGCCACCATGAATAGTAATGATAATTAATTGAATGCACAGAGCATCATGATTAAACTAAAATCAAACTGTGAGAAATTCATGTTAAAATAATGTGCTTTTAGCAGTGTTTTAATGTGCTCCATTATATTAGTCTGGTAAATTCTTCTTGATAGGCTATTCCAGATTTTAGGCGCATAACAGCAGAAGGCCATCTCACCACTTCTTTTAAGTTTAGCTCTTGGAATTCTAAACAGACACTCATTTGAAGATCTAAGGTTACAATTTGGAGAGTAAGGTGAAAGACATTCTGAAATATAAGACGGAGCGAGATTATTTAAGGCTTTGTAAACCATAAGTAGTATTTTAAAGTCAATTCTGAAAGACACAGGTAACCAGTGTAGTGACATCAAAACTGGAGAAATGTGCTCGGATTTTCTTTTCTTACTTAGGATACTAGCAGCTGCATTCTGCACTAGTTGCATTTGATTGATGTCTTTTTTGGGTATTCCTGAGAGGAGTGCATTACAGTAATCTAGCCGACTGAAAACAAAAGCGTGAACTAATTTCTCAGCATCTTGCAGTGTTATAAGAGGTCTAACTTTTGCTATGTTTCTTAAGTGAAAAAATGCTGTCCTAGTGATCTGATTAATATGTGATTTTAACTAATCGTCATTATCAATAATAATCAATTATTAAAAACAGCAATTTTTTCTTTCATCAATTAGTTGATTCTGTCATTAGGCTGCGCACCTTGTGGCTTGCAATTATGTCACTACTTCATTCAATTGTGAACACATTTGAAAAAAGCAGATGGTATGCAAGTGCCAGAAAATGGTGTTTGGGGGCACTTTATTCTTAACGTAGAAAAGAAAAAGTTGTGAGTTGCAAAATGTGTAGATCTGACCTTTGTAAAGCATGGGAGCACAACAGATATATACAAACATTTAAACAGTAAACATACCGTTACAGGCTGGGTGGAGGCTCACCATCATCATCATCGTAAGCTGAATGTTACTTCCGCGTTATGTAATACAGATATATGAATACAACATTTGGCAGGCATAATGACATGACTTCTGGTTTGAAGTGAGGAATAATTTGAGTCAAGTCATTGTCCAGCCCCCATCAATGTGACTAAAAACTAACATATGTGACAGAGTTTTATGATAGGCTACTAAAAGCCGCTAGGTAGTAAACATTCAGATTTTTTTTTTTTGACGCAGTCACTCTGCTAAATTTTAGTGCTGCATTACATACTTACAATCACATGTAACATTAGCGTGTGTGTCGTTGTGAAGAAATGGAAGTCCCTGCCCGAGCAGAAAACCTTTTTTTTTTTTTTTTTCCCCCTTTTTCATTCACTTGTGCAAATGAAATCAAGATCTCTGCAAGAGTGTCACAATGAATGTCACAGCACTGCTACTGAAAGTCAAAAGGTGCAAGCAGGGTGTAAAAGCAAAAATTCAAGACTAGTTGGCTGACTTCAATTGGCTTTTAAACAACCTGGAGGAAGACGCGATAATGTGCAAGTGCTGCTGCAGCAAGCCTAGTTTAGCGAGTAAAACAGATTTTATGGCAGGATCACAGTTTTAAAGCATGAAAATCTAAGAGCACACTTCTGACAGCAAAAGAGATGCGGCAGGCTGCAACAGTGTGTAAGCTGCAAGCAAATGTGCCAAGGAATATGTGTTTCCAGACACCAAAAAGATGAATGATGACGCAAAAATTTAAGAATTTTCAGTTAAAATAAATTCACATAGCAAAGGAAGAACTGAGTTTCACACAAATGAAACCACTTTCTTTGTTGCAAAAGGAAAATAGTCTGGTCATCTACTCAGCATATGACAAATAATTTCAAGCATTACTGCAAACTAAAAAAAAAAAAAATGATGAAAATGTCAGTCATGATGATGCAACAGGTTCTTCTGTGGTAGAATATTGTGGTGGTCAGATATTTACATGATGGTTTGCCAGAAACTGAAATAAATAAATAAAAACTTCAAATACATATTTAATTTTAAATTGTGTTTAGTGTGCTTCTGAATACATAAACCAAATTGTGAATGTAGTTAATTTATTGAAAACTGCTGTTTTTTAACAAAATCTTGTGTGTGTGTATTTTCATTATACACCCAGAGCCAGATGTTCTACTGAGTGATTTTTATTACTATTTATTTTCAATGTATTGTTTTGCACATGTATAAAAATCTATATATTTTTTTAATATCTACAAGTAGTTAATTTAAAAAAATACATTTCTAGAACATTTATACAAATCTCTTTATTTGGTGAAAAGTTCATTCATGCACTTTGTATTTAATTACAAATTAATCTTTTATAATCCAGCTAATTGATTAATTGATGGAATAATTGCCAGATTAATCGATTATCAAAATAATCTTTAGTTGCAGCCCTAATCCTGACATGACCTTTAGCATCACCTGTTTCAACATCACTGAAATGGAAAAATGCTGCTGAAATATAGGCTTTTTGTCAAATATTATCAACTGTGTTCCTGTACCTGTTGCTTTACACCCACCATTTTTGGTCAACAAGACTAAAAAAATGACCCCCCTCTGCTTGAAAAGTAGTTTGTATACCAAACCACTGCTGGAAGTTATTAATGATAAAGAAAAAAACACCTTTTATTTTTAGATAGTTAATGTGTATTGGAAGTTTAATGTTTTGAAATCTTTTAACACTTTTCAGAATACTTCAGAATCAGTATGACTCTGCTGCAGAGCTTATAAAAATAATTATTTAAAATGTTTTGCATAAAAAGTAGAATGCTTAAGTAAGTATAAGTAACTTAAAATGTATTTAATCAGTAGGTATGTACTGTACATGGTTTGTGTGAAGTTTGCTTTAAAAAATGTTCCCTTCTGATTTCAAGTCTCAGTCTCAATTCGGTCAGGTTCTAACTTACTGTTAGATTATTTATTTATTATATTGGTCAACACAGTAACAGAGTGGCAAGTGCTGCGACTTTGTCCTGTGTTTGTATGCCATACCTGGTGGTTGTGTGCTTGGAGCTTTTTTCCAACATTCCCGGAAACATGCATGATAAATTACTTGGCAACTGTTGCCCCAGTGCTGCCAGGATTGGCTCTGTCTCTCCATGATCCTGAATTTTATTAAGTGGGTTGTAGAATGTTATGCTACTAATTTTTTGCAAAATTCATTGTTAGCTACCCATGGTACATTTGAGTGTAAAGAAAGTCAATACAGTTATAAGTCATTTGATAGGCAATTTTTAGTTTATTGCTTTAGAAAGGACTAGGAGGAAATGATTTCAGTGTTACGTAATAGTAATGAATATTTCTGCATGTAATTAGATTTTCATTACTGTTATGTTTATCTTTGTTGATCTTATAAGCAGTTCTAATCCAGGGAATTCTAATCCTCGCAGGCCTATTGTGACCACCTCTTTATTTGTGACTAATAATACCTACCATGAAAAGTCGTTGAATTTTACTAGTTAAGGATACTTTGTGCCACTGGATATGAAGTATGCGTGATTATTAGAAAATCTGGCTTTTTACTGCATATTTCATTGAGTTAAATCATTACTAACTATCCTGCACACACAACCCTCCTTTTTTAGTTCATCTTTACCAGACTGTTTGTCAAACCGAGAATGATTACTTTTAGTGTTCTTCAGAAACAGGTATAGAATGTATGTAATATAAAACTTGCATATCTTTCTAGCGCAAATGGATTTTTCCATCACAATTTATTAAACTAAAAAAAATACTGCGAGTAAAAATAAATAATAAAACTGGACATTACTCGAGTGAAATAATATGCATGTACACATACTGGTTTATTCTGTTCACTTTGCATGATGAAATAGAGAAATAGCTTCATTACTTTACCTCTCCTTTTCTGAGTTCAAGCTAGATACAATTTAAACTCCTGTTTCCCCCTTCAACAATAAAACACATACATTGTTACTTGAGATACATGACCTTTTTACCTTTAGGGAGATTTACAAGTGGATTACTAGTCCCCACTAGAGTGGCTGAGGTTGTTCTGCTCAATAAATCAGCTGTGTGCTGACTGCAGGGTCTCCTAGATTTAACGGATCACTTTGCTTCTAGAATCTTTTGTAACAATTGTTAAAGGTGTGTTTTGGCAGGTCATTTTGACCTAGTGATTTAGATTCAGAAACATTATTAGCATTATTATTTAGATTTTGCACATTATTAACCATTTATATAACTTATCATAACTTAAATGTTTTGATGACAAAGGTGACATTGTTTCAAACTATTATCCACTCCCAAAGTGAAGAAAATGATTATATGTTATTTCTTTGCTGGTTTCCAAAGCAGAAGTCAGTTTTTTCACAGTCATGGTATATATTAATTTTCTGTATGAATTTGTGATCTTAAGGTTAGCTTTGATTTATTTATTTATTTTTAATAAAATGTAAAACTTTAATGTCTATTATTGAAATCTGCAATAGGGCTAAAGGTTACACGGGTCCAAAGGTGAATGAAAAAGCCTTACCTAGATAAAACTTAACTAGATACGTCCATTTTTTCAAGCCAAAGATGTTATAAAGTATTGATCCCCCTGGGTATCTGTGTTTCTATCCATGTCTTGAAATTACAAACATATTGCAAAACAGTAAATCCATATTATTTTGATAAGGCAAAAAAGTAAACCGTTTTGTTGTACTCTTCAACTGTCTTAAAAGGAGACTGCCTGTGATCATTACTCTAACATCTACCACATTTGTCTTCCTGTGCTGCAACATTTCAGTCCCATGGAGACTCCTCAACGTAGTCTGCAGAACAGTGAGGATGATCTTAGTCCCTTAGGAAGTCATGGCCAAGTGTCTGTTATTGACATTATTGTTGTATTGTATTGTATTATTGACATTTCGGTAGGTCATTAAACAATACTTAAAAAGACACAATTATTATCACATTTATTATTTCACTATTCTAAAGCTTATTTCTTTATTTTGCAAAGATTGCCTACTACCACTAGACTGATAATACACGTGTGTGTTTCAGTGTGAGACAATGTTGAGCAGGCACATACGGTACTATTTAATCAAGTGATAAGAATTGAACAGATAGGCATCCGTTCATTTATCTATCCATCTATCTTTCTATTCCACTTATCCTGGACAAAGTTTAGGAGCAGCTGAAACTTATGCCAGCAAGCATTGGACGCAAGACAAGAAAAATTCCTGGATGTACATCATCACAGGGTGAATACACACACTTACCCCAGCCACTTTAGCAAAGCCAGTCCACCTAATGAGCAGGTATTTGGATTGTGGAAGGAAACCAGACCATCTGGAGAGAACATGGAAACCCCAGTGTCCTTCACTGAGACAAAGCAATCTTACCACTGCACTATGTTGGCACCTAATAACAATACTATTATTAATTGTTGTCCTCAATATCTTCCATTCATTACTCTCTACAAATAGAATAGTGTGCCTCTGAAAGTATCACCACTTGATCCGCAATGAGAACCAGTCAGTGGCAAAAACAGCCTTGTGTCTCAGCCCACAGGAAAAAACGCTGGCTTGATCGGTTGAGGGATGATATGCACAAAATCGGCTCCATGAAGATGCCCCAGGTGTCATTTTATTAAAACCTTGCATGGAATTGAGCATGAAAATTATGCATATACCAAAACATAGCAAAAAGTGTACACCAAAATAAAATCTAATTTTGAAAACCTGGCACATGCACATTTGTATTCAATTTACTGTTTATAAACATCTTGTAAATGACCTTACATAAATGTGCATTGAACCCCATCTGGTTGGCAATCTGAAACAACCATATGTAGACTATGCTAATCAACCTTATGCATATGTAGTCATAATGCTGCAGACCTATATTGGCTGTTACAGCAGCTTCCAAACATCGATGCCTAAGTTTGAGGAATCTTGTGGTGCACTCCACAGCATTGTTGTGTGTATCCTTTGAGCATCTGACCAGGTTGCCACTTCAACCTCGCACATATAGTGGGTTGCTTGCTGTTGCAACGATTAGAATAGTCCATATGAAACGCTGATAGTTCACCCAGTTACATTACCAAAAAGCCTGGTATCATGTACAGCACTGTCAGCAAATAATTTGCCAAAGCTACATAGCAAGGAAACTGTGTATTAAATCCAGCACAATACAGCTTGAAAATACTTGATCTAAGTATGCATATTTTACAGTTGCATAATTGCATTTACAAAGCCTGAAAAAAGCTTTTAATATGTTTGAAGTTATCTGCTATTTAATGGTTCAAGTAAAGGCCCCACCAGGATTTTGTTGTGTGAGAGTTTTTTTTTTTTATATAAACATGCTGGTGCTCCATGGGATGTTAGTTATTGACTTGTGCTCAGTACCTTAAGAATAAGAATAGAATCCCTATGAAGTTGATAAGACAACTTAAAAATGAATTAATTTATATGCGGACATTAGTCCTGCTTGCAAACTAGGGTGATGAAATTACTAGGCTAAATCATATCAAGTGAAAATGTGTTGTTCCAAACAGCTGTTATTTGTCTCTTAAAAACATAAAAGGACACCATGTAATCTAAATGATGAGGGCACTGCTTTACTGTCATAGTGGAACAGTACTCAATGCAAATATGAAACACCTTAATTAAAACTCCTTAATAGTTCATTTTATTTGTTGTGTGTGTCTGTATCTATGTTTTTATTACATGGCTTAATATGAAATTTTAGATTGACTCTTTTTCTTTTCCACTACCTCTGTTGGCTGGTGCACATTGTAAAAAATTGGCTTATCTTTGTTTCCTTCTGCATCACTTCTGTTTCTTCCCCCACCTTGTTATTAAGATAAGCTATTTTCCCAGAGGGTATGAATAAAAATGTTAAATCTCTGTCCTTTCAATTAATTTAATTCATTTTTCTCACTTTAAAGCCAAGCAGGGGATTACATTGTAACAGAGCCAGTCTTTTTCAATGTTTTTTTTTTTTTTTCCTCTTTCTGCTATGATGTGATTTAAATACCATTTATCCTTTGAAACTTTTTTGCCTATCTTTTATGTTGAAAAGTTTTTTAGTGGTAACTGCTACTGCATAAATCTAAAATACAAACCTTATAAATCATAAATAAAACTAGGCACTCACTATTTGTAAAATGAATGTATTACATGTTCAGTTCTTTATGAAACATGGAGAGCAGATTAATTTTACTAGAAGAAAAACTAAAGTTTTAAGGACTGTTAAGGAACACAGGGATAAAGGAGAGGAATTGCCAGTTCAGGACAGAAGAGGCAAATGTCTTCACGCAGCATGTGCTTAACTTCTGGAATTTCCTGTTTGGACACATTGTTGGAATAGAACCATTAGGTAGGCAGTATTTAAGAATTGGGTTACTAATTTATTGTGAAATCTACAAAATGGATTAACTGTTACTTAAGAACTTCCACGCAGATACTGAAGTTTATTTCTGTTTTTATGGTTTCTGTTTTATGTACCATTATTTTGAATAGCCAGATTTTTAGGTATTGTTACAGATTTCAGTTGGATTTGTTTTCAAACACATTTACTGACATGCAGTAACATAAGCATTTTTAAGTTTATAATAGATCAGAAAGTGACAATGGTTTTAGAGTACTGTGTAAACTAGCTAAAATGTGTCTAAAGCTGCCAAAGTGCTCCAGTTTAACACTGAGCAACTTCATGTTTTTATATTTGTCTGCTTCCATGCATTTCTTGCTTGTTAAAAATTCCATATTGCTTAGGGCAAAACACATCTGTAGAAAATAATTTGTCGTTTTCTATATGAAGCTAGAATATTTAGTCTCTGTTGTGTTTCTTAACCAGCATCACGTTTTTGAATTCATTTGTGTACTTTGCCAACAATTTTAGTTTATTCCTTTCTGTCCTATATTTTCTTGATGTAAGTTGCATATGTCATGAGAGAACCTTGTGTTTGAAACTAGGATACCCACCCTTAACTTGACCGACTCATACCTCTGGCACATTTTTATACTGTGTGATGCTTTGTTGATGATGCTCAGAAGTTACATAACTCGATTCTGTTCACAGTACAGTTTTTCTTTTTAATGTCTGAGCTTGCAAAAGAAAGGATTTTTTTCCTCTATAAAGATCTTACCTGATTTTTATTTTAACCATAATCCTGTTTTATGTTAATCATCTCTGTCATTTGCAATATTTAAAATTAAATTTTGTAACTTGCTATAAGCATTGCTGCTACATGCATGTATTTCCATTAACCTGGGTTTCATACCTTACCTGCTGACCATCTGTTTGGAGTTAACACACTATTTGATTTCCTCCAGTCCTTCTCTTTTATTCAATATTAAAGTAACATTTGTTTTAGACTATATAGCAACTCCAAATTGTCCTGTGTTGAGTTAATATGGACCTATTCAAGAGAGTGCGGTATCATCCTTTCCAGGGTTTAGCCCTTCACTATATTTAATGATTTGAAGTTAGACTTAGCCCTGTAAATAGGTTAAGACTATTTTGCAAATTAATTACTGGAGGTAGTTGAATTAATGCTTTTTAATTTCATTAACTGATTATAAAAAATGGTTGTAAATGAAAATAGGGAAACTGCCATATAAACATAACATTGATCCCTTTTATTGCATTAAAAACATTTTTCTCAGCATGTATTTGTGTGTCTTGTTTTGAGCTTGCATTAGGGTTGTAATATACTGTTTGAAATGCATATGGGGTCAATTTTCATTTCTTGTTCATTTGTATTGCAACTCAGGATAGTAACTACTGTATGTGAAATTTTGTTGTACAAAAAAAAAATGTGAAAGGCCTAATGGTTCAATTCAAATAAAGTTATTAGTAATTTTTTTTTTTACTTTGTATGTAAAGTGACCTTGGGTTTGTGAAAAGCAATCAATTAATGTAACTTATTTTTATTATTAATTCAAGTTAAAAGTGGAAGTAGAAAAACAAGCTTATTCAGTAAATGAAAAGAGGGCCATGTCCAAAAAAGAAACAAGAAGTAGTATGAAATTGGTTAAAAAAGATAAGTGATGCATAGTGAAAATAGATGCCTAACGGTATAGCAGTTAATGGTTCGCTTATGCAAGTTAGATTTTTTTTCCTTGGAATTAGTATTTCAAAAATTCTGCTAGTAAAAAGAAGTACCTTTTTTTTTGGAAATTGGAATGTATGGCATCCATAGGAGCACAAAGTTGTATGTGGCCATTGCTGTCACCAGAGAGATAAATGATGTCATGTGTGGGATATGCTTAGTTTGGAAGAAATGCACTCATTACATTTAAGAACCTAAACATATGCCATGCATCATTTTATACAGGGCATACTTGTGCACTCTTTGTGCACAGACAGCCTTAATGCTATTTTGTGGAAAACATTGAATTCACTTAAATCATGCATGAATTGGTTCAAGAATTGCCTTTATCCAGTTTTAAAATGTTTACTAATATTACATACAGAGAGTCTGTTCTACATACTAAATCTGTGGCCAAACCTGAAGGGGGCTTTTGCTTGAAATGCACATCCTCTTCAACTACGCTATTAGTGTCTCCTGTGAGCCAAGGTCAAAATTTGCAATTTATCAATCCATACAAAAGGTGGTAGGTTTTTTTTGATAATTTGGTTACTCTGAAGGCAACTGGGAACAGCAAAAAAAAATAAAATAAAATAAAATAAAAACATTTTTTTTAAAAGTGTCAGCTTCATTCAAGTTTTATGTAGTAGCTGTCACATGTGCTGTGACATAATGCAGTATGGTGAATAATTTGTCAACATTTTCAATTTATGCTTTCATTAACATGTTTCACCAAATGTAACTGCAGCACATGCAGCTGTGCAATAAGCTCAATTAGAGATAGGCCTCATAGGTGGCGCAGTGGTAGTGCTGCTGCTTTGCAGTAAGGAGACTGTGGAAAATTGTGGGTTCGCTTCCCGGTTCCTCCCTGTGTGTATAGCGCTTTGAGTACTGAGAAAAGCGCTATATAAATGTAATGAATTATTATTAGGCTACTAGACCATCACTTTAGGTGAGTTATAGTACCTGCTGCTTTCAATTTCTGGTATTCTGAGTACGTCTCACAGCCATGCTGTCTCGGATAGCATAGCTACTGGGAATGGAAAGTGACACTCTGGGCAATTCTTGCTCCAGGATCAGTCATCACTTTGTGTTGGACTTGTGTGCCATGGTCATTATACCCTTTTCAACTCTGAGGTACTATATCATTATGAAAGACTGTAAGATGTTTAAGCATAGATTTTGACATATTGCAAATATCTGTAGGTCAGTCAGTCAGTTTAGTTTAAATTAGTTAATAAGTCTGAAACATTTTTCTGTAAAATCAGTAAAACTTGATGTGTTTTTCCATCAACAGACATATTCCATGCAAGTTTTGACTTTCAGAATTTGGTTGCAAAAGTAAACTGGAACAAATGTTTTTCATAACACTAGACCCGCTTTTATATGTCTAAATATATCAACAGTACAATATTGCTTTGAACTTAGGGCTGAACAATTTTTTTGATTAAATCATTTAATTAGAATTAATGTTTTAAAGTAATTTTCAAACATGAAAATCACTTTTTTTATCTTAATGGTACAGTTAATAGAGAAGAAAATATTTCAGTTTGATCAGCTGGTCAGGTGTGTACAGTTAAAGCATTATTGCAAAGAATATGACAAGAGGCATTTCTTACTAGTGAGCTGTTTCCAAAGTCTGTTGTCTTTAATTGTTTCGGATATCAAAGATCAGATGTTGAAAAAAAATAATGTAAAAGGCAAAGTTTATAAAAAGACAAAAGCAGATAACAGTTTCAGCACTTAAAGTAGACACAGCAGAATGGAATCAGTGTGAGAAAGAAGAGGATGAAGATAAAGCCTGTGTCCAACTGACAGCATCAGCATATTCTCTGCCTTACTTCAGCGTTTTGTTGTTAGGCAGTGTGATTTTGTTAAGAGTAAAGGGTGCAGGGAAAAATACTTTGGAGTTATCCATTATGCATTCTTACCTTACAATATTAATTATGTTAGACCTCAGTGCAGCATTTGACACTGTCAGACAGGACATTCTACTGTCCAGAATGGAGAACATGCTGGGTATCTCTGGCACTGCCCTCCAGTGGTTCAAATCCTATCTGACTGATAGGCAAGAGTTTGTTAGTCTTGGCAACAGCAGATCCAGTTCAGTGCCAGTCACACAAGGAATTCCTCAGGCCATCTTCTCTTCTGTATTTATATGCTTCACCTTGGCCATATTATTCGTAGCTATGGACTGATTTATCATTTTTATGCAGGTGACACTCAACTCTATTTCAATGTCAAAAGTGCAACTTCATCAGAGTTTTCTCAGCTCAGAACTTGCCTCAGTGAAATTAAAACCTGAATGGAACAGAACTCTTTAAAATTAAATTGCAACAAAACTGAACTCCTTCAAATTGCCACTAAAGTGCTACTTAAGAAAATGAGCTTCTTTTCAGTCACTCTTGACTGTGATCTCATCAGACCTTCTTCTGATGGAAGGAAACTCGGTGTCATTTTTGATTCCTCCCTTTCTTATTCCACTCACGTAAACCACATTAAGAAACTTTCTTACTTTCACCTCCATAACATATCCCGTGTTCGCTTATTCCTCTCCTTTTCTAATGCGGAGAAACATGTCTATGCTTTTATAACATCCCGCATCGATTACTGTAACTTGCTGCTGGCAGGTGCCCCTTCTAATCTTATATCACAGCTCCAGTTGATTCAAATCTCTGCTGCAAGAGTGCTTACACGAACCAGCAACAGCGAGCACATCACACCCATCCTGCTTCGCCTTCACTGTCTACCTGTGTCTTACTGGATTGAATATAAAATTCTATTAATAACCTACAAAGCTTTAAGTGGCCTTGCACCGGACTACAGCAGTGACCTTCTAAATCACTATGCTCCTGTTCGGAGAATAAGGTCCTCTGATTCTGGTAATCTTTTTTTTTTTTTTTCACCTTATACAATTTCTTGTATTAAGAATTTGTTTGTTTTTGCATGCCCCTTGGGGTCAGAGTGCAGTGTCATCCATTGTACAGCGCCCCTGGAGCAGTTGCAGGTTAAGGGCCTTGCTCAAGGGCCCAGCAGAATAGGATCCCTTTTTGGTAGTGACAGGGATTCGAAACGGCAAGCTTCTGGGTACAGCGCAGATCCTTAGCCTCCGAGCCACCACTTTACCCTCATCTTGTTATGCCTCACACTTAACTGCACTCTGTGGGTGACAGGGCCTTCAGCTCCATGGCAGTCAAATTTTGGAATGACATCCGGAAATTAATTGATCAGCTGACTCCATACACTGCTGGCACTGCAGTGCACTGTTGGCCTATGTCATATGTATTTTTTTTTTTTCTGTATGCACTTACAGTACTTCCCTTTTGGCAGTTAGTTACCACAGGTGGGTGTAACGCTCAAGATGGTTGTATTTAGATGGGAGATGTTTGATTGGTTCAGTCTTAAAGTGTGACATTTAGTAAGTAGCTTATCTGTCTATCATGGTTTGACAGGTGGGAGTCAACTTTCAAATGTGACAGCTTGTGGCACTGCTTTCCTGTTTGAGTAATGCAAAAAATAACAACAAGCACAGTTAAAACAGTGGGATCTAATTAATAGAATCTGCAGTTGATAACTGTTCGATTATTTTGTCATGTAATCCACACAAGGAATTTCTGTACACCGCAGAATACTCCATGAGAAAAGCAGCATTTCACTTTGCATGAAAGAGAGCTGCAAATTATTTAATTAAATAATTATTTGGAAATCTAATTAGACAGACAACTTGTTGGTTGTGAATAAGAACTGCTCATACAGGTTGAGTATCCCTAATGTCCTGATAAAATTTATAAGAGCTGAAAGCGCAGGAAGTGTGTCTGACAAAAGCATTTACACGACGGAGGTTAGACGGAGGTTAGATGACCATGGTCTTATTTGAAAATTGTTGTAAATAGGGCGTGACTTGAAAGAATCTCATGTTAAAAGTCTCTGTCTCACGGGACTTCATACCGCAACAATGTTTTTGGAATCTTTTAATTCTTGCTGGCAACACGAATTAGATCTACAAGTCTCCTACTTAAATCCGAACAATATATTTGATCTCTTTTCACTGTTCCGTTATATTACCGAATAATAATTTCTATTTGTTTGCACTAATGCGATCTTTCCTATCCTTTTTTTTTTTAGACTTTGGAATTTTTGTACTTTAATTATCTCTAACCTGCTGTGCATGTGTACCGCGCCAACATTTTTGAATTCTTTACTGCGTTCTGTCATCTACTCTTTGTCCTTTGTTTCCAGCCACAGTCATGGTTAAATCTCTTTCTTGTGGGATGTATAATACTGCTTGCTTTGTGATGGTGGGAAGAGGGTTGCTGAACACACGCTAAGGAGATGCGGTTGGATCAGCTGCTGTCTTACTGCTGGCGAGCTGCGTGTTCTGCTTGTCGCGCTGCCTTGTCTTGCGTGACGTCAGAGTGTCTAACGAGTAGAACATGTCTCTTCTCCCGCCCAAGGTTTTTTTTATAATAGAGAGAGAAGCATATACAGTAATCCCTCGCTATATCGCGCTTCGACTTTCGCGGCTTCACTCCATCGCTGATTTTAACCAACTGGTTCGCGGATTTCTGCGGACAATGTGTCTTTTAATTTATGCTACATGCTTCCTCAGTTGGTTTGCCCAGTTGATTTCATACAAGGGACACTTTTGGCAGATGGCTGAGAAGCTACCCAATCAGAGCATGTATTACGTATTAACTAAAACTCCTCAATGATATACGATATGCTTCCCGCGCGGTGCTTGATTGTTTGCATTTTTTCTGTCTCTCTGCCTGACGTGGGTGTGAGCAGAGGGGCTGTTTGCCTAGGGGATACGGACGCTCCTCTAAAAATTGCCGCTTTATCGCGGTGCTTCGGCATACTTAAAAGCACGTTTTGCTTTTTTGATTGTTTGCTTCTCTCTCTCTCTCTCTCTCTCTCTCTCTCTCTCTCTCTCTGTGACATTATCTGCTCCTGACGCATTCCTTTGAAGAGAAGATATGTTTGCATCCTTTTAATTGTGAGAAAGACCTGTCATCTCTGTCTTGTCATGGAGCACAGTTTAAACTTTTGACTAAAGGGTGTTATTTCCTGTCTAGAGGGCTCTAATAATGTTAACAGTGTGGGAGAGTTTATAAGGGCTTAAAATATATAAAAATAACCATACAAACATATGGTTTCTACTTCGCGGATTTTCATCTATCGCGGGGGTTGCGTTCCAGAGGAGGGATTACTGTATTTCAAAATTCAAAATATCTGAATTACTGCAGGATTTGGATTAGGAATGCTCAACCTGTAGTTGTTTCTCATTGAAAAATGAATGCATAGCTTTTTTTTTTTTTAAATATTGTTCCCACACTATCATATGCTGTATGTGAAGTCCGTGGCAAGTAAGATATGGCAGACATATAGGGAAGTTCTTAAAAAAAAAAAAAACAAACAACAAGACGATATAAAGAAAACAGCAGTTTAAGAAATGGTTTCTTTAAGTGATCTGAAAGGCCCTGTGGAAGCCACAGGGAAGAACGAGGGATACAAATGTAAAACCAGATTACAAGAAAAGTACAGAAAAGTCCGCACAGAAAGAAGTTTTTTTTTTTTTTTTTGACAATAAAAATATAGTATATGTTTTTGTATTCCTAGGAAGGATACAGTTGCTTTTTTAGTTTGCAAAATGTGGACAACCATTTCATTTTGTTTTTTTTATTTTGTTAAGAATAGTTGAAAGTGGTTTCTGTGATGGCATATTTAAATATATTGTGAACCCTCCACAAGGTCTTTTGCTATATTGCCCAGCACTAATTGAAATACGGTAACATGTTAGATTGTACTTAATTTTTTGCTTTTGAAATAATGAGCATAAACCAATGCATATTACTTCAAGTGATATCAATGAGGAGATTTTGTGGTGTTTTCTGCATTGTTAATTTGTTCAACAATTTTTTTCCCCCTACATTTTCTGTATGTACTGTACCTACAGTATTTAAAATTTGCAAATGTGTTGCTAAATAACATGTATGTTGGTTAGCTTCGACTTACTGTTAAATGTCTACTATAATTGCTGGGAGTTTTTGAGTTTGTATATAATATACATTTTTATTGTTTGAGAATGAATCACTTTTTAAATGAACTTGCTATAAAAGGTACACATGAATTAGTTGTAGTTCTTTGTTCTACTGATTTCTTGAATTACATTCTACTTAACAAACAAGTTGCCAACTTTTAAAACATTCATTATTTTAAATTGCATAGCCAAAGGTCTATCTGAAAATGACAGGGTTTTTGATCTGAATCTTAACACCATCCTTTACTGTTGCCATTGTTGGCAGCTCTGGTTAAGTAGGTGCATTTTCATCACAATATGTATTACCCACATAAGAACAGTTAGATCTGAAAATAGCTGTAGTGGTATAGTATTTATGTATTGTTGGAAATTGTCAAGTTCTGTCCTGTGACTCTTACTATCATAAGTTAAGGTAAAGGAGATGGATAGATGGATGATGCATAGGTGTTTTTATATTCTTTGAATATTGTTTTTTGCAGTGATGAAGTTAGTAAACATTTCTAGTACTTAAATAATTAGAATATAATACTTCTGTTTCCAGTTATCTTGGACCCATTGTCATGTTTTTAAACATGTTGTGCAGCTTCATCCTGCCACAGTGCTCAAAAATGGTGTACTGTTTTTGTTGTGAAAATCGCCAATATTCAGAATATATTAAATGCAGTACAGTATGTAGTTGTCTTTGTTTTTTTTGTCACTAACAGAAAAGCTTTCTCAGACATAACCTCTGCTGCTTTTCTTTTCAAAATGTGCTGATGTGGTGCTATATTATTGCCACAGGTATCTATGTTTATTTGTAGTTTTTACTTTTCTCATTTATTATTGTGCCAGAGTTTTGTCTACTCACAGTAATGCATGTAAACTTACTCTCAACAGTACTGACGTTTTCAGTACTACTGATACTGTAAGAAAGCTGTTACCTTTTTACATTTTCAGAACTTGGATATTGAATTAGTAGCAAAGTATCATTTTTGTGACGTCCCTAGAGAAAGTTGTGTTTTAAATAAAGGTATTAAAAACATAATTATCAATAATTAAAAAATAACCTCTGTATTTTGAAAACGCTTACAGTTTTGTCTAATAACTTCTCCTATGCTGTTCCCACCATGCTTTCTTAAGGAATGTTATAATTATCATTGTCAGCTGTTTGTCATTTTCTGGGCTTATCTATGTTAGGTTGTCCCCAAACCCATGCCACTAATTAGTACTGGATTTCTCCACTCATCACTGTTTGGGGAGAGACCTGTACTACTTGTATAATCCAGTACCACCTCTAGTCATGTTTACTTTGGCCTCACTCTGGGCCTCATCTACACAACTTCTATCTTGGTACACATCTTTACAAAATCATCCACTTTTCAGTCAACATGTCTAAACATTAGAAAAATTGTGATGAGAACAAGCCATTCAGCCGAAGGACCTCATCAATCTTATTCACCTAGATTGTCTAAAATAACATCAAGTTGAGATGGCAAGGTTGCTAAAGTTCTGCATTACCTGAACACATGTCGACTGTTCATTAATACTCCTGGTTTGCTGTATGATGCTCACTTTTTCCCTTAATAATTCCCTCCATTAATTTACGGGTATTGTTAAGCTTACGGCCCATAGCTACTTGCATCTGCCCGATCACTCTTTTATGTAATGGTATGATATTTCTAGTCCTTAACATTTTCCCTAGTACACAGTAACGTTATAAGACTGTGTGTCAAGGGTTATATATGCACTTACCTCCTTAAGCACTCGAAGAGAAATGTAATCAGTTCCTGGTGATTTGTTAGATTTGTGCCTATTTAAACTAAGCACCACTTATCTTGCTACAGTTTCCAAATCATTAATTACATCCTTGGTCTCAGTTACTCTTGGGATGTTATCGACTATGTGTAAGCCTCAATAAAATACAAGTTCAAAGCATGTTTCATTTTCTGTTAATTCTATCTCAGCTTTTCTATTCCTAGTACTCTTTGCTTCCTCTTGGACTGTTATTTTACTACTAAAATTTTGAATTTCTTTGGGTTATTTTTTTGCATTATCTGCGATATTTCTCTCTAACTGCCTTTTAGCCTTCCTAATATCCTTTTTAATAGGGATACTCCAATAAATTGGCCGCTGATTAAAATCGGACAATTTTCACTAAAACGAAAAAAAAAGACTTGATCAGTTATCAGTAAAAAGTCCAATCACATAAACTGATATTACAGCCCCTGCTTTTGTAAGCTTTACAGTAATTTAGTTGTAGTGCTCCTTTATACAACATATTATGGTTGTTGAACCAGTGTGTGTCTTTTCTTTTGCAGCATTCTTCCTGCAGTGTAAACAAAGCGGCGACTGGAAGCTTGCTTTATAAGTGAATGAGAGGTATATTAAGCCCTTAAATTAAAGAAGGTGGAGTAATGAATTGGAAAAAAAGTAATGGGAGAAGTCGCCCTGTGCAACTAAAGAAAAGCTACTTTAAGGAATGAAACGGGCACTGCATAAGTTTGAACAGTGTGCGTGTTTAAAATGCAGCAGCTTACACTCTCAATTGGAAAAAGAATATGAAGATGAATTTGAAATTGCTACTTAGTAAACAATAGGCTTTTTTATAGATTTGTAATTTGGTTATTATTTGTTGCTGTGTGTCATACAACATAAGTTTTGTTAAGAAACAAGTACTACATATTTAATATTTTATAATTACACCTCAAGAATTATAAATGTCTAGTTGATACACTGAAGAAAAATGCACACCTACATACTGTAAATGTGTATTTATATATTTTATTTTATTTATATATATATATATATATATATATATATATATATATATATATATATATATATATATATATATATATATATATATATATATATATATACACACATACATACACAGACAGGCAGACGCACACACGTTTTATTTATAGCTGGAAAGCACTATTCTCTGCTCCCCACAGCATAGTACATAAAGCACAGCACACTTCTTCTCTCTTCTTTCTCTTCCTTTCTTTGTCCTCCCCCTCCACTCCTCCAGGCTAGCTTTGTCCACCTCCTCCCGACTCTGGCTCCCCGAGTGGAGTGAGGCAACTTCTTTTATGTTGACCCTGGGAGTGTTCCAGGTGGCTCATTAATCAGACCACGAATCACTCCCATGTGTGGTGAAAGCCCAAAGTAGGGCTCTGCAGCTCACCCTGGAGGCCCCCACAGAACCCAACAGGGCTGTGCCAAACTCCAACTCCATGCATGCCCTGTGGGAATCCATGGTGTCACAGGTGCCATGGGGGGCTGCCCCCTAGTGTCCTGGGGAAGGTATTGCCTTGCAGATGCTCTCTTCCCCAGTCTTTCCATCCAGCTGGAGTATATATTCTTTTTGAGAAATGGTGAAAAGTACTTTTTTTTTTTTTAAATTAAGCTGTGTTTCAGATAGGAAAAAAAAAACTAAACCATATGACAACTTGTAATTATGAGAATCATTTTAATTTCTTTTATGCCATATCTCTATATATAATCTTCATTTGGATCTTGATCTTTGTTTGCGAATGAATTAGAAGAAGAAGCACTAGATGGCAGTAGAGAGACAGCTAAAACATAGGCATTGCATTAAGAATCTCCTCCAGGCTTATACTACTGAAGACTGTAGTACTCCAGTCACACCTCAAAACACAGACATTCAAAGTAAACAAATTGTTGTGCTTTAAATTAACTAAAGTGATCATTTAGATCTTGATCTTTGTTTGTCCGCGAATTCCACACGTGCATAGACCACCTTCCAGTTTAGTACGTTGTTGTTACTCACGGATGTCAACAATGTGCCGGAATAACGAAAGGGGTGGTGGACAGTGTTACGCTGGTTAGCTCCTGAGGCCTGGTTAGAGAATGAGATTGCCGAAGATAAAAGGTACGTGCCTACGTAACATATGGATGAAAGAAAGACAGTGGGTAAAATGAATGACAACGTAACCGCACGTTCCGGAAATTATTATTGTTACGTTGTAGCCGGCGACTGCTGCACGTCTCACGGTTGTACCGTGGCTTGCTCACATGTCAGACAGGTGATCCCTATTTTATGCTTTAAAGAGCCTGGATATCTATGTGTCCCCCTTTTATAACCATTGCTCCGTGTATATTGCCTTCCTCTTTGGATTGCCACAAAGCAACCTGCGAGATTGGAGAAAGGTTGAGAAGACATCGTGAGAGGAAACGATAGCGTCGTGAAAACGAGACGGACTGTGAACGGACAGAAACAGAAATGCTCCTACACCACCACATAATTACTATTCGGACAGTGATTCTGAGTAGGCCGTTCCTATCGAATCAACGTCCAAAGGTTTTCTTTTGTAATTTTGTTTCCCTTATAAAAAATCATAATGCTGTGCAACGAAGGGCCCAGTTCATGACTGGCAGCCGCGTTTAAAATGGGAGCCCTTCACAGACAACTTCAACACGCGCAACGTAGTTGGGCGCACATGGCTAGTATATTATGGATTGATTTTTTTTGTGTATATTTTATTAGTTAAAGTATGTATTTTATGGAAATTTTATTTATTTTAGTATTTTGTGGTCACTGAACATTAAGCCTACAGAATTTTATTTGTTAATAAAAAATGAACATTAATACCTATTGTCTATAGTTTAATTTTTAAAATACACTTTAATATAGGACATAAGACATATATTTGTCTGGTTATGCTAGAGATTAGTACAAAAAGTTTATTAAATGTGGCAAGAAAAATAAAATTGTAATCTGCATTGGAATCAGCTGATCAAGTAACATGAAATTGGTTATTCGTATTCGCCTTTAAAAAACATGATCGGATCATCCCTGCTTTTTAACCATTGCTCTGATGTTCTGCATACGTTCTACAATCAGTGCTGGGGGTATTTGCCTTAAATGTCTTACACAGCTGTTTTTTTCATTTGTAACTTCTTTTTTTTACCTCCTTACGTGTCTACTTCAGAGTTCTGTTTAATTTCTTGCTACTTCTACATATTGTTATAAACTTGTCCTTCATTATTTGTATTTTTTTATTTTAAACTGGCCCCAAATGTCCCTTAACTTTTTTCACACCTAAAATCTTATCCCAGTACATCTTACTTAGGCTTTGCCACATCTGTTCAAAATGTATGCTAATAAAATTAAATTTAACTGTCTTAGTTTTTGAATGTTCACTCTTCTAGAACACTAATGTTAAGGCAACTTGTTCCTAATGAATCATTCACATCTGTCCTGATTAATACAAAACTACTACATCTAGACAGGCCTCTCTCTCCTCGGTGTTGTTTTAACATATTGTGTTATAGTCTCCAATAATTGTAATATCCCCCCTTAAACTTGTGTTTGTAATAAAAAATTGAAACTGTTGTTTACATTAACTCCTAATATGATGCCTCGATCCCTGACCCAGTCTAGACAAATCCAGACATCCTTACTAAGCTGTCATTTACCATCTAATGGAAGAAGACTTGCATTCAAGTTTTGTTTTATATACGTGGTGACTCCCCGCTGTTTTGGTTTTGCCTTTTTTCCTAAATAACGTGTACCAGCCTGTGTTATACTCCTGCCTATCTTTATTATTTGGCCTAGTTTCTGTTATTCTATTCATATCAAAGTTATGTGCAGCTACATAGAATTCTAACTTGTTTATGTCTTCCTTTATACTGCTAGGTTTTAGTATAGATGTTTTTAATATCTTACATACTATACTCTGGCTTTTTGACTGTACTAGCGCTATCAAAGTTCAACTTGAAAATAAGCACCTATGGTCCTGAAATTTAAAAGGGGTTAAGTCAACCCACATAATACATTGATTATGAATTCTGAACACATAAACACCGTGTAGTGGAGAAAATCGCAGGTCATTCTGTTCCATCTTGGCTTAGGTGCATCATTTAATTTGTGTGTGTGTGTGTGTTTTTAAAGCTGTTATCTAGTGGAGCAATGAAATTGTTATTCCGAAATAGTTGAAGAAAGAAAAAATGCAGAAGCTACTATCCTTGATGACATTCCACTTTTGATGATGCTGCTGTTTAAACTTTGTGAGGGCTGATCCAATTGTCCAAGACAGTAACAAAAGGGAATTGTAATACTCATGTCGGCATTATCTCAGAATTGCCAATTAAATTAATACATGGGCAGTTGAGAGCAGGTTTATTTATAATAAATACCTTTCTTTCTGGATCATTTGCATGAATCTGACTGGTCGAGAAATATCATAGTTTAGTGATTCTTTTTGCAAAGCAAAGTTTTCTTGTGGAGTCAGTTTCACTATAATTGCTGGTACATCACTTTAGGTTAAAAATAGTCTGGGCTTGTGTAGTTCCCCTGCTTTTGCAATCTATGCATGAGAGCGATGAAGAGAATCAGCTGGCCTGTGTTATGCAGGTCAGTGTCAGCACTGGTCCTTTTCCTATGTTATATTGTTTGAACGCAAGTCTGAACACGTGATGCACCTTTAATGCAAAACACAGTTCTCCTTGTTAGTCCACCAAGATGATTGTAAAGGTGTCCTGTTGCTGAGGTTGCTTTAGTGTCAGGTGTACAGTGTAATCAGTCAGCTGTAGTTGACATGCCGGCGATGTCATACATTGAGCCCCGTTGGCCTTTCATGTCAGTTAGGAATGTGGGGCATGCATCTCATGATGAAGCCTTAAATCATGGTGGCTGTGGGCTGCACCTTTAACTCATTGGTCGGGTTCATGTCCAATCAGGGATGTGATTGGTTGGCTTTACTTTTTGTGACAGTGATTTGGCCCGACTGGTGCATTTCCTGTCAATGGCAGGTGAACTGTATTGTCAGATTTGTTGCATGGCGTGCTGCTGCGCATATATATATTGTGAGACCCCACATGCAGTAACTGTCAGCCGTAAGAGGAACCAAAAGCCCAATTTTGGTTCCAGTGTGCCCTCATCATCCAAATAATGCGTCGCATTGCATATATCTTGTTATAAGCGTGACAAACATCACTTCTTAAGATTGTATAGATGTTTGTATTTATACTACTGCCTGTACCTTTATGTGAATTTCCACACTTAGCCTGTGCTAAGCTCTCTGCACAGCCCCTTCTTAGTTTAACTCTAGAATCCCTGAAGCCTACGAAAAAACTTGAAATCCCAGGTCACCTCTTCGTGCCTCTCCATTAGCGTCTTTTGTGTTGCAAATCTAATCAGCACAAGCAGCCTGCTATCCCATCCCCCCACTGACACAGCTCAAGTCACAAAGATGATTCTCAAAGCTCTAGTGTTTTTATCTGGATGGGAACTGCCTGGAATTGTATAGGGTAAATAATATATTCACATTTGGAATACATACATTTCATATGTATTCCATGTGTACAACGTTCTATGTAAATGTAGGATGACAGGAAATGCATGGCAGGAATTGTTGAGCACATAGCTAAAACAGAAAACATTTTTCATGTTTTAGTAATAATTGACAAAATGTAGACATGAAGTGTATAATGTGTGAAGACTGAAGTCCAAATATCAAATAAACACTTTCACAAAAGGTACAAGTATAACAAAATGTGCGCTTTTATTCAGGAATATAACTGAAGAAAAATAAGATGGCTTGGGGAACAAGGTAAATATCTTTGCTTGGTGGGTGCAGCGGTAATAACCACTGTCTCTGAATCAAGAGGTTGTGGGTTTGATTCCCCGGTCCTCTTACCATTCTGAGTAGTGAGCTGCTATTTTTATTATTATTATATAATAAAAACATATATTTGATTTGAATCTGTAACAGCCAGTGTAAATTTATAGTACTTGTAAAACTTAACTTTTTTTTTCCAATTTTATTCTCTCAGTCTCTCAAATGTATGTACACAACTCTGAATCACTTCCATTTCTCCTGGTCACAAAACATACAGCCTGTCTTAACTCAGCATTCATTATCCTATCATTCAGTGACACTCCACACATCAACCTGATCATTCTTATTGGAGTTCCTTCCAGTTTTTCTGAATTCTTCACCTTCATCAGCTACATGTCACTCTCATTGACCATACAATTCTTTGCTCTGCTTTCGTAAACTTTTCCATGCAATGCCTTAGCCCAAGCCTTTCAAGCATATTTAGCTGTGCCATTCAGACGTGGAATTTATTCTGTGTTTTGTGAAAGTTAATGTTTAATTACTGGTTATACCTGTCAATCATGTTATGGGTGGCTGGTATATTTTTATTTATATAAAGATATATTGTATCATCTCACAACCTTTGCACAGTTGATGTACAGACTATACTATGTTATCAGACTGTTAAAAATAGTAAGAAAGCCACGTGTGCTTACTATTGAAGGAATACCAGTCATATGCACTTTGTATTTTATGTTCTAATCTGCAGTCTCTCAAGTGGAAATCTCTTCTTTCAAAGCCATAGTGTATACACTGTATGTTTTGTGTCCTAACCCTTCCACCTTCCAAGATGACATATATTCCTTCAAAGACTGAGTCTTTCATTCTCTACAAATTGTTACCAACAAACATTTGATGTATAACATGTTGTGGCTACTTTGAACCAAATTACACGTTTGTGAAAACCATCAATCCATCAACTTTTTGAGCTAGCTTATTTCTGTAGAAAATAGTCAGTAGCTAGAATCTTTCCCAATAAAAATGGGGTAAAGGCAGGACTGAAGTTGAATGCCATTACAGTGCACAGTTCACTGACACAAAATTCCTTGTTCACACAGGACCAATATTCAGTAACTAGTCAGCTTTAACAACATTTCTTTGGGATGCAGAAGACAACTGGAGTACTTGAAGAAAACCTTTAATAGACATTTGAAATATGCAGATTTTACAGGAACTGTCCAAAATGATATGAATGCAGTTCTCTGGAGTGGTGTTGCAACAACATTAATGATTATGCTGCCTGCTTTGTGAATTTAACTAAATATTAAACTAGAACACAACAGGTAAAATATTACTTTTGTTTGAAATATCTAACATGCCTTTCTTATATCTGATCTCTAAAGCCTGATTTCCACTTAATTAGTGTTTAATTTACAGTGGTGTGAAAAACTATTTGCCCCCTTCCTGATTTCTTATTCTTTTGCATGTTTGTCACACAAAATGTTTCTGATCATCAAACACATTTAACCATTAGTCAAATATAACACAAGTAAACACAAAATGCAGTTTTTAAATGATGGTTTTTAATATTATTTAGGGAGAAAAAAAATGCAAACCTACATGGCCCTGTGTGAAAAAGTAATTGCCCCCTTGTTAAAAAATAACCTAACTGTGGTGTATCACACCTGAGTTCAATTTCCGTAGCCACCCCCAGGCCTGATTACTGCCACACCTGTTTCAATCAAGAAATCACTTAAATAGGAGCTGCCTGACACAGAGACGTAGACCAAAAGCACCTCAAAAGCTAGACATCATGCCAAGATCCAAAGAAATTCAGGAACAAATGAGAAGAGAAGTAATTGAGATCTATCAGTCTGGTAAAGGTTATAAAGCCATTTCTAAAGCTTTGGGACTGCAGCGAACCACAATGAGAGCCATTATCCACAAATGGCATAAACATGGAACAGTGGTGAACCTTCCCAGGAGTGGCCGGCCGACCAAAATTACCCCAAGAGCGCAGAGACGAATAATCCGAGAGGTCACTAAAGACCCCAGGACAACGTCTAAAGAACTGCAGGCCTCACTTGCCTCAATTAAGGTCAGTGTTCATGACTCCACCATAAGAAAGAGACTGGGCAAAAACGGCCTGCATGGCAGATTTCCAAGACGCAAACCACTGTTAAGCAAAAGAACATTAGGGCTCGTCTCAATTTTGCTAAGAAACATCTCAATGATTGCCAAGACTTTTGGGAAAATACCTTGTGGACTGATGAGACAAAAGTTGAACTTTTTGGAAGACAAATGTCTCGTTACATCTGGCGTAAAAGGAACACAGCATTTCAGAAAAAGAACATCATACCAACAGTAAAATATGGTGGTGGTAGTGTGATGGTCTGGGGTTGTTTTGCTGCTTCAGGACCTGGAAGGCTTGCTGTGATAGATGGAACCATGAATTCTACTGTCTACCAAAAAATCCTGAAGGAGAATGTCTGGCCATCTGTTCGTCAACTCAAGCTGAAGCGATCTTGGGTGCTGCAACAGGACAATGACCCAAAACACACCAGCAAATCCACCTTTGAATGGCTGAAGAAAAACAAAATGAAGACTTTGGAGTGGCCTAGTCAAAGTCCTGACCTGAATCCAATTGAGATGCTATGGCATGACCTTAAAAAGGCGGTTCATGTTAGAAAACCCTCAAATAAAGCTGAATTACAACAATTCTACAAAGATGAGTGGGCCAAAATTCCTCCAGAGCGCTGTAAAAGACTCACTGCAAGTTATCACAAACGCTTGATTGCAGTTATTGCTGCTAAGGGTGGCCCATCCAGTTATTAGGTTTAGGGGGCAATTACTTTTTCACACAGGGCCATGTAGGTTTGGATTTTTTGTCCCTAAAAAAAACCATCATTTAAAAACTGCATTTTGTGTTTACTTGTGTTATATTTGACTAATGGTTAAATGTGTTTGATGATCAGAAACATTTTGTGTGGCAAATATGCAAAAGAATAAGAAATCAGGAAGGGGGCAAATAGTTTTTCACACCACTGTATGTAGTGCCCTCAATTGTGTTAAAAATGTATTCTTTAAAGTTAAATAATGGGAATTTTGAAATTAAAAAACAATACTGAAATGTATGGTACATTGACAGGCAAGGCAGTTCAGGCTGTTGACTCACAGTGGAATAAAAACAGACATCTCCTTTCACAGTAATGTTTTCATGGTTATGTGTGATTAAATATGACTAAGACAAATGTGTCCTTTGGATAGTGTGCAGAGTTTTAATTTCTTCTCTGCTGCAGTGTCTCTAATGTTCACGTCTTTTTTATCTAATAAGCTCATTGCTGTTTTTTTTTCCTTTGTTCTTGTCAGCCGTTTATTAAGAACTACTACATAGCTGGTTAGCAATGTGTAGGTCAGTCTTTATAGTGCTTTACCAATTATCTAACATTTTTTTGCACCCTTGATAAAAACTCCATATGCATCTTTGTCATGTATGATTATAAGCTGTGACCATTATGTTTTTCACAAAAAAATCATGTAGCATTTTTTTATTTTACAAACAATATCTTTAACAGTTCCATTTCATATACGTACACATGCACTTTGTATGACAACAGGTCTTTCTGCTGATTTATTTTTGTTTGTACTATACAGTATATGATGCACTTTTTACTGGAGTAAAGATAATGTTCTTGTTTTGTAAAGAACTTGGAATATAACTTTTTCAGTAAATTTATTAGAAATTAAGTTTTTATTTTTATGTTATGATCTTTTAATGTATACACAATTGTGCAGAATTCATCACTAGGGAGAGAGGTTGAAAGTGGTTTATAGTGACAAATAATATACTTTTTGCAGCAAATTCTGAAGCACTTTGTTTGCACTGGACTGCATTATATATAAAATTTCCTTTTTAACTTTAAAATTAACTTTTCAAAGCTCCATTGGTTGTTACAGATTAATTTACATTCCTTGAAACCATGAGTCAACAGCTTTATCATTTAATGTGTTCTTTTCCCTTTTAAAGTATTTATGACCAATATTACTAATCTCAGAAAGTAGCAGTTAAACTTGGTCATTTGCTGTCCTTTGCCAGCAGTACATACTTTGAGTTATTTTAAAGGGCGGTTATGTTTTCCGTAAGTATTACCACCTGGTTCTTGTTTACCCTGTTGTACTCTATTGTTGCACAGACTGTTATTTGAGAAGCTTTCAAGATAATGAAATGGAGAATGTTTCTCTGTAGAAGCATAGGGAGGATCATCCAAGGTATATTTGAGACTGTATTTTGAGGTGGTTAAGTCAAAGGTCATTGAACCAAAATTGATACTTTGGTGACATGGGGAGGAAGTGGTGGAATTATCCATTGTGCCTTGTGTTATATAAGAAATAATAAAAATGCATCTGTGGGAAAAAGTTTTAGACCAACTGCAGGCTTAACATTGAGAATGTGTATGTAAATTTGCTGTAACCGGGTTTGTCGTTTGGTTCCTAATTACCAGGATTATGTGTCATGTTGAAAAATCAAATTGCTAGTTGGTTTCACATCACGCTTTTAAGCAAACCAGGGCATTTTGTTTATTGGTTTTTCTGTTTGTGATTTATTGCATTTTTGACTATCATTGTTTAATTCTACGTTTGTTATATGCGATGAAAAGATAACAAGATTAATCACTTTTAAGTAGTGTCCTACACAGGCCTGATAAATGAACAGAAGTTTCACATTCATTCTCTGTAATGATCACTTCTACAGATGTCAAACAGTCCAAGCTTATGTTAATTTCTAACCAGTTTGTACAGTTCAGGGTCACACTGGGGTGTGACTTACGTATGTTGCACCCATAGTTACACATATTGGACTGCGGGATGTGGGAGGACTTCCAGTACAAACAGTTGTAACAAGTAAGCAGTTATGCAAGATTCAAACAAGTGACTATTTGGCTTTTCTACACTGGTAATGCACTGAGTTGCATCATTTGTTAATACCAAAATAAAATGTATTTAATATTTCATTGCTTCAAAGAAGAAAACACAGCTGTCTATTAATACAATGTGTACTGTATTAGCATAGATGCATAATCCCCAAAACATGCAGTTAGTAAGAAAATCAATGCAGTGTACTCAATTGCTAACTACGAGTCTGCAAACACTGAATTCAAGTCATTCACTTGGCTTTTGAAGGCAAACTATCATTTATTAGTATAACTAGTGCTGGGCTATATGACCAAAATTCTATATAACAGTATTAATCAAAATTTACCGGTTTCACTGTATTGAGTGGTATTTTTTCCTGTGCATGAGTGGATGTTAACCACATTTTCCACTCCAATTACTGCAGTAGACTGGCTAAGAATAACCTATTCCACTGTCATGAGAATTGTAAATTGTACAAAAATTTTTTTAATGTGCACACAAATCTAAGTTGAACCATCATAAGTAGGGGACTACCTGTACTGACTGATAATAGAGATAAAAGAAAACTGATTATACACACATTCATTTCTTATTATTATGGTATGTTTTTACTACCATTACTTAAAATAGTTTATTATTTTAATAACTATTACATACTTATGGCTGTATGAAGCCTGTGTCCAAAGCACTGGAGTCTTGTCCAATTGTTAATCTTGTCAGCCTTCTTAATGTTGGCCCCACTGTCCGTTGTGATGGCCACTTGCCTCTGCTCTGTAAGCTCCCAGGAATGAAGTGCTTCATGGTACTCCAAAGCATGTTTGCGGCTAAGGTGGTGCAGCAAATTGCTTGTGTTGCCGCCTCTGGCGACAACTTTAGCTTGACAGCATTTGCAGTAAATAGCTGTTTGGTTTTAAAAGGTCGGATGTGGACCAAAGTATATCCAGACAACAGACACGGCTCCTTTTTTTTTTTGCAAAAGTTCTTCTCTGTCATCATGTTCAACTTTATCGTCTGCTACAGCTTCAGTATCGGAATTTTCTCTGTCCATTTTCACCGCTCAATACCTCCACTAACACATGTACTCCGCTGCATGCGTGTTTAACAGTGTAGCTGTGAAAAAAGTCCCTCCTTAAACAGTTTCCCAGGCTATTTAAACCGGTGTTGCGGTATAAGAAATATCCATATCATAACCAAAATAAAAAAACGGTTTTCGGTATGAACCAGCATACCTCCAGCACGAAGTATAACCCATAAGTTAAAGCACACGTCTCATGTTTGAATAGTACATTGAAGAATGTAGATAGACAAGTAATACTGTCTTACGTTTATACATTTATTGAGTGCAGGTAACGACCACCCAAGTAATTTTCAAATTCTGGATTTGTACCCAAGTATAAGAATTACCAAAGTCTGATCATCCATGTAAGAAACCTTCAAAACAACAAAACATAGGTTGTTTTACAGATATTATGAAATCAAGGATTAATATAAAACTGAAAAGTTTACTTTCACAAGAATATGTTGTAAACATTTGAAGATTTAAAAAATTTTAAACCTACTGTTTTAACCTAATGCATTAATGAAATGATGAGTAGTGGCAGACTGTTTATTATTCACTTCAAGTATTTTTCTGTAAACATTCTATGTGCTTTACTTAAAATAGACTTACTCAGTGTCTATTTACAGGTTTCAAATGACCAGATATCTGGACATCTCTCCAATTTTCTATTTGATGTGACTCTATACATTAGTGTTTTAATATAGTTAAAAAAATGGTATTGTACTTTTTGAGGGGCAGGTGGCTAAATGTATAATTTTATATTTGATTAGATCTCTTGATCTGTCTGTAATGTTGTTTTTCAGTGCAAATGAAGGAACATGCATATCTGATAAATGATTACAAAAATGTATTTCTCATAGATGTTCTTTTTACTTTTTTTTCCCAACTCTCAGTAAACTAGTATCAATATTTTATTCATTTTAGCAACATGTAATGAATATTCCATATGCTTTAAAGTTATGAATAAGAAAAGCAGTGCTCCAATTGTATTGCTGTGTGTGAAATGCCAGGCATTTGTGGTGTATAGGGGGTGCTCTGACTCCCTTGAACCCCTGTCCACAACTCCAGACACCAAGTAAAAGTCCAATACTTGACTTTATTAATTCACCACAGTGCACAAAGCACACTCTCCACCACAATACTCATATAATATTCAATAATCACAACAATAAACCAATCCTCCAGCTCCCAGACGCGTTGCCACCCTTCCACCCAGCTCAGCTCGCCGTCTGGGAGCTCCCACAGTCCTTTTATATATCCTGATCCGGAAGTGTTCCCAATCCCCAGTCCATGTGATTCTCAATCACTTCCGGGTCAGGTAAAAGTTCTTTTCTTCAACCCGGAAGTCCATCGCTCTTCCTATGACAAACTTCCGGGTCATAGGGCACAAATGAGTCTTCGGTCCTCCCTGCAGCACCCTCTTGCGGGCCCTGAGGTATCCAGCAGGGCTGAGGATAAAAACTACATCGTCCATGATTCCCTGCTGGTCTTCGGGGCACCTCCATACTGCAGGGAGGGCTCCATCTGGCGGCCTGGGGGTATTATCACACATTATAAGAATTCTAAAATGAATTTTAGGATTCTTTGTTCAGGGTTCAGTTAGCTGTTGGAACGGGGTCAAGCTGGATTGAGGAAAAAAAGTAATCTTTTCAGCAATGTAAGATTCTCTTATTGATTGTCTCAGATCTTGATCTGTCACACTATGCAGACTGAAAAGCAAGGCATTTGTAAAATGTTATGATACGGTATAGATTTTTCACGTTTTGCTAGACTATTGTTTCTTGTTTCTCCTGAAGCATACAACTTTTATACAAACCGGATTCCAAAAAAGTTGGGACACTATACAAATCGTGAATAAAAACTGAATGCAATGATGTGGAGGTGCCAACTTCTAATATTTTATTCAGCATAGAACATAAATTACGGAACAAAAGTTTAAACTGAGAAAATGTATCATTTTAAGGGAAAAATATGTTGATTCAGAATTTCAGAACAAATCCCAAAAAAGTTGGGGCAAGGCCATTTTCACCACTGTGTGGCATCTCCCCTTCTTCCTACAACACTCAACAGACGTCTGGGGGCCGAGGAGACCAGTTTCTCAAGTTTAGAAATAGGAATGCTCTCCCATTCTTGTCTAATACAGGCCTCTAACTGTTCAATCGTCTTGGGCCTTCTTTGTCGCACCTTCCTCTTTATGATGCGCCAAATGTTCTCTATAGGTGAAAGATCTGGACTGCAGACTGGCCATTTCAGTACCCGGATCCTTCTCCTACGAAGCCATGATGTTGTGATTGATGCAGAATGTGGTCTGGCATTATCTTGTTGAAAAATGCAGGGTCTTCCCTGAAAGAGATGATGTCTGGATGGGAGCATATGTTGTTCTAGAACCTGAATATATTTTTCTGCATTGATGGTGCCTTTCCAGACATGCAAGCTGCCCATGCCACACGCACTCATGCAACCCCATACCATCAGAGATACAGGCTTCTAAACTGAGCGTTGATAACAACTTGGGTTGTCCTTGTCCTCTTTGGTCCGGATGACATGGCGTCCCAGATTTCCAAAAAGAACTTTGAATCGTGACTCGTCTGACCACAGAACAGTCTTCCATTTTGCCACTCTGAGAAGCTCTTTTTATACCCAATCATGTTGCCAATTGACCTAATTAGTGTTTATTGGTCTTCCAGCTCTTCGTTATGCTCAACTTTACTTTTTCCAGCCTCTTATTGCTACTTGTCCCAACTTTTTTGGGATTTGTTGACACCGTGAAATTTTGAATCAACATATTTTTCCTTTTAAAATGATACATTTACTCGGATTAAACGTTTGATCTGTCATCTACGTTCTATTACAAATAAAATATTGACATTTGCCATCTCCACAACATTGCATTCAGTTTTTATTCACAATTTGTTTAGTGTCCCAACTTTTTTGGAATCTGGTTTGTAGATGCTTTTTATGTGCATTGTTACAATCAGTTTTTTGTTTTCTTCCCAAGTTTAACTTTATACAAATTGAAAAGAGTATATGAGCATGTGTTACATTTTTTAGTCCATAATTACATATATGGAAATATATAATCTGACTGTATATCTTTAATTGTCAGTCTTTTCCCCCCCACCAAAACTTTTCTAAACTGACCATTCATTTTCTTCATTGATCAAGTGCCATAGTCCCCTTCTTAAAAACTCAATGCAGGACTAGCTTACTCTGGTTATACAGCTGCATACATCGTAAGCGATGGTGATTAAGACTGCTTCACATCTCTTGGAGTATCATCGTCAAGTAGTGCTCATCCCTTCATTATACTGTATTTCACAATCTTTTGTGTTTATGTACTTATTCTTGAGTTTATATGACTGTTCCTTCCTATTAATGTCTGTTAGGCATTATGGCGGTTGACTGATTGTAATCTCTAAATTAGTATCATTGAATGCTAAAAAAATGCATTATTTTTGAGAGCAGGACAGAGATGAACAAAATTTTATTCTGCTTAAATTCCTGTTCATGCCTCCTTTACTAATGTGGTGGCAGCTGTCCTTAATTATTGAAAGTAAGTCCTTTGTATTTTACACTACATTTGCTGCTAATTATATTGTATTGTGTGTGTTCTGGTAAGACAACTGAAAGGCATTTGCAAATGCCTTTATTTTTCTTTGGTAACCTTTGCCTAATAGTTGGCACATGAAATTATTAATAAAATATGTTTTTTTGGAAAGTATACTATTATTTCTTGGAAATTGTGCATATTTTGTTTTCTAAGCTTTACCTCAGTCTTCTCTTTATGTTGGCATTGTGCAGCTAGTTTGGATTAACAGACAAGCACAGCAGACATTATTCATTTACTTTTAATTATTTTGCTTTTGAAGTCTTTTTATTTTAAGTATTACTGTATGGGTTCCTTTAAGGATGATTTCTCTGTTTAACTTTTATGCTGAATCACCATCAAGACTAGGTTAAAAAGCCTTCTCTGCTTACCTCATATACACTTGTGATACACCTGACATTTTCTAATGCTCTGTCATGATATACAAGGCATACAATTCAGCTCTCTGTGAATTTGGTTTTCATATTTTATTTATTTATATAGCATATTTAAACAACTAGAATTTGACCAAAGTGCTTTACATATAAAAGGTAACAGTATGAAATAAAAGCCATATAAGGATTACTAAAAAGATAAACAAAAAGAAAACATTATACATACATGAACACACATATACCAACACACAAACATAAATAGCTTATATAAATTTATATAAAATAAAAATTCATACATAAGATGAACACAGTATAAACAATATACATAGAAAGATTTAACCAGTCAAACTCATAAGCTAAAAAGCAAGTGAATAAAAGAACTTTTTTTTAGCAAAAACTTAAGACTATGAATTGTAGGAGCTGGCCTTATTACAAGGGGCAAACCATTCCACAGTTTAGGACCAACCACCTCAAAACCACGATCGCCCTTCAGCTTCAACCGTGTGTGTGGGACAGTCAGCAATAGCTGATCTGAAGACATCAGCTGTCTGGCTGACTATGGAACAATAAGATCATCTATGTACGGTGGAGGTGACCCATGTGGGGCTTTAATAAGAAACACTAAAATCTTAAAATTCACCCTGTAACTAACAAGGAGCCAACAAAGAGAGGCCAGCACTAGACCGATATGATCCATTTTTTTGCTGCTGGTCAAAACTCTAGCAACTTTGCAGGCGAGACAGTGTCGTACAGGATATCCTAACATATAGGGCATCACAATATTCCAAATGAGGTATAACAAAAGCATGAATGAGCGTTTGTAGGTCATTGAATGACAACAACGCCGTGGCTTTATTGATTGTAGAAATTATTGAGTAGAAAAAAACTATTCTTTACCACAGCATTTATCTGTTTATCAAATTTAAAATTTGAATCCCAGATCACCCCGAGATTTTTAACACATGGCTTTAACTACTGGACAAGTGGACCCAATGTGCTAGCAATGTTTCGGTTAACAGTAGGTTGACCAAATAGAGTGACTTAAGTTTTTGACTCATTTAACTGCAGGAAGTTAAGTGCCATCCAGTGTTTTATATCATCAAAACAGTTAAAAAGCTTTGTCACAGACTCCTTTTCACCCGATTGCAACAGGAAGTAAATTTGGTTATCATCAGCACAGCAATGATGACTTGTTTAGTATAGAGCAGAAAGGTAACATATATAAAGAGAAGAGGACTGGACCTAAACTAGTCCCCTGGGGTACTCCACAGGTTACCAAGCAGTAGGAGACACTGAACTACCCACTTGTACAAAAATCGTCCTTTCTTTGAGGTAATATGCAAACCACTTACGAGCAGTACCCGAATACCAACACTCCACTCAAGCTTGTTAATCAGAATGTTATGATCAACTGTGTCAAACACAGCGCTTCCCCGAGTCAGCTGCCAGCAGAAATGCTTTCTTATCTTTCTGATTTTCAAAGTTGTGAATATTCTTTTTAAATCCATGGAAGCTCCTACAATCCTGATATTTTAATTTTTGTTGAAGATTCACCTTTGCTCTTTGAAAACATGTCTTCTCTTTTACAATATATGAAAGCTATATGTGGTATGAAGAAAATGAGAGGTGTGCTAAATTATACTAAAAACAAATATTACAGTTTGTTTATATGTGTGTATATGTATAATATAAAATGTGTCTGTATATTTGTAATATATATAGACCTGTAATATCAGTCACATAGTAGATTATAGAAAAATAATTAGCCAGAGACATGAGTTCCCAAACGTACATTGAAAAGGTTTTATCTTTTTAAGGAGTGGTGTAGAATTGCAAACAAAGAGAAGTCCCTAATTGGAAGCTTCTTACTGTCAGTAAATGACTGTGCATAATCTTATTTAATCACAGGCAATTCTTTCTAATTTATTTGTGAATATTGCTAAACAGATTGATTAAACATATTACTGTATTGCTTTGTTTTATGAGTATAAGAGAGTAAATTATATTATGTAGCACTTTAAAGTGTTCATTAGTCTCTTTCATGGTGACCTACCGTATGTGTAGCAGGTCTCCTTTAAAAATATTCCTTTTTACAAATGAACCCAAATAGACTCCAAGATAGCAGTTTTTTCCACAGTTCTCTAAATCCTGACAGCTAATGCCACTTTCCTTCAAGTCATCCGTGATGGCCTGATGTGTAAAGCAGTTTAAATTATGTAATAGGCCAACTGAAAAATTAAGAGAACATACAGAAATACAATCCAAAATGAATGCAAGTATGTTTATGCTGTTTAAAATGTTTAATTCTCTTTAAGGTAGTATGGGTGCCTTTTCATTGTTCCTAATTATTAGCGAATGCTGGTTAAGTCACAGTTAATCTATAGTGTACATACTGAAAAGCATAAGACAACACTGAATGTCTGAGTGATGGAATGCATTTTATGTATAACCATCAATTAAGTAAGAGTCTAGTGGCAGGATGCCATTCTTAAGTATCCTGCTGTTTTTCTCCAGCAATTAAGGAGTGCTTTAGAATTTGAAAATCTGTCTTGCGTCTGTGCCACAATAAAGTTTAACTTTTCCTTAAAGTCCTATTTTACCTTATTTTTGGGACGTAAGTAGTTGTACAAATTTTAAGATTGTAGTCATTGTAAATATATATATATATATATATATTTATGAATGAGAAAAAAAAAACTTAATTACAATGAAGTCTTTGTTTTGGTGTCTCATAACAAGGATAGTAAAAGCAAAGTTTGTTTTTGGGGACATTTTTAAAATTCAGTGCCAGTCCAGGCATTATTTTTGCGTTTTTACTATTATTATTATATTACTGTAAGTTTTAACATTTCTGTGCAGGTATCAAGTCACAAACTGCAGAGTACAAAACAAGTTGCCGTGCCTTGAATTTTTTATTCATAGTGAATTTTAGGAGTATACCATTCTGTGTAAATGTTGCCACTATTACTAGGAAATGGCATTATACTTGTAATCTCTGATGGTAGTTTGTTAAACTTTAAGGATTACACTGTCATGAATGAGATAACCTGTGCTCAAAATGCATCCTTACTTTCAACAGAGACCTACAGTAAGAGTGTAACATGAAGGTTTGGGAAAGATGACAATTTGGTCATTTCTGAGATATTGATCAGAAAGGTGGATGCCGTGTGCTAAGATTGAGATTCTTTTCTGAAACACCCACAGGATTTTGTTTATTTTTCAGTGAATCTATACTAATAAAAGGCAAAGCCCACACTCACTGACTCACTCATCACTAATTCTCCAACTTCCCATGTAGGTAGAAGGCTGAAATTTGGCAGGCTTATTCCTTACAGCTTACTTACAAAAGTTAAGCAGGTTTCATTTCGAAATTCTACACGTAACGGTCATAACGGTCGACAACGTCCGCCATGTTGAACTTTCTTATTTATGGCCCCATCTTCATGAAATTTGGTAGGCGGCTTCCCAGCGCTAACCGAAACCGATGTACATACTTATTTCGATGGTATGACGCCACTGTCGGCCGCCATATTGAACTTTCCAGCGTCACTAATTCTCCAACTTCCGGTGTAGGTAGAAGGCTGAAATTTGGCAGGCTCATTCCTTACAGCTTACTTACAAAAGCTAAGCAGGTTTCATTTAGAAATTCTGCGCGTAATGGTCATAACGGTTGACAATGTTCGCCATGTTGAACTTTCGTATTTATGGCCCCATCTTCACGAAATTTGGTATGCGGCTTCCCTGCGCTAACTGAAACCAATGTACATACTTATTTCGGTGGTATGATGCCACTGTCGACCGCCATATTGAACTTTTCAATGGTCTTTGTTACTTGTGGGCCCATCTTCAAGAAATTTGGTATGCAGGTTCCCAACACTAACTGAATCCTACTTACGTTCATATATACGTCCATAGCCTGCAGCTCGGTCACCTTGTGAGGCGGCGTTGGGTCCCCCATCCCAACTTCTCCCACGTTGTTGGCTGCCTGCCTATATAAGGCCGTCCGTCGCTCCAGTCTCTACATTCCCTTCCTTGCTTTGCCACGGGATTCGCGTCTATCCTGCTGATAACTACAGCCTTTTTATTTAATCCATGGCTTCTCTGCTGTTTTATTACAATTATAGTTATTGTGTAGGTATTTTAGACTTACTTTACATTGTTCAGGTGCCCATTTCCTTTATCATTCCAACCGTACCCCCATTAACATGTCTATCGAGGTGATCCCCATTGATCAAAGAACTGTCACTTACCAAGTGGTTTCCATGCCCGGAGATGGCACCTACCTTTTCCATTCTCTTTGTTACATATTGCACGGCCATATCAGGCTCACTCTTGATACCCGGAGGAACAGTCTTATGTATTGAATGACTGGGATAGGTTCAAAGTGTGGACTGATGACGGTACAAGGGATAATTATACTACACAGCAGCACTAGAAGAGTGAAATGCTTAAGCCCTTCACCTATGGATCTGTGTGTGAGTTGATGGCTGCCGCTGAATTGTTCGGTTGTCGCTTTCAAGTGTACCGAAATGGTATGGAAATATTTTACACCTTTTGACAACCTCCAATGCCTCTTAAACATTTTAGATTCACAGGTAACGATTTCAGTAGTGGACACTTTGATGTTTATGAATGTTTAAACTCTCAAAAGCTGGATGTGAAGTTATCGATGAAACCGGTTGTATACTTACAACGCTTGACAGATGCCGAATGTCTCTTCAACACAAGTCCTACAAATACTGTCGTAATTGAAACAAACCATGAAACTCAAACCGATTATGACAGCAGCAATCCTAGCTGTGAGATTTGAAACAAGATTACTGTTCACATGGCCAACTGTACATGGCATGCTCAAGACTAAACTCAGCGCACAGCTTGGTCATATAACAACCCGAGGGCTAAACTCACAATGTGGTAAACAAAGAGATCCTTAACAAATAATTATTGGTATATTTTCCCTCAGTTTAAAAAGGTTTAATTTTCTTTTTCTTAATAAAAATTTGAAGGCAGTACTTCGCCGCTGCGAAGCTCAGGTATTTTGCTAGTTCTAAATAAAGCATGACTTACAATCAAGTCTTTGTTTTATATTGAGTTTTTAAAATTTAGTATTAAATGGAATGGTGAATTATTAGTATGGAATATCCAAACTGTTGTTCCTTTCTTTCTTACTTACTTCATTAGAAAAATGTAACAATTTGAGAAATGTAGCTGGTGAAAGATCTTATAAAAACTGTTGTATTATTGAAAGAGTATGTAAATAGATCTCCCGGATCAAACATTTTGAATAAAACTAGAAGGTTTAAAACTTTCCTATTTTCTTGTAAAGTGTAGATTGCCTTTTCAGGTTCTGCAACAAAGGTGATTATTTACTCTGTCCCCACATCATCATAACAAAGATTTGCTTCTCTTGTCAAGGCTTGCTGTCTTTTCCTACTCTTCTCCTTTTTCTCCTAAAAAATGTTCTTAGGATAGTCTTAACTAGCTACCTGTATAAGGTCAGGCTGCACAAAATACTACTGAGAATTATATTTATGATTGCACATTTCCAACTTTTCATTAACTTATGATCTGCTACTAGACAGTTGTCAATGTCTAGTTTTGCATTAACATTATATTTGTTATACTGTCCAGTTGAAATTACTCTGTAGAATGGATGGCAAGGGATCTGAGGCTATAACTGTGCCTGACTTTATCTTTATGACTTTGCATTAAAACTGATCGTGGTCCCCCCAGAGTTTTGGCACCCTTCCTGGCCAGCCCAGCATTTCTTTTGATTGGAGTTTTTGTTTTTCTCCCTTTTCTGTATCCACTGGCTATATCTCAACAATAACATTGCAGGTTTTTGTTCCATTATGCTTTCCTAATTAGAGACCAATTATTGCTTTAGAGGCAACTGTTGCTCAAGCAGCTTCTTTATGCTTCATTTTTAGTTCACTTGCTTGTTTAGATTTCTCCTTTATATCTTAAACAGCTACATTCCCTTTTTGTTTGCAATTGTATTTTGTTTTCTTAACCAGTTGCCAATAAATTACAAGAGAACAAGTCACTGACCATGTACTTTTATTATTGGCCTCTGAAAAATCATGTTAACAGACATAGATTTCTCCATGAGTAACCAGGTTATTTGGTCATCTAAACTCTTAACCAGGTTACAAGGATTTTGTAGTTTGTATATGTCTGTTACTCTCTGATCACATGCACTTGTGTTAGCTTCACACAGGCTTTCAGCAGCCACATGTAAAAACATACACAAGGTAAATTTCCTGATGCAAATGCTCAGGTAATTGCATTATTCCTTCTCCTGGTTTAAATAATTTGTTTCAATATTTCAGAAATCACTAAATTTATATTGATGAGTTGAATGTACAGTGCTCAGCAGCACAACCTTAGGAGTTGTGTTGCAGGTAACCTGTTAAATGTAATATCGGTTACATTTGAATGTAAATTGGAATGTACTGTGAAATAGCAGATGTTTTAAGTAGCCATTTGTTAAAATAACACATAGGTGCCAAATTTCAGCCTTATAGTTTAGGTTTATACACGTGCCTTGCCCACTTAATTCTTAGTAAGGATTTTATTTATGCTAATACCTCACTATGACTTCCTCTGACTTGTTCAGTTTTAGTTGTCTTCAAATCTGATTAAATACTTCACCTTCTTAATGTTGTAAAGGAAATCAAGTGCAGCTCCTAAATATTGTAGTTACAATGGCATATTTATGTACATGTGGAGACATTTTTCAGAGCTACATTTTTTCAGTTTCCTTCCATCTGACAAAGAGTTCAGCTTGCTAGTTGTCATTATGAAAGAACACCGAGTACATGAGAATTTTAAGAGAGGAAGGAAATCTCTTTGCCAGGACCAGGGTGAAAACAAGATTAGGAAGCAGACATAACAAACCACAGCCATCCCATTAGCAAAAGATTATTACAAGTAGAAATAGCGGACCCATTAGGGCTGCACTGATTTACAATGCTATATATCACAAACATAAATGATGTATAATGTAGTAATGTTATGTTTCTGTGAATGCTTTATATTGTTTTAAATACATGTGAATTTTTGAAATATAAGTTTACTTTTACAAATGCTTTTTTATTGAAAAAGTTTCTTTATCTGATTGAGTTCTAAAATTTGAGTGAGCTTGTTGGGTTCTGTTCAAAGCACTGTTTTATTTGGCCATGTGTGAAACAGGCAGCATGGAGTCCAAGTAACAGGGCATCTCCCAAAGGCAAGAGATAATTTAAAGCAAGGAAACAATGCTGAAATGTTTTGCTTCAGACAATTCATAAACTGGAAATTGTGAAAGGTAGTGCTTAGTAATTCAAACTGCAGTTCTCGGTGTTCTTTTTTATGAATATTACATTAGTTTAGATAAACATTTATTAATCCTATGGGGAAATTCAAATGCATACAGCTGCAAAAACATACAAAAACAAGAAAGCAGACAAACAGGACAGACCATTCATCCATCCAATCAATCAATAAGTAAATAAATAAATAAAAATTAAGTTAGAGTACTTCGGGTATAAGCATTGAATTGCCTGATATCAGTGGGCAGAAAAGACCCCCACAGGAGCTTAGCACACCATTGTGGAATGAGCCTGTGGCCTAAAGTGCTCTAAGAGAAAGCTTCCCGGAGGGGATTTTTCATGATGGCACCCAATTTTGCCATCATCCTCTTTTCCACAACAGCTTCAGTATGTTCAGGGTTCACCCAGTGATAGAGAGGGCTTTTTTGGTATGTTTGTTCAGGCATTGTGCTTCTTTTATGCTCAGATTGTTTCCTTAGGAAGCAGCAGTGTAGAATACCACAGTGGCTGCTATGGACTAGTAGAACATTTCCAGCAGTTTGGTGCACACATCAAAAGACCCTGAGTCTCCTTAGCAAGTATAATCTGCCCTGGACCTTCCTATACATTGTCACTGTGTTGTCAGACCTGTCCAGTTTGTTGTTTATGTGAACCATCAGGTACTTGATGCTCTGCACATTTCCACATCGTCCCCTTAAATTGTAATATGTTGCATTAATCTTGTTGTAATGCATTATTTAAGTGACAACATATATACTGGTGATTTAGTCTACTGTAGTATAAACAAGTCTCAATCATTTACTGATTATTAAAAGCAACCTAGGAGAATTATTCTGAGAAGGATTTATTATGTGCTTACACTAATCTTTCAGAGAGCTGTGGCATAGTTTGTTTAATTATCTATCACAGTGTTGCCCAACGCTAACATTAATGCATGTTTTTGTGAAGTATTACAATATACTACATGTTTAAATTAGCAACAGTATTGTTATTTAATTACTTGTAAAGAAATATCTTCCAATGTGATATTAGAGAAACACTCCATTGATTTTTCCATATTACAAAACACATTCATATGCTTAACTTATGTTCTTAAAATACTTGAACATTGTCAGTTGTCACATAACTACACTCACCATTTGGGATGTCACAAGAACCAATATTTCAGTATTTATTCGATACCAAAGTTTTGAGAATGTAATAGTACTAGCTTTTTACAGTATCATTAGTATTAGGAAAGACAGTAGATAGATACTTTATTAATCCCAGGGGGAAATTCACATAATCCAGCAGCAGCATACTGATACAAAAAACAATATTAAATTAAAGAGTAATAAAAATGCAGGTAAAAGCAGACAATAACTTTGAATAATGTTAATGTTTACCCCCATAGGGTGAAATTGAAGAGTCGCATTTTGTGGTGGAGGAACGATCTCCTCAGTCTGTCAGTGGAGCAGGACAGTGACAGCAGTCTGTCGCTGAAGCTGCTCCTCTGTCTGGACAGTGGATGCAGTGGATTCTTCATGATTGACAGGAGTTTGCTTAGAGCCCGTCGCTCTGCTATAGATGTTAAACTGTCCAGCTTTATTCCTACAATAGAGCCTGCCTTCTTAACACGTTTGTCCAGGCATGAGACGTCCTTCTTCTTTATGCTGCCTCCCCAGCACACCACCGCATAGAAGAGGGCACTCGCCACAACCGTCTGGTAGAACATCTGCAGCATCTTATTGCAGATGTTGAAGGATGCCAACCTTCTAAGAAAGTACAGTAATCCCTCCTCGATCGCGGGGGTTGCGTTCCAGACGCCCCTGCAACAGGTGAAAATCCGCGAAGTTGAAACCATATGTTTGTATGGTTATTTTTATATATTTTAAGCCCTTATAAACTCTTCCACACTGTTTATAAACATTCCCCGCAGAGTTATACAGCATAATCCCTTTGTATTCTCTTAGATATTAGGTAAGATTCATTGCAATTATGTGTATAAACACACTGTTTATATACAGTAAAACCTAAATATTATTTTAAAGATATTGAGTGTCTCCGATATCACATATGTTACAGCCATTACGATAAACAGGCCACCAGCAATAAATACGTACAATGCAAGAAAAGTAGTATACAGTAAATGTGTGTACAGTGACACTAAACATACATACATGTACTAAGTACTGTAAGTTGAAAATTAATTATGGTTACTCACCAACAATGATGCGATGACTTGTCTGATAACAATGAGTTTAATTTTACTGCACAACAAAGGAGAGCGTTACAGCCCTTAAAGGAGCCACTTCAGGCGATTGTGTAGCACTGCCGTTGTTCTTCTTCTGGCAGTCTTCAATCCAAATCCCTAAAGCAGATTCCATCCAGACTACTGCCTTATTACATCCACTTACAGCTCGTTTTGCACCCTGGTTAAAAGGACACTGCGACCGTAGATCCTATATTCCTTTCCTACTTTTTAAATAAAAAGAATCGTAGCCTTCAACAAATCCAAAACGTTTACCTTTTCGGCAATCGTTAACATCTTCCGTTTGCGCTTGGGCTGCCTGAAGCAGTAGCAGATCGTTTTGAAGCCATAATGAAGGGCTTGACTATGCACAAAGATAAACACAAAAGAGCACAACTCTTTACACAGCGAAACACGTTGATGCTGAATGAGCGAGACATGACTTCCTGGTTAACACTACATTCAGCAAGCAGGAACTTAACTGCGTGCTCTGATTGGTTAGCTTCTCAGTCATCCGCCAATAGCATCCCTTGTATGAAATCAACTGGGCAAACCAACTGAGAAAGCATGTACAGGAAGTAAAAAGACACATTGTCCGCAGAACCTGCGAAGCAGCGAAAAATCTGCGTTATATATTTATTTATGCTTTCATATAAAATCCGCGATAGAGTGAAGCTGCGAAAGTCGAAGCGCGATATAGCGAGGGATTACTGTATAGTCGGCTCTGACCTTTCTTACACAGAGCATCAGTATTGGCAGTCCAGTCCAATTTATCATCCGCACTAATGTATGACTGCAAGTAGACAAATTACTTCGGAAGGTACAATAATACATGTTAACAATGTGAGTTAAATCTATATATAATAGTGGCTCACAGAGGATGATGCCACAACACTGCCTTAACACATGTTGAATAAAGAAAACAGTTGAGTTATGTCTGGAAATGCTTTTGTTTACACGCAGGAGAATTTCAGTGTGTGAGTAGTGGAATTATTAATTTAAAAGAATAAAAAAGCAAAACACGCACACATCCTCTTGTTATTGCCACTTTTAACCATTATGGAATTCTGAAATAAAAGATTAAAGTAACACTGAGAAGTTTTATTTCATAGAGGAAGCCTTAAAGTTGAGCCAAATGTTTAAAAAAATTAAGGGAGGGTAGAACAGATTTGGAAAATTTAAAGCATCATGAGTTCCTGAAATTTGAATTTTTTATTCATTATACATTAAATATTAACATTTGGTAGTAGTTTTTAACCACCTAATGATCCAAATGTAATTCTTAACAATGGCAAATATCGCAAACCTAACAGACTAGTTACTGACATATCAGGCTTTAATAATGTGTTGCTACAAAAACAACTTTAAAGAGTTAAAAATGTTAAAATAGAAATATCCTGAATTATATAGTGCATATATAATAATGTTTGGATTTTTATATTTATTTTGGGGTTTTAGCAGTATTTTTTCGACAGAAAATTTCAGAGAATAAATTTAGAATTTGCACATGCTAATCTCAATCAGGTAATTCATGTTCTATCATTCTTTATAAACCTTATGCTGAAATCCCCATAGGAATATAAATGCCTCATTTGTTGTTACACATTGCTTTTGGAATATGGGAAGAAATTGTAATTTCCTGGTATAATCCACATTCACTAAGGAGGAACATTCTATTTACACAAAGAATGGTGTATTGGCTAGGTTTTGAGCCCAGCACTATGATTCAGCAGTTCATTCCACTAATAAATCAAGGAAGTTAAATATATAAATATATGCTTTTTGGTAAGAAGTGCTACTTTTCTCTTCATATACATCACTCTGTGTTGAGGTACAGTTTGTACTTTAGTATACTTGAAATGTTGAATTTTTGTTTATTATATCATGCAAAGATCAAAAACATAAATTAATCTGTATTACCACAGTAGTATTTCCCATTTATTGAATTGTTCATGATCAAAAGTTGTTTTGTTTAGTGT